>NC_136057.1:1627723733-1627978576 GCF_964261635.1 Lissotriton helveticus
ATCGACAACACAACATCGGCTCAGTCCATGGCCCAAGACACACTACGGTTCACTGTAAACTGGATGTCGCTCAACCTATTGAAAATCAATCCAGATAAAACGGAGGTTCTTGTGGTCTCAACCGCTAATTCCCCTTGGAATGACTTATTCTGGCCACAAGAACTTGGACCTACCCCAAAACCATGCCCTAATGTAAAGATCCTTGGAATGAAAATTGATCAGGAATTATCAATGACCATCCAAGTATCTGCTGTGGTCGGCTCATGCACTAATCTGATTAGGCAACTACGCAAGCTCGCCCCCTTACTCTCAAGGAATATGCTTCGAACCATTGTCTCAGCCACGATTGTGTCCAGAATTGATTATGGCAATGCATTATACCTAGGCCTCCCAAAAAATTCCCTCAACCGTCTACAGGTCACCTTGAATGACGCAGCTCGCTTGATATTTGGAGTACCTAGGCGGACCCACGCATCTCCCTTGCTTTATAGGCTGCACTGGCTCCCTATGAAACAAAGTCGAATTCAAGAGCATGTGCATCTGCCATAAAGCAATTCATGGTCAGGCGCCAGCCTATATAAAAGATAGGCTCAAAATTTATGAACCCAAGCGCGCTCGGAGATCCTCCGATTCCCTCCTGTTATCCTGCCCACGTTTCAAACTGGCAACAAAAGGAGGCAGAGCTTTCTCAGTCCAAGGCCCTACTATTTGGAACAAGCTACCGGAGGTGCTTCGCAGAGAACCCAACCTTCTCCGTTTTAGGAAAACCTTGAAAACTTTGCTTTTCAAGGACGCGTTTACACTCCCGTAATTTAAGCTAACATCCTTCACTTTCACCTTTGTTGCTGTACTTTGTCAGAAGCGCTTTGAGACCTGTCGGTGAGTTGGCGCGATACAAAACCCAGTTACAAATTACAAATTACAAATTGGTGTGGCTTGAGACCGCCGGAGTGAGGGCCAAGTCATTGGGGCTCTCCGAGTTATTCAGCTGCGGCCCGGACCGGCAGCCACGGAGGAACTGACCCGCGGCCCAAGTCCTCTGCAGCCCATGACGGAGTTCTGGATCAAGGCTCAAGTCGCTGACGTCGGGTAGGAGAGTGGGATCGAGCCCCCCCCCAGGTAACGTGGATCAACACCTGAGGTGGGGTGCGGGCCCGGAGGGACACTCTTGGCCTCCTGTTTCAGTCAGCTGCGCGAGCCGTTGCTTCGGCTAGGATCCCGGCCCGTGCTGACCCAAGAGGGGGCAGTACTGGGGCCGGAGTGGGAAGCAGTACTTTTTGTATCATCATTTGATCCATAAAGGGGCACGTAAAACGGTTGCATTACACTTTGCATTATTGCTGCTAATAAACTATCGAACTGGTGTAGGACGCCTGACCACATTTGTGCCTGACAAACTTTATGCTTTGTCTGTGAAGCACGGTGTTATTTCTCCCTTGCAAATTACCTGATTGTAACGTGGCGCATAACATTATTTCTTCAGTGTACAATATCGGAGTATAACGTGGCACAGTGCATTATTTCTTCATTGCACCGTACAGGATTGTAGCGTGACGCATTGCTTTGTTTCTTCCTCGGACAGGGCATGCTGGTGCTGATACGCATTGCATTATTCCTTCAATTGCAAAGTAAATGACTGTGGCGCTACATATGGCATTGCTTCTCAGCTGCACAGTAGAAGAGAAGATCGTTAGGCATTGCAGTATTGTTTCCTTTTGCAACGTGTGTGATTCTAGCAATATGACTTGCCTAACTTTTGCGAAATTGGTTAGAAGTGAGCTTAACTGTTGGTGAGAAGTGGCGTTTGGGATTAGAACCTACCAACCCACCGGAAAGAACACTACCCATTCTTATATATTGATTTTGTATCGTGTGGTAGTATGGTATAATTGCTTATATAAAGATTATACTCATTTTATCAATACTCGTGTGTAGTCTAATTGTGATGACATCATGGGGTGACTGTGAGCGTGGTTGTACATACTGAACACTCATGCCTTGGAGATAAGCCTGGCTGCTCGAGCCAAGCTACCAAGGGGGTGAGCAGGGCTGTCTCAGACGGTGTCCTTACTTAGCCTAACGTTGAAGCAAGGGGTCGGGAACGCACTCCTTCAACATTTGGTGGCGGCAGTAAGCGACAGGGAACTCCACTTTCAACAGGGCCAAAGCGAGAATTACCCTAAAAAGCCAAAAAAAGCCTTAGCACGGGGGGGGGGGAAGAGAGGAAAGACCTAGCAGCGAAAGGGTTAAAGTACAGGCAGATTGCCACCTGCACAATGAAACACAGAAAGGGTTTAAAGCAGTCGCTCAGTATTTCACTTGAATTTTCTGTACCCAGGGCAGTACAAGGTCACGGATGCCCTGGGGGCAGCACGTTCACAGTAAGAAGACGTACTTTCTTTTAAAGGTGCTCTTTGGCAATTTAGAGCAGCTTTACAAAATATGGGAAAAAATGCAAATATAGTGTGAAAATCTTTGTTTTAATAGTTCGAGTTTTAATGATGCACAGAGTAGTAACAAATAAAAGTAATGAGGTTCCATCTGAAACTAGTTATTAAATTATTAAAATCATTGAGGTCACTTTTCATTTGATACGCCATTATTTTTAAAATGGATGCAGTTTCTAGTATCCTGTTCAACTTCTTTCTTATTCCCCTTCCAAATTAGTGTCCTGCAGCAAAGCCATCACTCCGCTTGTTTCCACAGAGCATAAAGTGAATGATGTCAATTTCTTATTGGTGTTCAACATTTGTTTGATAACTGGTATTGTGATTGAAGGATCTATGAAGTATCCAAAGTAGTGCTTAATTTGAGCCGGTGCTTTCCGGTGCTCAGTACCAGCACCTAATCCTCAGCACTGGCCCTTATAGCACCAGTTAAGGACACACTCATTTGGAAGGCATGTGATTTCCCCTCAGAATCACAGGATGTTGAGCCACGCAGAGACTAACACGGTTCCCCAGCTCCGAAATCAGCAGCTCTAGCCATTAGACCAAGTCCTCTCCAGAATAATAAGTGCCTCGGATCTAGTCAGGAGGCAGTTGGCACCAGCACATTTCTCCTGTTAGCGCGGCCTCCTGTGGAGAGCCCCGGCACTTTTTATTTGACACATTAACCACTGATCCAAAGTATCATTTTCAAGGAAGTGCACTGAAAACGCACTAGTGCTAGTCCTAGGAGCCATTGTTTAAGAAATGTTTCATTTTTATTATACATCTATGGAGTGCAGTTGGTGAGGAAGCATGTGGAAGATTTATTACCTTCAGAAATTGGTTTATTGCCAAATATGGGTGCAGTTATAATTATTACGCTATTATTTCGGATTTGCCAAATGCCACTAACCGTGATCATACCAAGCTGAATTGGCAGAATCTATTAATAGCTTGTGTGTTTTGTCTATAAAACCTTTGAGATTCTGTTTTTCATGCGATTCTTGAACACATTTCCTCAAAAGCGACTTATCATGCTGTTGGTGCTTTTTATGAGTGACACTTGGATTTTTTGCTTAGATTATGCCTCACCAGGGAATATCTAGTTTTAGGATTTTGCGTTCATCTGTACTTCTGTAATTGGGCCTTCATGGGGATCCATGCATTTATTTCTCTGTACCGCATTGGTTACTATTTTGTAATAAATACCCTCTTTGCTCAATTTTTGATCCAGAATTCAGTCCTTTAGGTGCCTAATACTTTATTCTGTTTAAACTGTTACATTTTATTTTTCTAATGAAGAGTGCAGTCTCTAACTACTAGATGGATTGCAGATTCTAGAGCCGAATTATGGTAACATTTTTTGGGTGATCAAATATTGGGGGTTCAGGTAAATATTGGGGTTCGGCCCCCACAAAGTTGGTAGTATATGATGGTTAGCATTAGAACACATCCTCTTTAAGGGGTTGCAAAAAGATTTTTGGAGGATTTTTGACATTTGATGCCCAGATCAAAGAAAAAAAAAAAAAGTTTGGCCAACTTCCCAATGCTGGGTCCTCCTGCAGGGTGAAAAGCAGCACTGATGTGCAGACCTTAATGAACTTGGAGTTACCAGCAACTCACTGAAGAATTTGTTATCAAGATCGTTTTTGTACACAGATGAACAGGTAGAAGCAACCCTGACAACGGTTGGGATTGGTGGCGAGGGAGACATGGCAGTAGTGAAAGTTCCTACTGGATTTGTACCATGTGACCAGTTAAAAACTCCAGTTACAATGGCAATGCCTAGCACAAGTGGAACGGAGCATACTGCTGCGACAGATGATGAAGCCACATCCCAAGGTGACCTATATTGGGATTCGTAACATAGAATTCGAGGAAATACTTCAGGGTAATGTAGATTTAAACAGACTACTGACATACAATGCTGATAAAATGAGACATTTTATCAAGGAAGCAGCAACGTGGTCAATGGATCGCATAATAAATTGGAAACACTGGCTGATTAATTAGAAGTGGACATAGGCAAAATTAAAAATGTCGGCTAAAATAAAAAAAATATTTTACGCATGATGAAATCAAGGAGATTGATTTTATGCACGGCCGAAAATCCCCATTGCGGGGCAGATCACCCCGGATGCCAGACTGGCACTAGTGTGGAACTGTTCTACACTAGCTGAGGACAACTGGGATGAGTATTGTTGAATGTGGTACATTAGACACTAGGCTGCTGCTCCAAGTAAACTCACGCCGTGAACTTGCCACTAGGGCATACGACCAAGTACAATCACCGGGAACAAGGAAGGTGTAGCGTTGCCACCCCCGTGCTTACACACATCACTGACAAAGTAGGTTAGTAAAGTTCTCGACCGGAGTTTGAGGTTACAAGAGGGTATGGGTTTCCCCAGTATTAAGAGTATGGGGATGGGAGGAGGAATTAATGGGGCAGATTAGTATGTTCCTTTTTTCCACACAAGCTCATTCAAATAGAATACCTTGCTTTAGTCGGTTCATACTGTAGATTACATATGCGGTTTGACTATGGCTCCTGACGTAAGCAGCAAAGGCCAGGAATGTCCTGGAATGTGCGAAGGCTCAATGATATGCGCAAGTGCAAACAAGAGATACATTATTTGCAACGCCACCACGTAGACATAGCTTTTTTACAAGACACACACTTGGCACCACATGCCTCACCAAATGTTGCCACTGGCTGGGGATCTGCTCGTTATTTTTTAGGTTATAGCTCGTACTCGAGGGAAGTTTCGATCCTCATAGATAAACTAGTTCCCTTCAAGACTGTGGTAGTTTACAAGGATCAAGCAGGTAGATATGTACTGGTGAAGGGGTGGCTTTTAGGGAACACGATGTTACTGGTCAACGTTTATGCTCTTAATATCAATGACCCAGAGTTTTTTGTAGACCTTCACTCCCAAAATAGACAGGATTGGGGCAGAGCATATTTGTATAGGGGTAGACCAAAATATTTTGCTTGATCCAAGATTACGTAGCATGGCCACAACCACAGATACAAACCCAAGGGCCACACAGATTTTGAACGGCCTGATAGAATCCTATAACTTAATGGACGCTTGGCGCCGTTTCCGACAAGATGCCCCGGCATTTACCTATTACTCATCCCCGCACAATACCTGGAACAAGCTAGACTACTGGTTATTGTCCCCTAGCGTTACCACATGGATGGGAGATCTCATGCATTTACCACATACATCAGACCATGCCCTAGTCATGCAGGGACTCAAAGTCCCAGGGGCAGCTGGGATGGCAAGACAGTGGAGGTTCCCTGACAATGCCCTCCATGACTCGGTCTTTGAATCTGAATTGAGTCTAGTGATAATCAATCAATCAAGGCATTTATAGAGCGCACTACTCACCCGGAGGGTCTCAAGGAGCTTTGGGGGGGGGGGGGGGGGGGGGCGCTACTGCTCGAACAGCCAGGTCTTGAGCTTCTTCCTGAAGGAGAGGTGGTCTTGGGTCAGGCGAAGGTCGGGAGGGAGGGTGTTCCAGGTCTTGGCGGCCAGGTAGGAGAAGGACCTTCCTCCTGTTGTCGCTCTTCGGATGCGGGGGACGGCGGCGAGGGCGTGGTTGGTCGATCGGAGGTGGCGTTTGGGAGCGTAGAAGTTGAGGCGGTTGTTGAGGTAGCTCGGGCCTTGGTCGTGTAGGGCTTTGTGTGCGTGGGTGAGGAGACGGAAGGTGATTCTCTTGTTGACGGGGAGCCAGTGCAGGTCTCTCAGATGTCCGGAGATGTGGCTGCGTCGGGGGATGTCGAGGATGAGTCTGGCTGAGGCGTTCTGGATCCGCTGGAGTCTCTTCTGGAGCTTGGCGGTGGTTCCGGCGTAGAGGGCGTTGCCGTAGTCCAGTCGGCTGGTGACGAGGGCCTGGGTGACCGTCTTCCTGGTCTCGGTGGGGATCCACCGGAAGATCTTCCGTAGCATGCGCAGGATGTTGAAACAGGACGCGGAGACGGCGTTGACTTGTCTGGTCATGGAGAGGGAGGAGTCCAGGATGAAGCCCAGGTTGCGTGCGTGGTCTGTCGGTTTGGGTGCGGTGCCCAGGGCGGGGGGCCACCAGGAGTCGTCCCAGGCGGAGGGCGAGGAGCCTAGGATGAGGACTTCCGTCTTGTCTGAGTTTAGTTTCAGGCGGCTGGTCGTCATCCACTCGGCTACGTCTTTCATCCCTTCGTGGAGGTTGGTTCTGGCGGCGGCGGGGTCGTTGGTCAGGGAGAGGATCAGCTGGGTGTCGTCGGCGTAGGAGATGATGTTGAGGTTGTGTTGGCGTGCGATGGCCGCAAGGGGGCTCATGTAGACGTTGAAGAGGGTGGGGCTGAGCGAGGAGCCCTGAGGAACGCTGCAGATGACTTCCGTGGCTGCAGATCTGAACGGTGGCAGGCGTACTCTCTGTGTCCTTCCAGCGAGGAAGGAGATGATCCACTCCAGAGCCTTTTCCTGGATTCCGATGTTGCTGAGGCGCTGCACTAGGGTGCGGTGGCAAACAGTGTCAAACGCCGCGGAGAGGTCTAGGAGGATGAGGGCTGCTGTTTCACCGTTGTCCAGCAGGGCTCGGATGTCATCGGTGGCAGCGATGAGGGCGGTCTCGGTGCTGTGGTTGGCTCGGAAGCCAGACTGTGAGGGGTCGAGGGATCCATTCGTCTCGAGGAAGGCGGCCAGCTGCTTGTTGACGGTCTTCTCGATGACTTTGGCTGGAAACGGGAGGAGCGAGATGGGGCGGTAATTCTTGAGTTCGGTGGGGTCCGCTGTTGGTTTCTTTAGTAGAGCGCTGATTTCGGCGTGCTTGCAGCTCTCAGGGAAGGTGGCGGTGTCGAAGGAGGTGTTTATGATGTCCCGCAGGTGGGGTGCGATGACAGCGTCGGCCTTGTTGAAGACGTGGTGAGGGCAGGGGTCTGTCGGAGATCCGGAGTGGATAGAGTTCATCGTGCAGATGGTGTCTTCTGTGTTGATCTGGGTCCAGGCGCTGAGGGTGGTGGTGGGGGGCGTTGGTGCGGTCGTGGGGAGCGTTGTTTGTGGGCTGAAGCTGTTGTGTATGTCAGCGATCTTGTTGTGGAAGTAGGAGGCGAGGGAGTTGCAGAGGTCTTGCGACGGGGTGATGTCGTTGATTCCGGCGTTGGGGTTGGAGAGCTCTTTCACGATGTTGAAGAGTTCCTTGCAGTTGTGTGCGTTGTTGTCCAGCCGGTCCTTGAATGCTGCTTTCTTGGTGGCGTGGATCAGTTGATGGTGCTTCCGGTTGGCGAGCTTGAGGGTGGTCATGTTGTCCGGTGTTGGCTCCCTTCTCCAGGCTTTCTCGAGGGCTCGGCAGTTCTTCTTGGAGCTCTTGAGTTCGTCGGTGAACCATGGGGCCTTCTTGCTGCCGGGTCTGCTAGGCGGGGTCCTCAGTGGGGCGAGGTCGTCTGCGCAGTTGCTGATCTACTTCGTGAGGTTGTCGGCGGCCTGGCTAGGGTTCGCTGAGCTGGCGGGAGGGTGTTGGCTCAGGGAAGTGGCGAGCTGGTCTGCTGTGATCTTGTTCCAGTTTCTTCGAGCAACCTGTTGCTGGTGGTGGTGGATTGTGGATCTTCTGAAGGTGAAGTGGACGCAGCTGTGGTCCGTCCAGTGGAGTTCGGTGGCGTGGCTGAAGACGATGTCCTTGCTGGAAGAGAAGACTGCGTCGAGTGTGTGTCCGGCGAGGTGGGTGGGGGTGGTCACCAGCTGCTTGAGTCCGAGGATGGCGAGGTTGTCAAGCAGGGTGGTGGTGTTGCGGTCGTTGTTGTTCTCCAGGTGGAAGTTGATGTCCCCCCAGGAGGATGAAGTCAGCGGAGGGGAGGGCGTGCGGGCTGATGAAGTCGGCGATGTCTTCGCTGAATTGTGTGCGTGGTCCCGGGGGTTGGTAGATGAGGGTGCCTCTGAGGGTGGTTTTGGGGTCCGTGTGGATCTGGAAGTGCAGGTGTTCGGCAGTTGTCAGGGTGTCGTCGGTGTTGGTCGCGAGGCGGATGGTGTCTCTGTAGATGATGGCGATGCCTCCTCCAGTCTGGTTACCGCGGTCTCTTCGGGTGATCTTGTAGCCCTCTGGGATGGCGATGGCGATGTCGGGCGCTGAGGAGTCGTTCATCCAGGTTTCCGTGAGGAAGGCGACGTCAGGAGCTGTGGTGTCGAGGAGGTTCCAGAGTTCGATGGCGTGTCTGTGGACGGAGCGGGTGTTGAGTAAGATGCACTTGAGGTGGTTGCTGCTGGTGTTCGGCTTGGCGGGCGCTGGTGCGGGGCAGGTCCGGATGCAGGTGAACTTGCAGGCGTGGCAGCTGAAGGGTCCGTGGGTTCGTCTCGGGGTGGCTCGGTAGCATCCCGGGATTCGGCCGGTGTTGAGTGCGTTGAGGGTGGCGGCGTCGTACGTCCGGCGGGGGCCAGGGGTCTTGGCCCTGGGCGCGGTCCAGGTGCGGACGGGCGCAGACGGGCTTACCTTTGGCGCACCTTCGGCGCTCAATCGGTGCTCCCGCTGCGCGCGTCCGCTGCGCGGTCGCTCTGGGGGCGTCATAAAAAGGGAGCCGGTCGGGAGGGTCTGCGGGAGGGGGAGCCAATCGGCTGGCGGGGGGGCGGGGCCACGGGCTAGGGCGGCGGGAAAATCTGGCGCGGCCTCGGCGGGCCTCGGGTGGCTGGAAAATCTGGCGCGGCCTCGGCGGGCCTCGGGTGGCGGGAGGCTGGAGTGCTCGGCGGCCCTCGGTGGCTGGGGCTGAGCAGGCAGGCACAGGAGCGTGGGGGTGACCAGGCCAGGAGGCGCAGTGGTCAGTGATAGAGGAATATTTTGAAATTAACATGGGCACCGTAAAAACCAAGGCTACGTTTTGGGAGACGTTCAAAGCCTACATACGGGGGGAAGGGGGGGGAGGATCATCATCTCGAAGGGAGCTGGGATTCTTAGAGACTTACGGCGCACATTGTCCAGGCTGGAGATGCAATTGCAGGCAATAGACACAGACCAACAGTGTAGGACTTGGCATTTTTGGCTAAAGTAGCCTAAACCTTTTGCTTTCCCCCTAGACCGTTTTTCTGACAGAGTTGCCAATTTAGATGCTTTGGGTACTTAGCCACTGCTGATCAGTGTCAAAGTACAAGTGTTCCCTGTGTAAAGCGTAATGGGAATTGGTTGGCCAGGATTGATATGTTTGCCTTACTAGTAAAGTCCCTGGTGATGTGCCCTGTGTGTGTCAGGGCTAGTAATGCAAAGGTGCACGGAGAAGGGAACTCAGGCCTGCAGTGTAGGGCCTGCGAGCAGTCAGGACAACATGCTAACTTAGCAACCACTTGTCAGGCCTTACTTTCCCTTTTGCGTACACAATGGGCACCCCTGTGGTAGGTCCCGGTAACCCCTGGGCAGGGTGCAGTGTAAGTAAAAGGAAGGACATCTACTGAGGTGTGTGCTATGTCCTGACCGTGAAAAACACTATTTAGTTTTTCACTGATGAAAGGCCATTCTGCCCATAGGACAGAATGGGGGAGGTTGGGTATTGTGTTTTGTTAGCCTAGAAGTATAAAATGGAGAGGTGAAGTTTAGTATGTAAACTCACAGGGTCATAACACTTCTTTCTGTGAAAGTGGTTTTGTCCCTGTGTGTTCAGAAACCACTCTTTTAGAAAGTGGCTGAGTTTTATGCTTTAAGCATTTAAGCATTTATGTGTGTCTCTGCTGAATGTGGCTTGACTGTCTGGATCGGAGAGATGAGAGGAGCTGGGGGAGGTCTTGACCCAGGGAGGGGTGGAGATGGCACCAGGCTGACATGCATGGAGTAGTGTGGCTCACTGGTTAGAGGCGGCAGACCCGAGAGCAGAGGACGGCCCGGGACCAGGGTTCGATTCCCGACGCGGCAGGTTTCTGGACCAGGGTCAGCGGACTCGATAATTCTCTCGCCTCGGTGCCCACTCTGATCAGCGATCACACTCGGCAACTCTGGGCACTAGCTTGCCTCATCTTCACTAACGGCCCCACCAGACCGCCGGGGATGCCTGGTCTCACCCTGGAGATACCCATTAAGGGACCATCTCTCAGGGAAGCCAGGAAGGGTTTCGCAGCGGTCGAAGCGCGGAGGTACCCCTTCGGGAGTGATTCCAGCGCTATATAAGCACATAATTAATAATTAATTAATTAATGCTACTGGAGAGTAGGCGATGAAAAGCCCTGGCAGGTAAAGAGGCATGGGTTCCTGCTATAAAACAATTGACCCATCTCCTGCTGAGTGATTAAGGATCCAGACCCCAGTATCAAAGGGAGAAAGGTGACACTGGGAGGGAGAAACCCAGAACTGATTTAGGGAGGGGTCAGGGACCCCGGAGCACAACGAACTTCAAAGACATTTAGGGGTATAACTAGGAGAGCTGAGACCCATGAACATTGGAATGGGATAGAAATGGATTGAGACTGAAAAGGCTTGGGCCCATTTCGTGGTCAAGAGGAACCTGCGCTAAGGAAGGAACAACTGAAGAGACTGCTGGGAAGGACCAACTCTTGCTTCGTGATCTGGGGCTGGTCTGCAGTTTGCGGCTTTGACCAAGGAAGAGGCTGTTGGGACTATGCTTCGTGCGCTGGGTCCCCCTGCTTGACGAAGACTGCTTTTTCTAGTTACCCCAAGGGCCCGAGGTGAGCTGGCCCATTGCGAAATTTCTGCACGGAAGGCTCAGTTCGCTGAGGGAGGAGATGAGAGTGGGGTCGCGCCCCCAGATAACGTGGATCACTACCTGGGTGGGGTGTGGGCTCGGAGGGACACTCTTTCGGCCTCTCAGTCCTTCTGATGACGTGAGCATTTGCTTCGGCTCAGATTGGGGCCTCTACTGACCAAAGGAGTGGCAGTACTGGGGCCAGAGTAAGAAGCTGTATTTTATGTCATCGTTGATACACGTGTGGGGCAACGGTTATCGAAGAGGCGGATTGTCGTAATACACATTGCCAATATTGCTGCTAACAAACAGCTGGACTGTCTCATGACGCCTGACATTATTTCTGCATAACGAAGTACACAATGCATTATTTCTACCTTGCAAAGTACAGTATTGTAGCGACCCGCATTGCATTATTTCTTCATTGCAAAGTACACGATTTTAGTTACGCATTGCATTATTCCTTAATTGCAAAGTATATGATTGTAGCAGTACGCATTGCATTATTTCTCTGATTACAAGGTACCGGGGTGTATCGTTACGCACTATTATTTCTCCTTTGCCCAGCACAGGATTGTATCGTTACGCAGTTCATTATGGTTTGTCCATTGCAATGTGTGAGATTCTAGCATTGCGACCAGCATACCATTTTGAAAGCGGTGGTTGGGATTTGAACCTACCAGCCAGCCGGAAGGAATATTACCCTTTAGTATATGTTGACTTTTGCATCGTGTGGTCCGATCGTATATCTTTTTACATAAAGTTTATACTTGTTTTATCAAACTCGTGTGGAGTCAATTTGTGGTGTCACCAGTGGTTTGCTGTGGGTGTGGTTGCACATACTGTACACTCGTGCCTTGGAGATGGGCCTGGCTGCTTGTGCCAAGCTACTAAGGGGTTGAGCAGGGCTATCTCAAACGGTGTCCTTATTTGGACGAACATTGAGTGAGGAGTCCCGGGTCTCGCATTTGGTGACAGTGGTGGGGATGGGGACTCCGGCTTACAACAAACAGGTTACACAGAGTTACGGAAAAGGGCAACACTATTGATGGAATATCAAGAGGCTGCAGAGAGGGAGTCCCACTTTTTGGGGAAATATGCAGCAGCTAGGAGATACGGGGAGGGCGAAAGACTGGGACGAACACTGGCAAGACTAATACAGCCCAGCAGAGGGCACACAATCAATCAGTTGTAGAGCGCACTACTCACCCGTGAGGGTCTCAAGGCGCTGTGGGGTGGGGGGGGGTAACAGCTACTGCTTGAACAGCCAGGTCCTGAGGTGTCCCCTGAAGGTCATCAGGTCCTGGGTCAGACGCAGATGGGTGAGGAGGGTGTTCCATGTCTTGGCGGCGAGGTAGGAGAAGGATCTGCCGTCTGCCGTGGTGGTTCGTTGTATGGTGGGACAGTGGCGAGGTTGGCGGAGCGAAGCTGGCGATTTGGGGTGTAGAAGGGGAGACGCTTGTTGAGGTATGCTGGTCCCGAGATGCTTTGTGTGCGTGGGTCAGGAACTTGAGGGTGATCCTCTCGTTGGCTGGGAGCCAGTGCAGGCCCTTCAGGTGGGCTGTGATGTGGGAGTGGCAGGGGATGCAGAGGACGAGGCGTGCGGAGGCGTTCTGTATGCCTTGCAGTCTTTTCTGGAGTTTGGCCAAGGTTCCAGCTTAGAGGACGTTGCCGTAGTCCAGTCTGCTGCTGATGAGGGCGTGGGTGACCATCTTTCTGGTTCCAGTGGGGTTCCATCTGTAGATCTTGCGAAGCATGCGGAGGGTGTTGAAGCAGGAGGAGGAGATGGCGCCTTTGACTTGTTGGGTCATTGAGAGTGATGAGTCCAGGATGAATCCCAGGTTTCGTGCTTGGACGGTGGGTGTTGGGGAGGCTCCCAGTGCGGCTGGCCACCAGGAGTTGTCCCAGGCGATGGGGAGGAGCTGAAGATGAGGACCTCCATCTTGTCCGAGTTCAGTTTCAGGCGACTGTTCTCCATCCATTCAGTGGTGGCCTTCAGTCCTTCATGGAGGTTCGTTTTGATGGTGGCGGGGTCCTTGGTGAGTGAGATGATCAGCTGGGTGTCGTTGGCGTAGGAGACGATTTTGAGGTTGTGCGAGCGGACGATGTTGGTGAGTGGAGCCATGAAGACGTTGAAAAGGGTAAGGCTGAGGGATGATCCTTGGGGCACGCCGCACTGCAGATGATCTTGACTTCCGAGCGGAATGGGGGAGCCGGACCCTGTGGGTTCTGTTGCTGAGGAAGGAGGTGATCCAGCCCAGGGCCTTGTCGTCGATTCCTGCATCGTGGAGGCGTGTGCAGAGGGTGCGGTAGCAGACTGTGTCAAAGGCGGCCAAGAGGTCCAGGAGGATGAGGGCGGGGTTTCGCCGTTGTCCAGCATGGTCCTGATGTCATCAGTGGCAGCGATGAGGGCAGTTTCAATGCTATGCTTGCTGCGGAATCCCGATTGGGACGGGTCCAGGACGTGGTTTTCCTTGAGGAAGTGGGACAGTTGCTTGTTGACTATCTTCAATGAATTTCGCTGGGAACGGGAGCAGGGAGATGGGCTGGAAGTTCTTAAGGTCCTTTGGGTACACTGTGGGTTTCTTGAGTAGTGCGTTGACCTCGGCGCGTTTCCAGCTTTCTGGGAATGTGGCGGTCTCAAAGGAGCTATTGATGATCTTCCGGAGTTGGGGGGCGATGATGCGGTTAGCTTTGCTGAAGATGTGGTGCGGGCAAGGGTCGGATGGTGAGCCGGAGTGGATGGTGTTCATGGTCTTGATGGTATTGTCGTCGTTGACGTGGGTCCAGGAGAGCAGGTGGTTGGTGAGGCTGGGGGGTGGTGAATCAGAGGTGTTAGCAGCTGTTGGTGGGGTCTGGGTTTTGAAGCGGTCGTGGATGTCTGCGATCTTGTGGTGAAAGAAGGAGGCTAGTGAGCCACAGAGCTCTTGCGAAGGTGGGATGTTGTTGGCACATATATTACTAATCTATTAGGAGATGACTTGGGTTTTAATATCGGACTGTGAGGGTATCAAGGAGAGAGTATTGTTATATTACAAAGACCTGTACACTACCAAAGTCTCTCCTGATACAGAATCTAGTAATGCCTATTTGGACAAAATCGCTATGGTTTGGCTAGAGAATGCTCATAGGGACTTTCTGGCTGAACCATTCCCAATAGACGAAATTGTCCAGGCGATCGAGGACATGGATGGCTCAAAGGCTCCAGGGCTGGACGGATTCTCAGGATGCTTTTACATAGCATTCAAGAAAGATCTGGCCCGCATTTGATTGACGTCTACCAAGAGGAGTTCAAGTCGGGCTTGTTTCCGTTAATGCGGGAGGCTGTAATCGCGTTACTACCTAAAGCAGGGAAAGACCCTCAACACTGCGGCTCATATAGGCCACTCTCCTAATTGAATTTAAATTATAAAATTCTGGCCAAGATGTTGGCTAATAGGCTGTCTTTAATAGTCGACAAAATGATATCCCCTGCCCAGGTAGGCTTCATCCCACGTAGAACAGCATTGAACCCGAGAACCCTATTTGCAACGCTGGATAGGATGAATCTTTCGCTCCCAGCCGCAGCAGTCTTACTGGACACCGAGAAGGCTTTTGATTCATTGGAATGGCCCTTTCTGCATGCTACTCTGATCCGTTTAGGGATGCCCCCCTTTTATTTTGGTGATATCACTGCTATACACACGCCCCTCAGCGTGTGTGTGGGTGAATGGGGCACTAACAGACTCCTTCACACTATCAAGAGGGACCCGTCAAGTTTCCCCTGTCTCCGCTCCTATTTATCATAGCAATGGATCTCCTAGTGCGTCATTTACAAGAAAATTACTCTCATAGGGGCTAGGCTTTAATACAGGACCTTTATTGATCACACTGTATGCAGATGACATAATACTCTACTTGAGACACCCTGATGATAATCTCAATCCGGTACTTCGAGAAATTACACGGTAGATCACCCTATCTGAATTACACATTAATTGGAACAAGTCCAAAATCTTCCCCCTCACTGATGCCCACAATGGCTGCTCCACTGAGTTTCCCTTAAAATGGTGTGACAACTCGGTCAAATATTTAGGTATACAAATTCAAAGAGACTAGGCGCAAATTCTCCAACTTAACTATGGCCCTGCGATGGAGAAACTGACAGAGAGTGGAGCGATGGTTGAAACTACCTCCAACAATGGCAGGGAGAATTGCCCTACTAAAAATGGTGGTACTTCCGTAATTTTTATATCCGTTTAAGAACATACCGATACCTTTAAATAAGTATTTCTTTGCTACCCTTGAAACAATTCTAATTGGGTTGGTATGGGGTTGGGGGGGGGGGGGGAAGAAGAGGGGACAGCCCAGAATTAGTTGGGAGGTTTTGACACAACCTTATGAGAGGGGGGGGGGGGGTTTGGGATCCCCAATTTCCATATCTATTACTTTGTAGCCCAATCCAGTTTTTCCAGACACTGGTTTAAGTCTGATGCTCGGGTGCCTTACCACCGCCCAGAAGCGGACCTTTCTGATTATCCATTCCACTCCATTATCCACGCTGCTACCATTAAGTCTAGCCAGGGACCCGCACGATCTTCAAACACTTTCAACGACTAGCTGGGCCTGGAAACAATTGACCCCGACAACCGGGGTGCAGCTTCTTTATTCTCCATCGCTTCCACTACCTGGGAGCCTGGTTCCCATAACCAGGGAAAGAGAGGGACAGCGCACTTTGTCCAAGTACAACTTGAAAACATTTGGAGACCTGTTCTTGGATGGCCATAAATACTCTAGAACAGTGGATACCAACTTTAGTGGGGCCACTTTCATGGCTCAATTTATGCTCTGCAGTTTGCAAAAAGCCCTTAGTTACAATTACACAGATATCCAATATAACCTCCGGAATTTCCGCCAAGGACGCTACTTATCAAGGACACCGAGGGGGCGCACTTAATGTCTAAAATGTACAAATCAGTAATTGCGCTACTCCCACCCAGAGACGAAAAAACAAGGTCGGAGTGGGAGGGAGACCTAGGACAACAAATAACCAACAACATTTGAGGTTACTGCGGAGAACAAACATGCAAGTTCCCCTTAATCATAAACATAAAATATTGCACTTTAAGAATATGAGACGGGCATATATCACACCAGCTAGAGTGCATCGCATGGTCCCGGCATGCACCCACGCCTGCCCTAAGTGCTCTTCCCCGATGGGCGATTTTACACACATGACATGGATGTGCGGGGAGATAGCTAGATTCTGGATAGGGGTGTTTAGCGAGTTATCGCACATGGTAGAAATACCCATCCCACCTTCACCAGGCGTTACTGGGATATGTGAAAACTCTCCATAGATCTGTCCGCCGCATCTGTGCATTCGCGCCTTTATTGAAAAGAGAAGTAGCGCTGAAGTGGGGTAGCCAGCACTCACTTAAGGTGAAGGATTGGTTATTTAGCATGTTCTACTGTAACACAAATAGTGAACTGTACGCCCAGCTGCAACCCCAGAGATCGCGGCCACTTGTTATATGGCAACCATACAAGTTATACTTAATAGCACTAACCACAGTGGACTCACAGACGGATCATGACCAGTCAGTGGGTAACCCCTAGAGGAGTTGTGAAGGCACTGGTTGAGGTACAATGAAAATGGGTCTAATGTCAGATGTGACCCTTTCTCGCACCACGGGACGTTAAGAACCGCATAATGTTTCAATTGTAATGTTGTACATGAACCGGCTATACACTGCTATGTTTTGGTATTCTTGTTTTTCTTTTTGTGGAAAATATAAATACATTTTATTTTTTAAAGGAGATGGATTTTATTACATTGAGAGCCCTTATTAAAGAGTTGATTGAGAAAACACACTTCTGAGGTAGGGACGCAAGATAGCTGTCGAGCATGATGACTGCACTTAAACTAGGCTGTCCATGGCCAATAGGCGTCATAATCCTGCCCTAAATGGCTGCCACACACATCTCTAAGCATGCCTGACTGATTTATACAGAGAAGAATCATTCTGGGCGTTGTTGGTCTGCACAGAGCAGCAAATGCTAATACTTGGTGACTTGTGAGGCGAAACAATGATGCGCTCAAAAATGGCAGCCATGCTGATTCGACGGACTAGAAATTGAGGTAGGCAGAGAACCACCAACTTGTGTGGCTGCGAAAGCCAATTAGACCTCTGGCGGGTCCGACCTCTCCCGTTAACCTGCCTGGTGAGACCTGTGAGATGGAGCCGTTGCCCAGGCCAGCCAGGGCATCCTACAGTCTTCCCACAGCCAGTGTCTCTGCAAAGGACAAGGTGGCTGGAAACTGCTTGCCCAGTGTTGGTGAGTGGGGCATGCTTGGAACCCCTACGCACATGCCCTGGACCGGGGCTGTGTCTATGAGGGGGCCTACCCGGAGGGAGATGTGGATGGGTGGGCTGCTGCTTGTGGGCAGGGCCTGGCCTTGGGGTGTGAATGCGGCCGCTGCGCGGGGGAGACTGGCGATCCTGCCCTGTAGTCTTCGGACATCCTGCTGTGGCCTGGAGATTTGCAGTGAGTACAAGTGAGGTCACATGGGCACATTGAATGAGGACATAAATAGCTGTAGCAGTTGATAATTACTTGCACAGCCCCTGCCAATCCCCAAGGTACACTTGAGGGCATGCTTGGTGCTGGGATATCCCCTCGTGGGAGATGACCTAAACAGAGGCCCAAGGGCCACTGAACACTCACCTTCTTTAACTGCTTTGGCTCTCCTGGCTATTCACCTGCCATAAGTGGCTGCCCACACCTTCTGCTGGGCCCCTAATTGAAACGTGGGTGAATAGAGGTGACTGCTGCGTAAACCCTACACTGCCTACCTTTGTCGCCAGAGACAATGGGTAAAATGGATGGTAGGCAGACCAAGCTACAATTTGAGGCCAGCAGATCTACTCTGGTGCACAGCGATGGTGCAGATCAGACAAGCTCTGAACTACTCTCCAATGAAGAACTGACGGGTGCCACAGCTATGTGGAGTTGCTCCTCCTCACAATGCAGCACAGCCTCACCTCCATTGAATCCAAAATGGTTACCATGTGCTCTCGGATAGACTCCATCGCCTAAAAGCTAGATAAAGAGGATGGCCGCAGAACTGAGGCGGAACACAGATTCCCTGCAATCGAAGACTCTGCCTCCCACAGGAGTGAAAAATGCCTAAATATGGAAAAAGCGATATCTGCGAAAAACAGGAATTTAGAGACAAGATCACACAGGAATGATCTATTGGATATGGTTCTTCCCAAGTCTGCCAACACAAACAGAACGGAGGATTCTGTGGAGCACTTGCTCACGACAGTGTTTGAGGCACAGTCATTTTTCCAAGATGATTATAGTGGAGCACGCCCACTGCTCACTGATGACTGGCCCTTCACCTGGAGCACCACGAAGAGCAATTATTGTCTGCCAATTCAACTACAGTGACTGGGACACTGCCTTACGGCTAGCTAGGGAGAAAAGCATGCTCTACTTTGAAGGGAACACAGTGTCCATATATCCTGACTTCATTATAGTGGTGCAAGAGGCCACATGAATTCCTGCCCATTAAACAAACTTCAGCAAGCTAACAATCAGGGGTGGCTCCTTCACAATGGTGAAGGAGCGTCGCCCCACAGGCTCCGAGCGAGCAGCAAAAAAAAAAATGTTATTTCAGTATGGTTTTATTTTTAAACCACTGGCTCAGCCAGTGTGTGCAGGGAGTGGCAGAGATGAGGCGTGGGAGGGGGGAGAGGAGTGCTAGAGCACTCCCTCATTGCTCATGTGTGTTTAGCCATCTGTCTCAGGAAGACTAAAACTCACATACTCACTTAGGTTTCTTTAACAGGGCTGTATTGAACAGCAGAGTTAGACGAACCCCACAGACTCCCTGGTCTGAACAGGGCGTCTTTCTAGCTTGCCCAGGCCAATCGCTGCGCTGCAGCGCTGGGATAGGACAGGGAGTCTGTGACTAGTCTGCAGTGTCTGATGTGAAAAGGAAGTCCCAGCACCAAGGCGCAAAATGGCAGGTGGCCAGCAGCAGGTAAGTTTACCTTTTTTTTAAAAAATGTTTTATTATTCCTATTAGGTTCCCCCCCCCCCCGACTCCCCCCCCCCACCATGCTCCCTCATGCTTCGTCTGTGCTCCCCCCTCCCCTTTGTGTACGAGATGGCCCCCATTTAAATCCTATATCCTGCGAGCCTACGCCTCACCCATCAGGGTAAAGATCACATTTTCACCAAACCACAACAGGTCAGTGATTTCATGAAACAAAATGCAAGCCGCACCTCCCCGGCAAATCTCACATCACCAGAACCTAGACTCTCCTTGTCGCTGTTAGAACCAAGTTAAAGATGTGAAGCTAAGATATACTGTGGCCCGATTGTCCAGTCGACCATCACTCAAAGAGATCTCATAAGGATACTGGGAGTGCGGGTAGAAAGACACTGCCTGGTCAGGAAATATGACATATTCAAAACAGGACGCTGAGGTCAGAGGCATGCGCAAACATACTAAGTACGACAAACTACTAGACTGACACCACGAGGGGCAGTCATTCGAGAGATCTACAGCGTTGCCCTGGACACCCTCGTTAAGTCAAGGAGGAACCACCAGGCTTGCGGTTTGTATACCTAAAGTATACTCCTGCTGTACTTTACCAGTGATTTTGTTTCTATTTTTTCTCTTCCTTGATCTTGGTTGTGCTGATTCTAACTGAACTACTTAATCAATCATCTGTTCACTCGCTTCAATAATCACCTTTTATCTTTCTCCCGACCCCGCCATATACTCCTGCTTACCCTCGTCCACTCCATTTGCTCCTATGCCACTCCCCTCTAATGAACTATATTGATCTGCATAATCCCCGGCAGATAGCCTGCAGTCTTCCTAACCCTCTTCCCTCACAACTTTCTTTTTTAACTCTCCTCCTATGCTGTACTCTTTCTTCGCCCTTTCTTCCTCATTTTATCCCCGCTTGATTCCCAATTCTACATGACAGAAAGCGCAAGTATGTCATGTTTACGTTAACTTTTCTTTTCACTAAGTGGGAGTAAGGCTATTTACTGGCATGTTTGAGCCACCAGTGTGGGAGGTAGGGGGAACTAAGAATGTTATACATGTTATTCAGTGCACATCAGCCACATTCGCTAGCCTCGTATTTGAGGTTGTACCAGTCATTATGCTGCGGGGACTTGCACACAACAGTAGCAATTACACGACTCAGCTGGGAACTCAGACCAACCAGTACTGCTAATGTCTGCATCAGCTAGAACAGCTTGATCTGGAATATTAGGGAGCTGGGCAACGCTTGTGAACGTAGTCACATAATAGCTTACTTGGTTAGACACAGTATTCATATAGCATGGTTACAAGAGACGCACATGGGTGACAACAACCAAATTACTTTCGCCACCAGATGGGTGTCATACAGAACCATTGCAACTTACTTAACATATGCCAGGGGCACCCCCACGCTCATTTGAAAGGGCATACCATATACTCTGCAGGGCTCCCTTAGTGATCCCCATGGTCATTATACTCTGATGTGGGGGAGATTGGCTTAAGTGTCCATAACGATTGTTAAATGCTATGGCCCCAACAATGTTGACGCCCCCTTTTTTGACAGACTGTGGGTCTAATAATGAATATAGGGTTCACACACTTCATTTTGGGGGAGGACTTTACCATTACCTTAAAAGGGACTACAAATAGAGCCCACCCCCAGACCCATTACCAAACCTCCGCCAACTGCCATATTCAGGACATTATGGAAGAGCATCAACTATTGGATGCATGGAGAAGACCACCCCCAGATAAAAGAGGGCACATTTCCCTCTGGAGAACACAATAGTTGGTCAAGATCTGACTACTGGATCTAATCCCGGGGATTGAATGCTCGGGAAGAACAGGAAACTCCTCTAGCTTGAACCTATTCTGACCACTCCCTGGTCCTGCTCACACTGAGCCCACCAACAAATCGCTTACCCTACTTGTTGTGGAGGCTGTCCCCTGTGGTGCTGCTTGAGGTGCCATTCTATGAGGAACAGAAGTCCTTGTTTTCATTGAAAGAAATAAAGACTCTGTTCCAGAGGTGGGCACAGTGTGGGAGCCCTTCAACGTCACAAACCATAGAAGTAGGGAATAGGTAAGGAAAAAAAAAAGTCCAGTACCCATGCTCCCTAGAACACGTATTTACAACACTAAAGGGTAGCAATTCCTATAGGAGATTTTGGACCATTGGGCGATGGACAAAGTGAAGTTAGGGAGAGCGCAAAAAGGTGGGGGATAGAAATTATGTTGGTCTCAGGATGGATGTATATTAGAAGGGAATTTCCTTAGTTGGAAAAGTTGCCCTCACACACCCTTGAAGGTGTCATGCTACATCATTGAGTGTTTTAGCTCCTCGTCGGGTCGGTGCTGCAATACCCCACGGGACCTGCGAGAGGGCCTATTTGGCAGAGATCTATTTGTAAAAAATGCCGTAGTAGTGAGTGCAGGAGTGTGGAGCTAGTAAAATCGTGAGTTAAAAATACATTGGTAGTGCCCAAAAGAGGCTTTTATTCCCGGATCAACCAGGTATGGTAAAAACAGAGCCCAAACTGTACTTTTCCACTAATAAGGAAATATAGTTTGGTTCAAATAGTATGTGCAGTTTATGGGGTCATGGGGTAGACATGTTTCACGCCCTGTTGGTCCAAAAGGGATCCTCAGCATTTCATCATGGCCAGGTATAATGTGACGAAATTATTAATTTAAACAAAAGTTGCTTTAGTAATACTGGGGAAATACTCCCTGAATCTCAGTCTAAAGAAGACAAATAGTAATGGTGCCGGAAAAAAATACTAATTCACCCAATAAAAATAATCCAACTCTTGAGAAGTGAAGGGGAGGGCCTCTATGGAAATAGCAGGCGTACGCTATAGGCAACAGTGTCCCATGGGAGCGTTGGGCATTCTCACCTACCCCTGTCTGCTACAACCGTTCTTGGTGCTCCAACTGGAGACCGACCTCCTGGTTCTCAACTCCCGACGTGGGACAGCTTGTGAACAGCTCCTGGCCTTCCACAGCGTTACCTGGTCCTCACAGCTGCAGTGACAAGGCCACTGTCCAACCTCCTGCATCTTCAGTCATCGGTCTTCCGGGCCTCCTAACGGTCAGCTGTGCTGATCTAGTAAATTTCCATATATTGCAATTTATATAACTGCAATACTTAACCAATGAGTTAACCCCCAGGCATAACAATGTGTTAGTGAGTGTGTAGAATAAATATTACTATATTTATAACTACACTGTGTGGTTCTTTTTCGTTTAACCAACACTACCTTATTAGTACTGGTAAAACAATCGGCTTAACACTCCTTCTTGACTAAGCCTGAAGGCTGCTTTCCACAGCTACCACTTGGAGAGCTTTCTAAGGTTGTCTAAGACCACTAAAATCATCATAAGGGCTGTCCGGATTAGTTCAGGGTGCTTCACTTAAATAAGTGTGCACCATATACTAAGCCAACCTCCTACAGATGTTCACGTTCTTTGGGGATGCCCGCTTCCGGAGTGGTGACTGTACGTTTCCTTTGAATTATTATGTAAAAAGCTGATCTGTTTCTTTCAGTGTAATTCAACCAAAAAGTTGCACCGGACTAATCCCAAATTCTTAGGATTTGTGTCTCCCTGTTACTTCCTTTTTGCAGTTCAATGTTTGAGTGATGTTTTACCCCAGCATATTTCTTTTTAATAGGTGTTCTTATTTGAGTCACAACACTGTCAAAGTGACATCAGTTAGGCGACCAAATACCCTAAAAGACATTCGCATGCACAACGGCAATAGCACAGGCATTGCAGAAACCTATTGGCTTTGCCAATGCTTGTTTTAATCAAATGTTTTTATTGGTTTTGAATTGTGAAGTAATACACACAATAAGCATACTACGAGACACACTCCATATTAATACATTACATAAGAGCACCATTTAAAAGGTACCATACAGAAATTATTACTATGCTATTTATCTAGCACACCCCGAGGGGTAAATCAAATAACAAAACACATACGGACTGTAGCCAGATGCTACATTAATGATAGCCAAGTTATTCTCTGGGCCTCTAGAGCCCCAACGGTGACTGGACGAAGGATCTATGGTGACCAATTGTCCAACACTATGTGCATGGTCGAGTCCAAATTTCCAAGCCCCAGTCCACAGAAGTCTTTCCACGGACAGACTCTCAAATTTGTGAAGATACCCCATGTTTTTCTAAACTACTTTTTCAGCTCCCATACGCATATGTATCCCTGAAACCCATTTGCCTTTAGCCGGTGTAATCAAGGGACCCCCACAGTTGTGTGATGTCTCGTTTTACCACCACTAGGCCCAGCAAACAGAAGAGAAGTTGTTTCCAAAGAAGGTTTATTTCCCTGGAGCACCCAGTAACATGGAGCGTTTTCATATACAAATGTGCCTCTGAATTTAGGGCAATTTCAAGTCATGTGAAAAAATAAACCTTCTTTGCTATTACAACAGATGGATGTGGAAGTCTGGGATTTCTCCAATCAGTGCAGCTTGCCCTTATCTATGTATATTGTATGTAAGACCTTGTGTTGGATGAGAAGGAATCTAGATAAGATTACCACTTCCAGAGGGTGCATCAGTGCTGCCTCCCAGTCTATATCATCAACAGTTCCAATGTCCCATTCCAAGAGTTGGCATAGATGCAGAGGATTGTTCGGAATGTCGTTAATCATTGTTTTGTCAATGGAGGAGACTGGCTCTTTCCTCTGTGGACCCCTCAGGACTCGACCCTCGAGCGGTACTCATTCGGGCATGTTGTCCCACTCAATAGTCTCTGCATGCAAGGCTTGTTTGACTTGGAAGCATTTGTAATGCTGGGTTTGTGGGAGCTCATGTTTCTCTTGCATCTGCTCAAAGTGTTTGAAGATGAAGAACCGGGTCTTTCAGGGACACGCCCGAAGTCTTCGAGTTCCCCTGTCCTGGCAAACAGAGACACGGAATACTTCTAGGTGGCGTCAGATCAAATGTATTAGCTGCAGCTAGTAACAGTGAACCAAGCAATACAACACGGTGTACAACTCAGGAGACTGCTCAATTTTCGTAGAGCAAGACATCATCTTTTATCTAGAATTTCAGTTTATTACGAATGCACACCCATTGCGGCAAATTCTGACCAATAGAAACACATTTCTATACATTATCACATTCCAAAAAGCTCACTTTACATTGTACCAACCCCACAAGTTAATTATTAGGACTGTCCCAAATTCGATTACCAAAAGCCGGACAAACCCATAATTGAAAGTACTACCAATGTAATGAAACGACAAAGAAAAGAGCAATTCAGATGTTGAATAGGATAAGATATGTGCAAGAAACTAAAGTTAACGATATCCTGAACATTGATTGCCTTTTTCAGACAAGATCTGCTAAAGAAACTAGCTTTGTGAAAAGGTCAGTTTCAGGTGAAGGGGTCAGCATCTTGCAGTTCTCTCGCAAGTCGAAAAGGCCCACGTTAAATGCTTACATGAACAACGAGGCCCATGCAACTTCGTTCGTTCGTTTATCCCTATGGCCTACGTGAGGGCAACACAAAATGGAGTCGCAAACAACGTAAAACAAAATGGAGTCTGGTTCCAAAAACCACGGAACCTCAAAGATTCACCCTTCTATCATGTCCTCTACTCTGACAATCATTATCAGGTCCCAGAGGTTGTTCCCCTGCAGCTTACATGCCTCCTTCAGCATGGTTCCCTCCCATAGGGGTGGGTCTACTGTGATTTTACATTTCTATCCGTTATGGGCTATTGCTGTCCCATGCTAGTGAGGTAGCCAGATATCGGTTAAGAAGTTCTTGTTCATCTTAGACCCTTCTTATAAATTGCATAGCAAGCCATGTGCCCTCATGCTATATCTATCCAGTCTGACTGGTGGGTCATACAACAGAGCAGAGCAGAACATTTACAGATGTGCAAAGGGTACGTAGCACCACATAGGGGTCCCCCTCTGTCCCAGAGCAGCAACTGAATTTCCCTCCCTAAACTCAAGAAGAGAAATTGTGAATTAGTGAAGGGCATGTTCTGCATCACACTGCAGAGCTTTGACAAAGAAATAATTTTGAAGACAGCTGTCCACCCACGGCGGGTTAGTGGTAGCTTACTCCATCTGGAATGGTCACCATGTATTACTATGAGGGGGTTATCTATGTTCTTTTCCATGAATCAGTCAGTGTTTGGTGTGAAAAGTATTCCTAGGTACTTGAACCCAACATGCATTATTTGAAGTGGGCTAGTCACTTCATCCTCCAGCGACAAGTCCCCAATCATATAAAGTATTGATTTGCCACAGTTCACTTCATATTGGGAGCAATCCCTGAACTCCTCAAACAGCGAGAAACATTTAAGAACTTAACATTTACTGTAATGCATAAACACACACACTGGTTTCTGGGAAAAAAATAATAATAATTAATTAATAAATCAATCAATCAATCAATCAATCAATCAATCAGTAAAATGAGTGTGCTAGATTAGGTGAAACGAGAATCTGAACCTGGTGTACATTAAAAGCAGATTCAAGGTGGTATGAAAGCTACACATGAAATAAAGTGACCACACAGGGGTACAGACACTAAATTTGTTATCCATAGACCTGGATAATGACATTGACTGTAGCATTAACAAAGTAGCCCTAGCAAACATACAAATATACACTAGTTCCTACATGGTGAAACTGGGACACAGATTATGTATGCAACAGACATGTTATGTTATGCCAATTTGTATAGTGCAGCTTACCACCCATGAGGGTATCCAGGCACTGGAGCAGGAACGTAGTCTTGGTGGTGCTCCTAGTTCGACAGCCAGATTTTCAGTTTCTTGTAGAAATTGAAAAGTGAAATAGCAGTCCTGACATTTTGAGAAAGTTCATTCCAGTTCTTGGTGGCAATGAAGGAGAAGGCACACCCTCCTGACTTGATTTTGTGGATGCAGAGGACCCATGCAAGGGAGACAGATGTGTATATATAGCATAGCTGGCTGGAAGGTTGGTAGAACTGAAGTTGGTCACTGAGGATGCTAGTCTGGTGTTGGTGTGGATGAGCAGCTTCAACTGGCAACGTTTCTGGATTGGTAGCAAGTGTAATTCAGTGAGTTAGGGAGGGATGTGATCGCTTCTGCGGATCACTAGGATGAGTCTGGCAGCAGTGTTTTAGAGGTCTGGCGTCTTTGCGTGAGCTGGTTGGAGATGCTGACGGAGAGTGTGTTACAGTAGTTGAGTCTACTAGTTATGGCCTGGTTGACTGTATCTTGTGTGCGTAGGGAGACATTTGAAAATCTTGCAAAGAATGCAGCAGGTGTGGCAGCAGAATGGTGTCACAACATTGACCTGTTTGTTCATCGTGAGTTTGTCGTCAAGGATGATGTTGATGTTTCTGGCATTGTCTGTGAAGTGGTCATGGGACCTAATGCACATTAAGACACCGACAAGAAATATGGTACTCTCCCTTTGGCTTGGAGACAATTCACAACTACACTGATAAAGGGGCACATACATTAGGGCTAGGGCATTGACCTGGCTACAATGTCATGGGGGCACGGACAACAGGAATAAATGGAAAAAAATCATTTCAAGCCAGAATAATAGTTGGCAGTCCTATCCGCTCTATCTGAAGTCCTGCTAAGAAATGTTGATATTCTCAATGAAACATAAGGCATTCCTGCTCAGAAATGCAATTACTGGCCAGTACATATACGTCGGAGATTGCTGTAACAGTTCAATGAAAATCTTGAAGCCAGGCTGAGAGGAGAGGTGTAGGCACTGTCCATGAGCAACATAGAAGCCCTAATAAGAAGATTTGTTACAGATTATGAAGATAATATCATTATCACTCAAAAATAATTACTTACTGTGATGCATCAGTACTCCTCAATGTGAGCCTGGAAGTTTAACTGAGATGCATAGCTGCTGTCAATAAAACATATATATTATTGCTGCTATAAAACATACATTAATGCGGTTCTTGTTCCACTGAGAGTCGTTCGTGGAGCTGAACTTTCAATGCATTTGGGGCTTTCTCACACGTGTACCCAACTATGTTGCTTGTTACCGCATTTTAATCAATAAAACATTTTGGGGACAAAAAAACAGGAAGCATGAGAACTCTGAGGAGACATGATGATACCAATATTGGAGCGATATGATGGATTCCTTATTTACGCTAAATTTAGGAATCCCTCTCGGCTAACTGATAGCAATATGTCCAAGCACAGCTACAAGTAACTCGCTACCTCTCTTGCCATTATGTCCTTCTCCTTCTAGTGATGGTAAGATCCCAGTCTTTCTTTTTATAGCAGCTGCAGCAAACAGAAAGTGTCTGAAGATTCACTATTTGCTTTCCACACATTTTCCAAAATCACCTTAAATTTTATTGAAATTCTATCCTGTTGTAACTGGTGGTGCGTTTCAAACAGGACTTAAAACTCATTGTAAGACACTCATTTTCCCAAAAACTCATTGGGTGACTACCCCATTGACAATGCTACTGGTGTCAGTTTAAACCCTAGATTTGACATGAACTTCCACAAAACTATGGGGAAGAATCAGCATTGCCCAAGTAAAATTATTTATTGTCAAACAATGCTCCGAATGTAATATGCAATAAATATACATTTACTGCAGTGTAGGAAGCTGCATATCTGTACAGTGTACTGAAATGAAGTACACTCTGTAGAGCGCGAGAGAGCTCGCAAAAGGCAGAGGTAAAAATAAAGAATACTAACTCTTTTTGTGGTAGTGTGAGTGAGCAGTCAAGCTTATCAGAGGGTAGATTTACGCAGTTGTTGTACTCCGAGACAAGAAATGAAAAGCACTCAAGAATAAATCAGAGACCAATTTGTAAACCTAACATCCATTTTTATATAATTTTGAAGACCATAAACAGTTCTAAGGTAAGTACTTTCAGAGTTAAGATTTTTCAAAGTGCAGCAAATAGAGCACTTGTATGCGCAATTAAGCCCCATAGGAAATAATGTGGGGAAAAGCTGAAAATGCATAGAAATTAAAGCAAGGTTTTCACGAAGTTAACCTTCTCGTTTTAGGTCGATGTCAGGACCAGGTCCAAAGTTTCAGCAGGAGAAGTTTGTGAGCATCCCAGAGCAGAAGTGGTGAGGTCTTGGAAGCTGGTGCGCAAAGACGGAGGGGGCCACTTGAAAAACACTGCACAGAGGGACTTGCAGGCAAGTCTGGTGGGTTTCCTTGGAGGGAGGAGGCCGCAAGAGCCTGGGGAACACAGGAGCAGGGCTGGTTGGTTGGTGCTGGGGCCGGGTGCAGAGCGAACAGGTCAGTCTTGCGTATGCGTCTATGTCCTCGCGGTCAGGAGCAAGCAACTTGGAGAGGCGATCTTGGGACAGCTGAGCCACTCAGGAAGTGGTCTCTGAGGTCTTGATGGGGGCTTGCTCTTCTGGTGGGGACTCTTCTTCCTGGTTTTTACCATTGGGGGTCTGGTAACCCTGGTATTGGTATGCCTCTGCTCCGGTAGGAACTAGTGCCTCCAAGCTTGTTGGGGAGGCAGATATGATCCTCCAGAGCGGTTGTACCTCTTCTTTCTTTTTTGTTACGTCAAGTTGGTCATGGAGCAGTAAGTTGACAAACTGGACTTCACAGAATCTCTGCCTGCAGTGTGCAAGGGAGTGATACCTTCACTCCAAGGGAGCTTCACTGTGATTTCTTGAAAGCTGGTAGTTCTTGGAGTCTTTGCAGGTTTCAGGACAACACAGCAGCACAATTATCGAGTCATATGGGCAGCAGGTAAGGTTTGGCATTTTTTCCTTCTGCAGCAGGGCATCAGTGCTCAAGCAGCGGGTTTTCTTTGTCCTGGTCTTCTCTTGTTCATCGAATCTGATCTTCAGGTCTCGGGGTGCCACCTACATACTGAATTTAGGAGTATTACACTGTGAGATCATTAGTAGCCAATAGGCTACTTACCTAGAGGGTGTAGGCACCCTGACGTGTACAAAAGGAGGGGAAACCAAAAGTTCATAAGGTGCATGTGTGCAATGTACCGGAGATTGGCAAGTCTGAGCAACCAGGTAAATCGGTGCTCACCTCACATTTTCAGTATTGTCTGGTTGTTACGTTACCTTTTGTAACAATATTCTGTGGTTCTAAATATATAATTTTCTAAATATTTATATATTTTAGGGTCCACACCCGTGGCATGCTTCATCATTGGGACCTCGCCCAAACATAATGTGTATGGGTGGTCTCAACACGTTTGTACGCGGAGTTCTAAGAATGGCAGAAATAGGTGAAGGCAGGGGGTGTAGGTGAATTAAAATAACCTCTGAATCCTAATCAAGACATTTTAATAATATAGGATTATGGTCTAGGTTAAAAAAAATGATGTGATGCTCTCAGGGTATATTATTCCCAAGTGTCAATTTAGGTCAACATGTTTCAGCCAATGCATTGCACCAAAGGGTCATTTGGCTTTCTTCAGGACATTGCGTGATATGAAATAATAACCTTTTGCTTATGCCGATTAATCTTGTAGAAAGCATGCACAATATCATACGGACCATACTCTAGGGACCTTTTCCTTATATTGTCATAGATATCTAGTTAATTTTACTGATATCATAGGGAATGTCAGGGGTGGACCATCCCTATTGTCAAACATTCGTCAAGGGTACGTGTCCGCTCTTACAGTGCGCCAGTCTCTCTGCAAAAGGCTATTATGTGATGCACAATATATTGTTACAAAAGCTAACTACAACCAGACAATACTGAAAATGTGAGGTGAGCACAAATGAACCTGGGTGCCTGGACTTACCAATCTCAAATACATTGCACACATGTACCTTATGAACTTTTGGGTTCCCCTCCTTTTGTGTATTTACCATTGATATTCGGGAACATGAGGGTATAACCATTGCAAAGACTGCTCACTCCTCCTTGGATTGTTGTACAGCCTCTATTGACCACTTCTTGTGGAAAGATGAAGTTTCTCCATTGTTCTAAGATGGTGGAATTTCAGGAGAGGGGTTCACATTGCCTGCCCAGCCCAAGAGGTGGAATAGTATATATGGGTACCTTCCTCATCTAATTATTTTTCCCGCCTTTCCTCCCACCAAACATGGAGCAAGAAAGGGGGCTTGGCCTCCCCCCACTCTCTGGAGGTTCGTGGGTTGGATTTCAAATGTAGTATTGCTTTGAAGCTTCCTGCCCAGGAAGGCCATCCTGTCCTGGAGGAGGTGTAAAGCACCTCCGCCCAGAGAAGGCTTTGTCTCTGTCCTCTGAGAGCACTGGATCTCCCCCATGAGGACAGAACCATGTCAGGTAGTGGCAGGCTGGCAAAACTAAGTCAGGAACCACACCAGGGCTTGGTGGGTTTTCAGGAGACCCTCTAAAAAGGGTCTCCTGTGTGAACGTATTAATAAATCCATCACTGAGGATTTATTAATACAAGATGTTTGGTACCAAACATCTAAGAAATCATTGAAGCCATCATGGAGCCAGGAAATTTGGATTGAAAAATATCCAGCCCATTTACTGTTTATGGCTTCCCTATTTACTTATAACATCCCAGAATAGACTGGACATTGTAGGGGTATATCTGCTCATTCAGGTATGCCCACACATAGGATATAGTGTACCCTGCTTTAGGGCTAAAGACCTGCAGTAGGGGTGACATCTATATCTTATGCAGTGCATGGGAGGCATGGCATACAGGGATGTGTGCCATATTAACTATTCTGATTTTCCTGCACCATGACACACAGCCTGCAATGGTAGAGTGCCAAGCCTTGGTGAGGAGTCCGTGGGTGGCACAATCAGTGCTCCAGCAGTTACCGAGGATCCTCTTCAGTACCCATGCCTTGGGATAGCATTTATTAGGGGCTTAAAGGGGCCACTGAAATTGTGCCAATCGTGGTACATTTTTTGGTGAAGGAAATCAGGCACTGGGGTCCTGGTTAGCAGGGACCAAGAGCACTTACAGTTCAAAATTACAGACGACAAAAAGTGGGGGCTAACCATATCGAAAGAGGCAATTTCCCAAATACATTTTGGGCACAATCATTTAAAATGCGTAAAGATAAGTATTATGTACTTTAATATCTTACAAAAAAGTAATATTAGTTCAACACAATTCGGAAGAAATATCACACTCATCTGGACCCCTTTTATATTGAGTTTCACAGGGTCAGTGCCCCTCCCCTGCCCAACCAAAATATTACATCTGGCTACAGGCCTGTGGATGATTGTTGAGTAATGAGGTTGGTGAACCTCCATGTTACTTCCAGAGTAGCCAGGTTACTGCTCACCGTTGCTACCACTGAGAGCTAAGTGGTTAATGGGAGAGCCATAGTAGGTAGGACCTACCAACATCAGAGGCAAAAGATGCAAGACCCCACAGCTGACAGTTCCAGTAGCCTCCGTTTGCTTTGCCACCAAATGAACAGTTTGACATTTGTATACACAGGGCTACAGTGGAGGTCACGTGGTAAAATGGATGCTTTGCATGAGCAGAAACTAAAACATGGGATAGTCCAGTTTTGACCTTCAAAATGTAAAGTTTAGGAGCAAGCTACCTGTGAATTCCCTGTTCACAGTGCAAGATATCAGAATGAAGGGGTGACAACTCTGCATCATTGTTAACATTAGCAAGAAAATGACAAAGTATAAAACAGCTAAACTAAAGCAAATCATTAAAAAAATCATACCAAGTACATTACGTGTAAATAGTGTAGTGTCAATGTACATAGTGTCATTTAAAAACTTCTTTGTACCCTCCAGATTATGTTTTCAAAACAAGCAGATTTCTTGAAATGGACTCCAGACACAATAACATTTGGTGAGCACTTGAGATCTGAGATGTGCTTTCAGTGGTAATTTTGTCTGCCAAGCATCTGAGGCTCTGTGGCACTACCACTACACTACATCCAAATCCTAAAAAAATATATATGCTTTATTGTGCTTGCTGGTACTCCGCCACAGTAAAAGCAAATGGTCCACAGAAGCATCGAGTGAGACCCCCGCCATACAGACTTCCGAATGTCAACATCTAACAGAGTCACCTTAGCCCCTCATTCTTAGGAAGTCAATAATAAGAGTACCATTCAGTTACGTAACAACAACTGTGAGCAATCTAGTGGCAATACAGTGCTAAGGCTTCTCATGATGCACATTTATTAGTTTTGAACGTGACAGTTTTGCACCAGTCCCAAATCTCGCGTTGGTCACTCTTTGTTTCCTTTGCATTCAGGTACTTTAAACCTTTGCTTTCCAGCATGGGTGTAGGAACTGTGGTAGATCTATTCCTCAGATGCTGGAGTGGGGAGGGACATTGGGGACAATATCTTCCCTAGATTTGTCAGTGACAACTGTTGAGTAAACAGTGGCAGACAGAACAAGCCCCGCTCAAGTCATTCTGCACAGCTCTGAAGACTCCTTGAAGAGCTGTTGCTTTGAAAAGCAAAGTCTATGGGGGCTGCAAGATCTCTTTGTTTATTATTTAGTTGTGGTCCCTAAGGTGTTGAAACTCTACTAAAATTGGTTTGTTTGTCAAGTCTACGAGCCAGCAGAACAAGGGAAGGCAAGCGATACTATTTTAAGTTAATGTTACTGCAGGCTCAGGACTTGAGAAAAAGATAGGATTTTAAACAAGCATTTGCAATGCAATAGGTCTCGCATTTGCGAGACTTTGAGATACTGGCATTGTAAATGACAATCCTTTTATCTATGTGTTGGTTTTGAAAACATATAAATAAAAGGCATTGTCATTTATAATGCTAATAGCTTAAAATGTGGCAAATGCGAGACCTATTGCATTGCAAATGTTTGTTATTTTCTTGCCCTGACCTGTTCTGTATCCCAGCTGGACCCTGCTCTCCACCAATCAGGACCCCGCAGCCTGACAAAGTGGAACTGTGCCTCTGAGCTCTAGCAACAAGGAAAGAGCTATCTTCTTGTGACAGAGGTGATCAGTGTTGATAAGTAGCAGAAGGAAGATGCTATCTGAGGGGACCTCTGAAAATGAAGCAAAACTTGACGGCAATAACCAAACTTTAAGAATGATCATGTCACTCGGGACGCATGGACCAAAGCAAATATGGACTTTTGGGTCAGAGTTAGGGACATATTCTCAATTCCTAATAATATACTTTTCAGATTTTAATTTTGTAAGGGACACATTGAATGTCCCCTGCTCAGGGTCTTACACAAAGTCTGCACTTGCACTGTAGCTGGTATGACCCATCCCTTTCAAGCCTTTCTGTCAAGGCGAATAGGCGAGTACCTTTAGACAAAGATTCCTCAAAAGACCATGTTACATGTATGTATTTGTGCAGGCCACAGCCTGTAGTGTAAGTGCTATTGGATAAGAAGTCGGGACTGGCTGTCCATGTGACGTATGACACTTCAAATGGTGACGTTGCAGCTGTGGCTGCTTTAGAATATGAAGGATGCTGATTGACACATGGTACATTGAAATACTACTGAAAAGTTGGCAATTTAATAGCATAGCGGTGAGATTCCAAAATTACACACTAGATATGTAAATGCACATTTCACCATGGACGTGCACAAGTCCCTGCCTCTGAAAAACCAATAATAGCTAGCAGGACGATGGCGATTGGGAGGACCACCACTACCTGGTGCTTTCATGTCTTGCCTGAGTGACACCCCCAACATACCTGGATTTTTAGCCAATAGCAGGTTGCATTCTGGGACCTGTACTTTTATTCTTACGATTATCGGCATGGACAATCCTAATTGCAGCATGCAATGTGCTCTTGGCTAAAATGTCAGGAGTCCTATAAGGTGTTACAGGTGTCGGGTCTGTAAGCAACTACAGGAGGGGTGAAATTATATGTTTTTTGAGAGGGTCGCTGGTGGCATTCAGCTTATTGAAACCGAGGATGACACCGGTGCAACGAAGGAAGGCTCAGTGCAGGGTACAGTTAGAGGGGTAAGAAACGTGAGCAGCCCGCATCCCTCCAGCAGGCCTAAGGGCGGTATATGTGGCCTGCAGGTGATGGGGCCAAGGGGCGGGGCATCACAAAGGAAAGGTTGCTGAAACGTGCACCTGAGATGTTTAGAATAAAAAATAAAAATACCCACGGGTGAAGGGAGAGAGGTTCTACGTGAAGCACACGTTTTGCTCTCGCCCAGGTTGACTAGCAACTACCTTCACGTGCTGTGCTGTATGTCCCGTTCATGGTTTATTGGAGTAATTTACTCTACGTCCGCCCCTAACCAAGCTGCCTTTTAACTTTAATTTCTGACACTGCAGACTGGTGACAGCGGGTGAGTGGCAGCCCTCAGTACCGTGTCACAATCGTATCGGCCTGCCTGTGCAACCTTTGCCATACAATTATCTTTTCAACTATAGGTTCAGCCCTGGCCGCACGGCGACTTCACTAAAAACAAGACCATAAGACTTGTCAAACAGCCTGTAAGACCCATGCTCTGCACAAGGCTTGTTTTAATGCGCCTGCGGGTACGTTCGAACAGTGGCCTTTGATTTAACTTCACGTATTTACTCTTTCGAATTTAACCAGAGGTTAGTATTTAATAGCTCCAAGCGGTATTACCAATAAGAAAATATATAATTAGACTAATTTAGAAGGAAAGATCTTATGCCACTTTCGCTGTGACATTTCCCTCAGCAAGTATCCCGAGGGGCAAAAGTACTACAGTTCACAAGACAATCTTCCGGTTTCACACAGCTGTGCAATATAAATAAAAATAACTCATAACTCACAGCTCTTAAAGCCCCCACCACAGCCCCACTCCATAAGTTCAAAGGACCCACCCACCCCAAGGTGTTACCCCCAAAGGACCACTCTCGTGACTTATACCACTAAAGATGATCCTTCCAGAAATGTCCCATTGAAACACTCCCTGCAGCCCCCACAAAGGCCGTGCAGCACAGAAGCTGCTAACAGCCCCCACAGCACCCTCGCTAGCACAGTCTCCACTTCCTGCTGCAGTCATAGCTCCTTGCTACCGCAGTCCTGATCGGCTCCCTCCCTGGGGCCCACCACGGCGCCTCTTCCGTAGTCCATTTTATTTTTCTAGCCCCCTCAGAACACGTAAACACAGCCGTTTCCCCTACTCACCGGCGGGATCAGCAGGGACGGGGAGCACAGCTGGGGCGGTAAAATTACTGCTCGTGCGGGGCTCGGAGTGAGGCTGCCAGGAATGTAAGGCCACACCCGGGCCCGCCCTCTCCTAGCTCTACGCACCAAGCGGCAAAACAGAGGACGGACTGCGCAGCGCCGATAAGTCATACAATGTACACATATTTCATAGAAAGGGAAGGAAAACAAAAAGAGCCCGGTGAGTGGGGGGGGGGGGGTGTACGCTCGTGTGTCTGTTCGAATGTGTCTGTCTGTGTGTGTGCACGTGGGTCTGCGTGTGTGTATGCAGTGTGTGTGTGCCTGTGTATGGCTGTGTATGTGCGCATGCGTGAGTGTAGAGTGTTTGCGCAAGGGAATGAGGCAGGAGAGGGGCACGGCGCCGTGCGCGCTCATGAGCTCAAAACTGAGCAGCTCTGCGCTCGTGCACCCTCTCCTGTCCACATTCCCGAAAACGGGCGACATAAGGTCTTTCGCTGACGCGAGACCTAAAAAGGCTCAACAACTCAATGAGCGCAATTAAATAATTAGTCAAAACAAAAGAGTCTCGGATTGAAGGGGTGATAAGTGTATTTATTGAACTCCATGCACTTACACTAATTAAATAACTGAACACAAAGCACTGACATTTAGTGCTAAAGGAAGAGAGAAGGAAAAACCTGTGAAGTCTCAACTAACTGCAAAATATCAAATACTGGATTCAAATCCTGGCTTTCGCACCAAATTGTGTAATCCACAACCCATTGCTTTACTTCACTGTGAATCATTTTCCTTAAACATCTAGTTTGAGAAGACGTTTAAGTAATTCAGTATATGACCTGTGATCTAGAAAAACCTAAGCTATAAATGGGTAAAATGAAATTATCTAGGTTTACATTAAATAACTGTAGCAGTTGAGCAACACGGAGTGCAGGGGGAGAGATATACAGGAGAAGTGGCTCGAAAACACATGCACTCTAATGGAGTGCTTCACACAAAACACAGAAGGTAGTGCTATAAAAGCAAGTAGTCATGCCAGTCACTCAATTGGAAGGACAACCAAGACTGGCAAGTGGGGACACGAATAAAAAAAAAAACTGGCAAAAGAGAGTGGAAAGGAAAGTCAACCAATGGGAAGCTATGGGTGCGCTCCAAACCCTTATATGTTATTGGTAAGCCGCTATGTGCCTCGCAAGTGTCTAGCAGAATCGACCTAAAAGACTCGGGACATAGGCGCTGAAAAACACATGGCAAAAACAATAATACATAAACCAACTTGAATTGTTTGATAAAATGATATTAAATTCTTCACCTGTAGAATTTATGCCTCAGATATAAATAGCTAAAAACACAAAAATTATGTCAGCACAGCCGTAGAGTCAAACACACGCTCGAAGCTGAAAGCTGTTCCTTCTGCCCATTCACTTTAGCCACACCAGTCACATGCAGTAACCAGAGTTGTTTTCATGATACATTGGAACTAGCGGTCCCTAAATTACAAACTTATTTTGTGAACAGTGAAACATTGTAGCGAGCAGCTTTCAAATCCAAAGTTTACTTTGTAGCGAGTGTCTTTCTGCATTTATTGATGTACCGTAACGGCCAAACCCGAATCGCTCACAATACACATCTTCTCCTCGCAGCAGCAGTTAACCTCTTCCATGCCACACCGGTTTATGCAACAATCTGAAATTGATCCTCTAAGTAACGGGCGGCCCCAAACCTGTGGACGTTTAGAAGCCTGCGCTAACTTGCACACTCACAGGATCATAATTACACGCAAATACCAGGGACACCGATGGACAATAAATACAATGTATTCCCCAAACGAGGTAGAGTAGAAGCAAGGTAGCTCCGTATTTTGACATTTCGCTCACCTTCAGCAAGAACCAGGACAGCACTCTTCAGCCCAACACCTCTTATCCCTTGCCTCACAAACGTGGTCTGATTGTCTCCTAGCAAAACACCCACTTCCTGGCCTCTTTTACCCGGCCATTGTGCCTGACCTTTACCGTAATCTACAGAGCAACTACGACCCCTAAATGCCTCTTTCTCCTGTCTGCTGAAAGAGGTGGAAAGGGGAGGGGTCTTCCCTTACCGGGAACTTTCACGTAATAGGAGGGCACTCAAATCCGGCAAAAATAAGCAAGAAAATATTCTTTGAACCGAAGTAAAATGCCGATTTTTTTAACCGCGCTTGCAACTATGGTAATTAAATTTTGCTAAAAATGTAGATTTTTTTTTTTTTTTTTTTTTAAATCCTACCACAAATCAGTATTCGCAAACGATTCCGTGTTGACGGGAAAAGATAGGTCCAGTCTTGTTATTTCCTCTTACAAATTTTAGTAAACTTATACGTTATAACATTTTGGTTCCATTAAAGTGAGTAGTCACTTAATTGAATAGGTTGTCAAACGAATGTCCCAAACTGGGGTATAAATGTCACCGGTGACTGGGTACCATATGGTAATTGTAAGTCCCAAGTGTGGAGTCCCAGAATATAGGGGGTATGGGGAAACGCCGGGGGAATAAGGCCTAAGTGTAATGAGGCAAAAAAGACAACGTGAGGCAGTCTTAGGTAAGTGCAATCAACCAGGAGCGCTGAATGCACGTTTATTTATACCCTCTGGACCGTGCCTGGCCCAGAAGGTCGAAAGTGGTTACAATGTTTGGCAGTGACCGGAGGGCTCACTACATCCCTCCTAAACTTTCCTAACAAAATAATAATAATAACACTATTAATTATATGATACACCATTGCATATGGATCATAAGATCAATATCTATTTCAGCAAACACATTCTTTCATCCTTTATTCTAGACCTGGGATTTTTCCACAGCCGATAAGGATGTCCACGCTGAGCCACCCTATTGTTTCCAGTGCCGGTACCACTGGTGGCCTGATGGGGACAGTTCTCCTCCCCTGTTTCGTTGGACTCAACGTTCACCTCTTTTTCAGCTGGCCTGGGTACCTCCTCTTCTTCTTCATCACGGTGAGGTACCAGTGAATGTGTCATCTCCTGTTCCCCTCTTCCATCATCCAGCAGGGGTGTGATTTTTTTTAAACCAGGACACATTTCTCGATATTAATCTCTCCTCTTTTGATAGTGATCATTATTCCTTTTACTTCTACCACTTCCCAGGGCTCACTCTCAAACGGCGTTCGAAACTTCCACCAATGGTGTCTGTCTCTGACTATCACCCTGTCTCCTGTGCAAATTTCCACCGTACAAGCTCTCCTGCTCTGGCTTGCTCTATCATTGTTTCCTTTCCTCTTGGCCTGTGCTGCTTCACTGTCCAACACTCTGGGCATCCACTGCTCACTCACCAGAACTATATCCCTCACCGCCCTCTTCATCATCAATTCACTTGGCGAACAACCAGAAGTGCTATGGGTATTTGTCTATATGCTCTAAGGAATTGATGGAGACATCCTTCCAATACAACCTGTTGGTCTATGCCAATCCGTAAAGCTTTATTGAGAGTTGGCATGAAGCTTTCAACCTCCCTGTTGGCTTGAGGCCACTAGGGGGTCACTCTCCTATGTTTGACGTTGCAATGGTGTAGGTAATCTCCAAATTCCTGTGCGTGAAATGGCAGGCCATTGTCTGTTTGGATCTCATCAAGCATTCCTAGCAGAGCAAATGTTTTCTCCATCACAGGCTGGACATGCTCAAATGCCGTTTTATCACACAACTTCCATTGCAGGAAATTTTGCGTAACTGTCAATAGTGACGAGCGTCAGGCATCCATTGGGAAAACTCCCAAAGTCCATACTTATGGATGACCAAGGTTGGGTGCTGGGGGCTTCAGTGATTGCTGGTGGGACTGGCAGCTCGCCTCCAGTGACATGGCAGGAGTGACATCCTCTTACCAGTTCGTCAATCTTCCGGCCTACACTAGGGAATCACACTTTGGCCTAAACCTCGCTTTTGTTTAGGTTAGAACTTGATGGGTCAGTTCTGCCGTTGTCCTCCATAGCTTCGGGGTATTATGATTTGCGTTGCTCTTAGGGCTAGTCCTTCTCTGCTTTTACTGATTTTATCCTGGCACTTCCAGATGCTTTTACTGACCTCCCTTTCCTCATCGGTTAATCTCCCCACACCATCCAGGAAATTCTTCCAGTGATGCTCCACCAGGTCTTTTTTAACCGCATTCAGACAGTTTTCTTCTTTGATGGCCTCCATTGTTTTGGCTTGTGACAGTGCTCTCGGGCATGCTAACTCCGTGATCAGTTTCACAAAATCTTCTACCCCTCAATTGTCCTCTTGCTGGATACGGGGGTCGGCTGCCATGTGGTGGCGCACTAGGTAGTCTGCCGGGTTGTTGATTCCAGGATGGTACACCACTTCGAAATTGTAGTGCTTGAGTTGTACTGCCCATTTTTCGATTCGAGGAGGGCCATTTCTCACTGTCCCGCTGAACAGCAGTACAGACAGCTTGTGACCAGTGACCACCCGGAACTTGTGCCCCCAGAGATATATGTCAAAGTGTTGACAAGCCCATCTGATTGCCAGTTTTTCCCTTTCTATTTTTGCATACCTTGTTTCGACTACTGTTCACGCCCTGCTTGTGTACACAATATGCACCCATTCCTTTTGCGCATCTTGTTGAAAAAGCATAGCCCCGCGATCAACAGGACTGGTATCCACTATGAGCTCCATGGGGCTCCCAAGCTTTAAATTGGCCACAGTCGCTCCCTTCACTAGCACTCCTTTTTTACTCCTGGAATGCTTTTGACTCGGTACTGGTCCACTGCCCCTTAATGTCATTCTTCGTAAGAGTCCTCAGAGGTTCCGAGATGGTTGTGACAGGAGGCATGAATCTTCCGCAATAATTTGCCATTCCTAGGAAGCTTTGCATCTCTGTCTGGTGTTGGGGAATTGTTGCTGCTCTGATGGCTTCGACCTTTACTGGGTCCACCTGTAGGCCCTCCTTGGAGAATTTGTACCCAAAAACTCCACTTCATTCATATAGAATGTATATTTGTCTCAGTGCAATGTTAATCCTTGTTCCACTGCTCATGGTGTTCCTCCAACGTTTGACAACAGCAGCTGATGTTCTCCAGAGTTGAGGACTACTTTTGAAAACCATTTTGCCCTGTTGATGTCAGTGACTATTTCATTGATGGTCGGTGTCATATGTCCAGTGGCGTCACTAGGGGGGTGCGGACCGCACCGGGTGACACCATAACATGGGGTGACACCTCCGTGAGGCCAGTTTCGTCTGAACCACGGACGTGTGTGCGCTGCAAAAGCTTGCGCCACAGGCGGCGCCTGCAGTGCTCCTGCTGCTCCGAGAGATATGTTGCTGCCAGTGCCAGCAGCTGCTCTTCATAAATAGCTAATCACGTCATGACTCGGACTGCTCCTACCTCGTGGCTGTGAGAGAGAGCCAGCAGCGCTAGGTCCTAGGGGGCTACAATGTAAAAATCCTTGTGCTGGCTCCAGGCTGGCGCTGCAATTTCCTGCCGTGCCGTGGCTTAAGTTAAGTTTACACAGACAGTTAATACTGCCAATTAATTACGGGGGCGGGGCTTGCTGTCACGTCCGGAGGAAGTAGTGAGCACACTGAGGCAGAAGCGGCCTTGGCGGGAGACTCAAATCGAATCAGGCAGTCCTTGCCGTGGCGTGCTGGACTGCTGCACAGACAGTTTTTGTTCTCACCTCGCGTTGGTGACTTGTGTCCTGAATTGGTGATCTGACTCGTCACCCGCGGCCCCTACGCCACCAAAGTCAGTGTGGTGCCTCAACAGGCAGTGAGTGCAGCAGAACCGAGGCCATGATAAAATGCGAGGCCTGCTCCAGACCTTGGTTGACTCGAGGCCTGGACCGCTGCTCACGGTGCAGGGAGGGGAAGTCGTCGCAGCTGGCAGGCCCGTACCGCAGCGGCGCTGCAGTGTTTTACAAGTAAGTGTGTCACACTGACTACCTATTAAGTTAGTACCGGTTGGATTTTTCAGACAATAGTTCAAAGTTGCCTGTATTACGGTCTCACTCCCCCCTTGGTATTGAAAAGACACCAGCTCCTGTTCATCAGGTGCGTGCTCACAAATATCACTAGCTCACTATTGTAATTAGCGATTGTTAACTAATGTACATTCCTAAAGTATAACCTAGTTCTTTAGGTAATTTTTTAATTCTAGCGCTTTGTAACTGTACCCATCCATCTAATTACATAAATGTTCTTGCTATATAAAAATGTACATAAATAAATAAAACGTATATTTCCAAATTCCCTCCTTCTTCCCCATCAACCCCCGTACCAAACCCTCCATTTCTGGGACGTCAGCCCATCTCCTGTCAATGAGGCGCTATCCATCTGTTAGAGGGCACGCTAGAGCACCGCAGGGGGGAAACCTGCAAATTTTCAACATCTCAGCAGTGTTCTGACTTCAGAGCAACGGGGGATTTACGGACATTTACACCCGACTCATGGCACAGGGAGCGAGGGCCTCTAGGCACTGCTGGAACTAAGTCAGGGCACAGGGAGCTAGCTAGGCTTCTAGTCAGGTGCACTGTTAAAACCGAGCTCGGATACAAGAATAATAGAAACAGAGAAAGCTAAGAGAAACAATCACAGGCAGGGGTATATCTGCAGTGGTCCGATTCTCGCCTGTAGAGTAGCTGACATTCCTTAAGGCACAAGAGCACTTTAACTTTTTTCATTTTTCTAAGCGTGCATTGACAATGCTACAATCATTAGATACATTACTAGATAAAAATAACTTCAAAACTGTTATGCAGATCTGCAGTGAAACTTCTTAAATAAAAAGATAAAGTTTAATTTGATTATTGTATTTCTCTACATGTAACATTCAAGTTAGTAGTCGCTATATATGACTAAGCAGGGCCGGCTTTAGCCCTGTTGGCACCCGGTACAGTGACATTTGACTCCCCCTACGCCCCATGACTGCCTCCTCGGATTCTCTCACTACCACATGGCAAAAGTTCCCTCATCTCTCCTAACATAATATATTGCTAAACACAGCGCCTCCCCTGAGATCAGCGCCCCCTCCACAGGTCAGCGCCCAGTGCGGCCGCACCAGTCTCACTGCCCTAAAGCTGGACCTGTTTCTAAGCTACACGTTTGCATTCTTGCACCTGTGTATGTAGTGTACTCTGAAGTGCAATGTCTGTGAAGGGAGATTAGTCTAAGTATATGCTATTATAATAGTACATCCAAGGCAAGTGGTGCGCTGTACAGGGTCAAAGGCGCGACTACAGTCAGCGAGTGATCGGAGAGGTACCTGGGTTCTGTGAGGAGACGTGTAATATTACTGCATTGTGCTGTCGTGTTCTTTAAAAAGGTGCGTCTACAACTCCTTCCTAAGTTGGAGCAGTGTTGAGGTAGTCCTGATAGATACAGAGATGTTTTTCTTGATCCTTGATGCATAGATGGAGAAAGTCACTTGCCTGTTTTATCACATTTTAGTGGTTTTGGTACCAGTCTGGTCCATGCCCGTTTTGCTTAACTACGTGTGTTGGAACACATGATCCTACAGAGCAATGGGTGTAATTTCTGATATTTATATGTTTCCCTCGTCTTCATTGCTTCATTTTGTTTGCGAGAAAGTGTCACTCATAGACGTTGAAATGTCACTCATAATTACACTGAAATTATGAAAATGTCACACATAAAATCTGAAACCTTGGCAGCTATGCGTCCGACTCGCCAGCACAGAATTGTATTTATATGAAAAACCAAAAGAACACAAAAGCTTGTTTTCAAAAGATTTGGTAATGTGTCTTTGCTTTTACTAATTTTCTGCCAATGGGGGCATCGAGTGCTGATCCAAGCCAAGGTGCTGGAGTCGCACACCAGTCGCATTCCCTGTCTGTTGTTTATTTGTTCCACAGAAATGGTCTTCAGACGCCAAATATCACGCATTCATAGCTGTCAAGTTTTCAGATTGCATCTGAAAACATTAGCAACGTTTAAGTATGCTTTTTTTTGTATGAGTGACAGTCCATGGCTTTTGTGTAACATTTAAAGTGAAACTTTATTGTGATTAAAAACAAACAGCAAAGATCTCTGTACACAATGCATATCAGAAGTATTCCCTGTTGCTGCAACATGAAGCTATAAAAGCAAGTTCCACTTCATCTTTTTTTCAATTTTTCTTGCTTTCACTGAAGCACGGCTGCTCACTGGCACCAGGCTCCCACTGAATTTAAAGGAGCCTGCGCCTGTAGAGAGCATGGACTCCCATCACAAGCTAGTGCGCATAGATTGTGTAACCATCTGGGTCTGCAGTCCAGCCACACGGTGATCCGACATGCTCTGTGCAGGAGAAGGCCGACAACATGCAACGCTCCCTTGGTAACCTGGGCAGTCACGAATGGAGGGAGGGGTCCCAGGGGCAGATGCCGAGCAGTTCTTCAGAACTCCCTGCAAAGACTACACTATTCACGAGCCCCCACCCCTTCTGTGAACTTTATACTAGGCCCACCCAGTGATTAAGTGCCTCTCGCACACTATCAAAAGCAGCGTGGAGGCAAGTGCCATAAAAGTACAAGGCAGTCAGACACGCTACTTAAAACAAGTCTGAATTATAATGCTATCTGACCAATATACACACACTCTCTTAAGGCGCTTCCTCCTACTAAATATTTACTTTGTGTCCATGTGCCAATGTCCATCATGGGGTAAGTCGTGAGGGGGTGACACCATGAGTTACGCACTGGGTGACACCAACCCTAGTGACGCCACTGCATATGTCTCTCTCTCCGTAACGCCTATTGGGCAATCACATGTCGACACACAGGCGTATTGCTAACGGCTGCTTGGGTTTGGGAGTGATCACAAGCAGAGATACCCACGGTGTAGGTCCTGACACCTTTTCGATTACTCTGGCTTTCTCGAGTTTCTCCAGCTCTGCCTCCACGAGAGACCACAGATGAAAATGTACTCTTCTGTGACATAACGCCACCAGCATCACTTACCGGTCAATATGTAACTTGACTTTGACACCTTTCAGGCAACTGAGCCCTTCGAAGAGTTTGCAAACTTTGCCATAATTTTAGCCAATGGGATTGGTGGACATGCCATGCGAACATTACCAGCCCCAGGTCCTCAGCCAAGTAACAGCCGAGTAATGTTCCTGCGCTGTCTTGAGTCACATGAAATTTTGTACGTGCCGAGATATTACCATGAGTGACTTCCACTTCAATGACTCTTTGTAGGAGAATGGGTGAGGGTTTAACTTGAGATGGTGGTCTGTATCCAGGATGTTTACTGATGCTCCTGTATCTATGACGGCAGTGACTTGATTGTCTCCAATCTGTAGTTGGCACATCGATGGGGGCCATTTATTTTGGTCGGTCCGCACCGTGAAGGAGATGATGAAGACCTCCTCTTCCTCATCATCCTACAGTATTGTCATCTGCTGGCACAAGGTATCCAGGTTCTCCAGGGCCTCTGCCCCTCTTCCGACCTGTTTGACTAGCCCAAACGTTTTGATCTTCCCTCCTGTGGTGGCTGTCTGAGCTGCACTCTGGCAAACCTTTGCAAAATATCCTAGTTTTCCACCTTTCAAGCATGGTTTTACATAGGCTAGGCACAATCGTTGTGGGTGACTCTCCAATTCACAGTTGCCACACCCTCGCCCTCCTTGGCGTGTGCTGGTGGTCCCTCTTCCTTTTTCCCGCTCATTTCCTAACAGCCTCCACTCTTTCCTCTTAGACGGTAACTGGGCTTGTCTGTAGGGACCCTGACGTTCTTCGTGCCAATGCCGATTCCATTTCACTCGCTCGGGCATCCGCTAGCTCGTGAGATCTGCCCAATATTAGTATTTCATCCAATGTGATGCCCTGTTGAAGTAATATGAGTTTCCGCAGCCCTGATTTCTAGTTGCTTGTCAATGCCCGTGCAGAAACTTGCCAATTTGCGTAGTCTTGTAAAAAACATGTCAACAGTCTCCCCCTCCTGATGCCTCCATGTCGCAACTTGAAATGTTCGTAATCGGGATTTAATTGGGGGTCATATTAGGCCTGGGCAAAGCACTATGCTACGCTCGCGTAGTTGGCGAAGTTTGCGCTACTTTGCACAACGCGAACTGCACGTAGCACAGTGCAAACATGCGTAGCGTAGAGCAGCGGTCATTTTTTGCTTGCTCGTGGTCCTCAACGTTAAGTTGGCGACCACGAGCAAGCAAAATGACATCCCGGCGAGACTTTTTCCTCGTTCGCGATCAGCAACATCAATTTGCTGATCACGAGCGTGGAAAATAAACCTCCCGGCGAGATTCTCAATGCAGGGAGGTCAGGTTTCTCATTGCGAGTGGTCGCGTATGCTCGCGACCGCTCGCGATGAGAAACTACCAGTCCGCGTTGAGAAACCTGCCGCTTGAGTAAAAATCTACTCGAGCGGCAGAAAACTACAGCTCTTTCTGTGCAAGATGCTGTTTTCAATGATTGCACAGTGCTGGATGCTTGTCCGCACTGTGCACTCATTGAAAACGGCATCTTGCACAGTGCGAACATGCTACTACGCAGTTCGCGTAGTGCTACATGTAGCTCGCGTAGTGCACTTTGCGTAGCTATGCGAAGCGCTACTTCGCAAACTATGCCCAGCCCTAGTCAAAATGCCAGTTGAGGGCATTACCACCGCCTCATGATCATGCACATCACCGGTGTTGGGCAGGTCCTGAAACAGTTCATACAGTTCAAAGTTACCCATGTGTAGCATTGTAGACCTTTTAACCTCTCCAGTAGTCTCACGAGAAGCGAGGAAATAGTTTTCCTGCTGTTCGATCCACTTCCGCCACCTTGGTGCTGCCATGGCTGGATCCGCCAACTGACATAATGGGGGTAGGGCTGTCAGGGTGGAATGGGCACAGTGCTCTGCTGCCCCCTCCTCCTCCGCCGTGGCTGGCACTGACATTGTTTACTCTCCCTCTGCGGATTTCCTTCCCCTTTGTGGTCTGCCTTGCCGTGCTAGTTTGTGGTTGTCCGGTGTACACTAGCCTTAGCACTCTGCTGTGCTCCCTTCCTCTCCTCTCCTGCGGATGAGCTGTGTGCTTTACCCAGCGATGCTTTGCCCATATCGTTGTGAGGGACGATTGACTTGATTTGGTTGTGCACCACCCCACCCTCAGTGTTCAGTGCTTATTTGTGGGTAGCTGGACTGCTCGCTCTGCAGGACTTCTTGTATTTCTATTTTTTCTCTCTGTTGGTTTTTTTTCTTTTCCGTGACCTCTCTTTCTTGCTGCCCCTCCTGTGCTTCTTCAATCCCAAGTCTGTCTCCCCTTGGACTCAGTCTGTCTTATTATCTCTTTTCCTTTAATATTTTTTTTAGGTCGAGGACCGTAGGCTGTGCTTGCGCAGTCTCGGTCAGAGATTTAATGATTCTCAGTACGGGGCTTGAACTCGCCCCTCTTCTCCATTGGCTGGCCTCGTAAATGCTGGCCAGCTATTGGAGGAGAGGGGCGTCACTCTGATCAAGCCCCGTCTTTTTGCGATTCGGGGGCGTGTTTTTTGCGTTCTTTCTACCCGTGACGTCATCCGTCACTCAACAAAAAACACACCCCGAATCGCAAAAATTTCGGAGCTTTGCGGCAGCCATTTCTGCCCGACCACGTCCGAAAGATGGTGGTGATTTCTACGGTACAGTACATCTCAGCAGTGTTTGCCTTCGTCCACAGTCGTCCCCGCGATCACCATGCCTCCCTGTCATGAGATCGAGCCTGCCCTAGGAACACTGCGGATCAATTCATCTACGGTACAGTACATCTCAGCAATGTTTCCCTTCGTCCACAGTCGTCCTCGCGATCACCATGCCTTCCTGTCATGAGATCGAGCCTGCCCTAGGAACACTGCGGATCAATTCAGATTAGAAAGTTGCGCTCTCAATCAATTGCGGCCGAGTTCCCAACACATTAGATATAAACCATACCTGGCCAGCATATTAAAGTGTATTGATTTTTTTGTTCCGTAGCTGTCTAAAGGAAGTATTAGTCGACGCTCCTTTCTTTGCAGCTGTAAGGGAAAAAATTCAAATTACCTCCGATTCAGTGCCTTTGCCGCGAGGGCCTGAATGCTAAACAGGCTTCTTACAGGCCAATCTGTTCAGAGCTCGGCTAATGATCGTTCTCCATAGAAACCCCACTGCAGTCACTTAATATTCTCCCCTCATGAGGCCGCCGCTGTCCTGTTTTTATACAAGATTAAGTAGCGCTGTTAGTTTTTGCCTCTCTTGTTGGAGTTCATTTTAACCTCCATTAAAGCCGCCAACCTAGCTTTAGTGAAAACTCTACAATAGCTTCACACGCGAATTCGCCTCACCTTTCTACGGACAGGATGCACATGATTGGTTGCTTTGGGGATTACTCTGTGGCAGGTAACCAATGAGGGCAGTCAGGGAGGATAAATGGCGCCAGATTCCCAGAGGTGCTGTGGCGCTTTGTAATTATCGTCGCAGACAGCTGAAAGCGCAGGGTTTCCAGATTCCCTGCTGAGTCTCTATCTGCCGTGATTGCTGCTGCAGAAAGACGCTGATTTAAAGTAAACATTCCCTATGCCCTGCTGTCAAATTACGGAGATGAAGGGTTTTCCAAACCATAGAAAAGAAAATCTGCATTTTTAAGTACCATTTTAGGTCCATGCAAACCCACCACATGATTTTAACAGCGTGATTTGCATTTTTTAAAATGCCACGAACTCCAGGCAGCTTTTCGACCCTTAATTGATATTAGTTATTTTGATTTGTGCTTTACCATATATGGGTGTATTTATGTGGCAGCGCTGGCTGTGTGGTGCTAAAAGGAGTTACATATTCTGCTGAACTAGGATTTACTCTTCCACTTATTTCCATAAATTATTAAATTTCCAAAGCTTTAACATTTGTAATTAAAACTTTAAAATGGTTTGCATCAAAATACAGAAAGTGCAGGCGTTGGCATTCAGTGAAGTGGTGTGAGGTGACTTCAGTGCTGCAATGTAATGGAGTCCTCGCGCATCAGTGGGACAGACCTGCATTGCAGTACACGAGAATCAATTTATTTACCTGGCTGATCTGCTGCTTTACTGTTCAGGGCTCTCCGAGGGCTCTAGAGAGAGGGTAGACGAACCAGCCAATCAAAGGCAGGTAATTCAAAGTCAATATGGAGTTCTCCATTAGTATGGTTCGCCTAACACTTGGCAAAAGAAGTACCGTACAGCGATCAGGGCATATTACTTATTGATTCTTATAACAAACGAGGAAATTGCAATGTTATTAAATATGCATCATTTCTTGCAGCTGAGGCTGCCATCACTTCAGAATGGTGTTTCAAGGTTCATAAAAATGATTATGGGAGTAAAAGATAGCACATATACGTCCAGCGATGCAGGGATTTATTTGTGCTTCTGAGAGTACTCCCATCAGCTGAGTGTGATCCGCATTTGTAATATTTTTTCAAAACTTTATTGATGCCTTTTACACTCGGATGCAAAATTGCAGTTTGCCTGAAGCAGCACTGATAAACCTTTGGAGTTGTGTTTACTTGTAAATGAGTTACATGTTTAATGAGTTTCTGTTCACTTTAAATAATTTACAATGAGGGATTACTGTCCAAAAATCAATGAGCCACTAGTTGATAGTGTCTATTTTTTAGTTCTCGCCTGCAACTGCGCATGCGCAGCATACTCTCTTGCTTGCGAGAAATATTGTATAGAAGGGACCTGCAGCGCGTGGCTCTGTCTGTGTGTGTGTGGCTCTGTCTGTGTGTGTGGCTCTGTGTGTGTCTCATAAAAAAGAGAGTTTCCCAGGGACCAGAAAGGACTGGGTTGCAAATGATTATCAAAGAAAAATTCCTTTCTGTGTAATTATTTCAGTAGGTGACCATGAGGCCTATCCATGTCAATCCACAATTTATAATTTGCAATTGAGGCAGATGAAAAATAATTCTTGCTCCACACTAGGATGATTTTATACTTTAACTCGATATTTATTTTCATAAAAACTCTTGTGTTAAAAAATGAATTCAGGGATGCATTCGATTATACCTTGGGTGCTCTGGTACAGTATTATATACACTAGCTAACAATTCCGTATTACGGTTTCTATCTCAGAGTCACCCATAAGAAATGTGAAAACATATTATTTCAAAAATCACAAATTAAATAGAAGAGTAAAAACATATCATGTACATTAAAAAGTCCACTTGTCGACGCGTTTCGGTGCGTTGGTTACACTTGTTGCACCTTCCTCAGGACGGACAGAATTAAAAACAAATATACTTCTTCTTTCTAAAAAAACAGAATGCATGTAATTAGTATAGAGTTCCTAGTGAGAGTTTTCCTAGTAATGGGCATTTTTTCGGGAAATTTTACATATACTATCCTTACTTATATTGATAGGATTGACGTCCTTCTGTTAAATTATCCGGACGATTTAGTCATTACTAGTATACTTGCTAGTAAGAGCCTCTTCAATTTAACGGCCAGGGAATTTCTGGAATCACAACAGCATTTAATGAATTTGCGGACTTGTGTTTATAAAAGTCTGTTGTTATACGCGTCTCATAGACAGCACTTACTTTTAAAATTCAGGTGTGACACGTAATCAATGGTGTCTTCTTAAATGCAGTAGCGTCTTTAAATGTGCGCTGCAGGTGTTTTATCGATAGCTGTGCCTGTGGGATACATATAGAAGGTATCATATAGTCTAGATGGTTTTCCATAGTTCTGAGGTATATTTATTTATAACAGGGCCTATTGATGCATACCAGTCATATTTTGTGCCCGTTGATTTAAATCAGGCTGACCACTTCCTCTCTTTTAATGATGGTCTTGGTACCTGTTATGGGGCTGACCGTTTACTACGTGGCCTGGATAACAGCGTTCTCCTCTTTTCTTTCAGAGCTGTTGTAACAGGAAAAAGGGATATCAGGCGTATGATTATAACTTCAATCTCTTGACTATTTTATTAGAGAATTTCTCACTATGTCTTTAGACGGTTTTAGTTTATATCATAAGACCTAAAATATTTAAATTAAATTTAGTTATCCCTATCCATTTGTCAGGGGGCTTTGCATAACATTGATAACGCTCGCTTAAGTCTCCTAGATCTCTAGTGTTACAACACTTTAAATTGCACTTCCTGAAAAACGTTACCTCCTGCATGTGTTTAAGATAGGGGCGAGTGGCCACACAATGTCCTTGTCCCCTTATCAAAAGTCGTGGCTGCCGCTCGTCAGCGTCACCCAACCTCTGGTGACTCTAACTGGCGGTTTACAGTTGGTGCCCTGTATCACATTCTACCTCAGCAGGCTTTAACCGATTTTCCTGCCCTATCTACCCTGAAACGTCCTTAAGAGTATCCGCATTTTCCGGGACCTCACCTGTTAGTTTTTGGCGAAACCTCCTTCTGGTTACCGGCAGCTTCCCTGGAAAGGACGATAATCGGCGTTGTCCGCGTGCTTTTTATACACGTTTCAATTGTTCAATTACACCCTAATTGACCCACAAATGGTTATGAGTTTTAACCCGTCGTGGGAGTTCTAAATGCCATTTTGGTAGTTTGTTGTTGTTGCTCCCTACCTACAGGGACACGCTTATGTAAACCGGGTATGACCCGTTGTGGAAATTATGAGCGCCATTTTGGTAGTTTGTTGTTGGTGTTACCAAACTACAAACACACGCTTCTATAAACCGGGGTCGCGTTATATATCTCAGTTTATTAACGATACTTATATTTACTCGCTACTGGTATTACAAGTCGGGTGTGCAGAGGGGACAATTTATATTTTAAAAAATGTATATAATTATATGCTACAGGGATAGTATCTTAAGGAATCATTTCTCCAACCTCGGAGCTTTGGGTGCCGCCATTTTAGTAGTTTTTATAACTCTAGGTCTATTCGATCTGATGCCTGGCTTTCAACCTTCATGTTTACGGCAGCCTTTCTCTATGCATTCTCGTATTAGTGCAGAGGAGACAAATAAATGATAATGCACAGGTGGTTGAAGGGCATTTACCTGTTCATGTCCTATATTACTTTTATTACAAACATAATGCAACAAATACCCTATTGGTCAAACATTTTCGATCTATATTCCTAAGAGAATTCTTTTAAAGAATTTTTTTTTATATAAAAGAATTTTCACATCGTTAGGTCTGGTATAACATTTCATTATACAATGCAAGATATATCTAAAAAAACTTTGTTTATACATTTCTTTATACAGTACTTTCTTATATCTATAAGCAGATGTTGTATTTCAAGATTTCATCACCACTTATCTTGTTCATTTATTCATTACTGTACATCAATAATCATAATCATATTAGCATATATGGACAATATTAGTTATGACTCCTGCATTAGTGTAATTAATGTGTCTAAAACTATCTGATCATTCTGTCCCATTCTTCGCGGCCATTGAGTCCTGAATAGTACGATTTAAACTTAGACATGTAAAACTGTTCTCTCTGTTTACGCTTTTTATTAGAGTCTCCTCCTCTCACCGAAATCTTGATTTTTTCTAGAATGAACCACTTCAGGTCCTCCACATTATGATTCTCTGTGATCCAGTGCTCAACTAGAGGGGCATTTTTTCTCTGGAGCCTAATTGCTGATCGATGTTCTGTCAGCCGTAGGCGTACCTCTCGTCCTGTTTCTCCTATGTAACATTTGTTACAGGGACAGAGCACAAGGTATACCACATTGGACGTTCGGCAGTTGACATGCTCGTTCATCCAGTGGGTAATACCGTTAACTTCCAGTTTGTCAGTTTTAATGATGCTCTTGCAATGTGAACATGACCCACATGGCAGATTTCCCCTAATGGGAGCGTTATTAAGAATGTTTCTCTGTCCATTACTTTTTGGTTCTTTAAACGTATGCACTAAGTGATTTCTAATGGTCTTATTTCTCCGATAGGCATACGTAGGTTTTGCCATTGGTGTGACTCCTACCTTATTGAGTATTCCCCAATTTCTATTAATTAGATTCTTGACTTTGTTGCTAAAGCCATTATAGTCAGATACCATAATGATATTGTCCTTGTAGTCAATTGTTCTGGTGGTTGTCTCAAACAGGCTGTCCCGGTTGTAATATTTGGCACACTTATAAGCTTGTTTAATTAGGCGTTTGGGGTATCCTCGCTGTGCCAACTTTTCTCTTAGGATCTCTGCGTGTTTTTCATAACTAATTCTATCACTACAATTTCGCCTAATCCGTAAGAATTGACTAAAGGGTATCCCATCTTTCTGGCATTTTGGGTGATAGCTCGTATGGTGCAGCAAGGTGTTACGATCTGTAGGTTTTACATATAGTTCTACATTTAATGCTTGGTCGTTTTCATAAATTCTGATGTCCAAGAAGTCTACAGCTGATTGACTTTTACTGGAAGTAAACCTAAGATTTGGATCACCACAGTTGATCCATTCAAGGAAATTATTTAGATCCTCTTCCGTACCGTCCCAAATAAAGAAAATGTCGTCTATAAATCTAGACCATCCCTTGACATTCTCAAAATAAGGACACATCTCATTGTAGATATGCTTTGTTTCAAATCTCCCTACATATAGGCATGCCAGGCTGGGAGCACATGTTGCTCCCATGCTGGTCCCCTTAATTTGACAATAATAGTCCTGCTTGAATAAAAAAAAATTGTTTTTCAAAATGATTTTAATGCATTCGAGGATGAAGGTATTCTGGGCAGTGAGATCACCTAAGTCATTTCTCAAAATATCATCCATCATTTTCACTGTATCCTCCTGCGGGATATTAGTGTACAATGCTTCAATATCCAAGCATACTAGCTATTGGGTATCTTTATTGAATGTTAGACCTTCTATTTTGGAGATCATGTGGGTTGTGTCTTTTATATAGGATGGTAATCGGGCCACTAATGGCTGAATAAAGTGATCCACGTACTTACTGAGGGGCTCAGTTAGTGACTCCATTCCTGACACTATTGGTCGCATGGGAGGATCTTCCAAATTCTTATGAACCTTCGGAAGTCCATATAGTGCCGGGACCTTTGGATTTTCATTCATTAAGAAGCGATATTCATCTTCACATATTATGTTATCCTCCTTTGCATAATCTACCACAGTTTTGACATTTTTCTTCAGATTTTCCCATTCTCTAACACTACTGGGTCTGTAGTGTGTCTCATTGTTTAAAAGTTTAAACATCCTTTTCTCATAGTCTTCCGTGCTTAGGACAACTATGCTGCCGCCCTTATCTCCAGATTTTATAGTAATGTCATCACAGGATGACAGAGATTTCAGGGCTTCCCTTTCTTGTTTTGATAAATTGTTCTGTGTCCACACTTGTGTGTCTAAAAGTTTCTCCAAGCCAGTAGTCACCACTTTTTCAAAGGTATCTACCTCTGGGCCTACCATGGTTGTATTTGGTGTCCAAATAGATGGTGGTTTGAGGCCTGAATTGTTTGTATTTTCTCTCCTTTCTTTCCCTTCAAAGAACTTTTTTATCCTGATCTTCCTGAGTGTGTGTGTCTCTGTCTGTGTGTGTGGCTCTGTCTGTGTGTGTGGCTCTGTCTGTGTGTGTGGCTCTGTCTGTGTGTGTGGCTGTGGCTCTGTGTGTGTGGCTGTGTGTGTGTGTGTGGCTCTGTGTGTGTGTGTGTGACTGTGTGTGTGTGACTGTGTGTGTGTATGTGGCTCTGTGTGTGTGTGTGTGTGTGTGTGGCTGTGTGTGTGTGTGTGTGTGTGTGTGTGGCTCTGTGTGTGTGTGTGGCTCTGTGTGAATAGCTTTTTTTGTAGGTGGCTCTATGTGTGAGTGGCACTGTCTGTGTGAGGGTGGCTCTGTGTAGGTGGTTCTGTGTGTGTGGGTGGCTCTATGTGAATGACTCCGTGTGTGTGGCTCTGTGTGGGTGTAAATGCAATAGGTCATGCATATGTGAGCGATTAAGCTATTGGCATTGTAAATGACAATGCCATTTATTTTTATTTTTTTATTTTTTTATTTTTTTTTATTTTTTTATTGAGCAATCAAATAAAAATTACAAAGATGGGCCTACAACCACACGGGCTGGCCGCTAATAGCAACGCACAACATAAGAAGCAAACGATCACTTCCGTGGCCAGGCACAAATCAGATACCAAGTATTGCTCAAAACGTAGGACAGGACATAACAATTTTCTGTATTAAACATAAAAAACTACAACAAACTCTAAACAAGGCGAATGCACATTAATCAAGGTCAGCCCAGAAGGCAGAGGGGAAAGCCACTAATCAGAAAGACGAAAGCACAATCAATAAGACCCAGCAAGGCTGGGGGGGGGGGGGATAGCGGGGAGGACAGGAAAATCCTAGAACAGCATGAAAAATTTCGGGAACGCCAGCCTAGGGAGATAGGGTAACATCGGGAGTGTCAACCAAGGGAGGGGTACAAATGTCTCCACGATATTCGTTCCACTGACCCCAAATCTTCGTCCACGCCCTGGGTCTGCCCCTAGCTACATAGACGGTCTTCTCTCGGAACATGGACCAGTCCATGTTATCCTCCCACACCGAGACGTCGGGAGGTCTGGACGCGCCCCAGAGCTGCGCAATGTCCCGCTTCGCGATCATGTATCCCAAGGTCGCCCATCTGGTCTGGGCCACAGAATAGTCGGTGGGTTCCCACACATTCAACAGGCATCGTCGGGCCTCAGGCCGCAGGGTAATACCAGTCACAACAGTCATCACCGCAAGCACATCAATCCAGTAGGCTGCTACCACCGGGCACTCCCAAAGAATATGCAGAAATGTAGCACTCATCCCACAACCACGTTTGCATAAGCCATCCGGGGAAAAACCCATTACTACCAGACGCGGACCAGTTACATACACCCGGTGGAGGATCTTAAGTTGAACCAAACGAAGACGGGCGGGGATGGCGACCTCTTTCGGAGAGGAGAGTGCCGACTGTCAATCCTCGTCATCCAAGTCCAGCCCGTCACCGACCCAAACCTCCCTAAGTCGGAGCAATAAGTCAGCGCGATTATTAATCAGTTTCTTATAAATCAGGGAGATAGTGCTATTGGGCAGGTGTCCATCCAGTATGCGATCCTCAAGGGGGGAGGACTCGGGTAGGGTCACATCAGGAGTCAGAACTGAGGCCAGAGCATGCCGGACCTGCAGATATCGAAAAAACTCTCTATCACTCAAGTCATATTCGGCCTGAAGGGCCTGGAAAGACTTCACTCTACCCTTCACACAGACATCACCCACTTTACATATCCCAATCATATCCCAGCGGTGAAAGCCCTTAGTAGACCAGAGACATCCCAAACGTTCGGAAGCATAAAGCGGAGTCGCCATTGTCAGTCGGTTCTCCCATCCCAAACTCACATTCGCGGCGCGCCACACATTGACTGCGGTCCTGGACGGGCCCGTAAGATGGCGCCCAGCCGATCTGGAATAAAGCGCTCTATTAAAATCCCCTCCCGGCAGCTGGAGTCTATCCATCTCAAAGGCCGGATCTCGACCCGGGGAATACATTGCGTGGTTAATGGCAGACAGCTGGGTAGCCCAATAATATCTCTTGATGTCGGGGAGCGCCATGCCCCCGTCGAACCAAGGGATAGTAAGTTTCGCAAGGGCGATACGTGGACGCCCGTCCCAGATCAGTTGCCTCTGAAGACTCTCGATCTCTCGGAAATAGGTAGCGGGAACGTCGTCAAAAGAATTTTGAAGTGCGTATAGGAATCGTGGCAAAGACATCATTTTAAAAAGGGCAGCCCTGCCCAGAGGAGACAGGGGTAGTTTACGCCAGCGGGCCACATCCAGTCGCAGTCTAAGAAGCGGGGGGAGGAGATTACGCTCGAACCGGAGCGAAGAGTCCAGCGTAATAAAGATCCCCAAATACTTGAAGCCAGACTGGACAACCTGGATAGGAAATCTGTCCGGTAATGGGGGCAAAACACCCGAGAGAACATACACACAGGACTTAGCCCAATTAATAACCATACCTGAGTTAGCACCAAACGAAGTAAGAACGTCAAATAAGACATTTAAAGATTTACGCGGGGAAGTAAGATACAGAAGAATGTCATCCGCGTAAAGCGAGACGCGGTCTTCAAAATCCGGTGACCAACGGATCCCTTTGAGTGAAGGTTCCCATCGAAGCCACGCAGCCAACGGTTCCAGGGCAAGCGCGAAAAGCAACTGAGACAGGGGGCATCCCTGACGGGTCCCTCTACCAAGGCAGAAGGGGACAGAGACCCGACCGTTCACCACTACCTGTGCCAAGGGTTCGGCGTATAACAATTTCACCCAACCAATAAACTCAGGTCCGAAACCAAATTTCTCAAGAGCTGCCCAAAGATAGGGCCACTCTACCGTATCAAAGGCCATCGAGGCGTCTAGCGAAGCCAAAATGGCCGGCTCCGTCAGAAGCCCCGCCCTCGCAACAGCTCCGTGGAGACGACGTAGGTTAAGAGCCGTGTTGCGATGCGGGATAAATCCGGATTGATCTGGATGATCCAAGCCACCGATGACCGTCAAGAGGCGGGTAGCCAGAAGCTTAGCCAGAACCTTGGGTTCAACATTCAACAGGGAAATGGGCCTATAAGACGAACAAAGGTCCCGAGGTTTACCTTCTTTGGGAATAACAACAATCGTAGCCAGACGCTGATCATATGGGAGAATACCCCGCTCCCGGGATTCCAAAAACATGGTACGAAGATAGGGCGCCACCTTATCAGGACGTAGCTTGTACAATTCAATTGGCAATCCATTCGGGCCCAAAGCTTTGCCCGAACGGAGTGAGCGAATGGCCGTCGCTATCTCGTCCGTAGTGAAAGGGGACTCCAAAGAGACGCGGTCTAAATCGGAAACACTGGGCAGAGCTATATCACGCAACAAGAGGCGAGAGTCATCAACATCCCGTTCAGACACAGGGGAATAAACCACACGAAAATAGTCTGCAAAACATTCAACTATTCCAACCGGGTCGGTCACTCTCATACCATTCAAAGTCTGAATCACAGGCACCACACGATTCGCCCTCTCCTTCTTATCCAACCATGCCAGCAACTTACCCGCTTTGTCCCCCACATCATACAAGCGACCCTGTTGCTCCCGAAACATCAGTTTAGCCGCATCTGTAACCAAAGACCTATAAGCAAATTGTTTCAGACCCAGGGCGTGGAGTTTACCAGGCGTAACATCCGACTCTAGGTCAGCCTCTATCTCAGCAATCTCCCTCTCAAGGTCCACCACCTCCCGATTCCTCGCCTTTTTAGATTCAGTAATAAGAGAAAGGGCCTGCCCGCGAATCACTGTCTTAAAGGCCTCCCACAGGGATATCGCAGAGGAGACGGACCCCTCGTTGTCTAGAAAATAGTTGTCCAAAGACTTAATCAAGAGACTGCGGGTCTCGGGGGAGGTGAGGTACCATGGGTTGATAGGAGCCACCCGGCCCGCCGCCTCCACCCCCACCTCAAAACAAAGCCAGAGCGGTGAATGATCAGAGATGCCCCGGGGGAGGTGTCTAATCTCGTGAACCGCCGGCGACTGCGCCGCAGGCATCAGGAAATAATCCAGTCTAGACAAACTCCCATGGGCCCCAGAAGGAAAGTGTATTGAAGCTGAGTAGGATGCATAAGCCTCCAGCAATCCACCAAACCAAACGTATCCAGAAACCCGCCCAGCCACTGTTGGGCCGAAGGAGTGTCCCTAGGGGGGTGACGATCGCGTAGACCGGAGAACACAGAATTAAAGTCCCCTGCTATGAAAAGAGTACTATCAGGGAGGTTCAACAACACCCGGCCCAGATCGGAAAAGGTAGAGGTCTGTAGACCGGGGGGCACATAAACTGCAAACAAGGAAAGGGTCCGACCCTCATAGCGTCCCACGAGGACGGCGTAACGCCCCCGATCATCAAGGATCACATCATCAATAGCTAGGGGGAGGGAAGCCCGAACAAGGATACCCACCCCCCTGGAACCCGTGGTAAACCCCGAGTGTGCGGCGAGGCGATAGCCCCACCTATTCATTGCACGACATGTATTGCCCACCAAATGAGTCTCCTGTAGAAAAACAATATCCGGAGACAAACGTCGTAGACATCGCAACACCACACCCTGCTTAATACGGTCCCCCAGACCATTGACATTCCACGAAATAAACCTCAACCCGCTACCCCCCATCCCACACAGCAACGCCGAAACCCCCCCCCAATGAGCCTGACATCAAAAACATCATTAGCAAGGTAGAATCGCCTTGATAAAACAAAACACAAACATCAAACTTCCCATCCACCCACCCCCCAACAATCAAGGAAACACCCCCCACCCTGCACCCCTGCAAGAAGCTAAAAAGCCACCCCAACATGCAGTGTGCCTGTCACCCAAGAACCCCCATTCTACAAAAAGACCCCGGAGGAGGAAAGGCCCTGGCCCACCCGCCACCCCGATCAAGACAAATAACGAGGAAAACACACAGACAGTAGACGTACTTAGGCATAAAATCCCAGAAGAAGTCACTCTACACGAAGACCCGGGCATAGACAAGTAGTTCAGCTCTCTACACCACCCTCAGCACCACCCGGGTGGTCGGCGGGCTCAGTCGCAGGAGGTCGGTCCGGCAGAGAGTCCAGCCAGTCATTCACTGAATCAGGCCGATCAAAGAAAAAGGTTCGGTCATTGTACTCAACTCGCAGCCTGGTTGGAAAAAGCATAGCATAGCGCAATCCCATGTCCCGGAGGCGCTTCTTGACTCCACGGAAGCCCATACGCTGTTTCTGCACCTGTTGAGAAAAGTCCGGGTAAAAGTTCACCGTGGCATTCTCAAAGGCCACCGGGCCCTTCACGCGCGATGCCTGCAGGATAGCGTCCCGATCCCTATAGTGGAAGAGTTTCGCAACAATAGGCCTTGGCGGGGCGCCCGGCTTACCCTGGCCTCCCGGAACACGATGGGCACGTTCCACTGCGAAGAATTTACTCAACCCAGACGGAGAGAGGTAGTTCTGGATCAGGTCCTCGACCAGGAGATCAACAGAGTGCGGGTCTGGGTTCTCCGGAACGCCAACCACACGCACATTACAGCGACGTGCCCTGTTCTCAAAGTCCTCCAGGCACCGGGTCATGAAATTGTTCACCCTACGGAGATTGCCAATCTCCGTCTGTATCTCCGAGACATCTGCCGTGAGGCTGGATGACTTGAGATCCAATGACTTCACCTTCTCATTGGTTTTAGATAGGTCGGCCCGAATCAAGTTCACATCAATGGCCACGGTGTCGATTTTGTGGGCCAAAGCTTCATACTGTTGGCCTATTGTTTCCTTCATGCCAGAAATGGCGCCCATGATGTCCTGCAAGGACGGCTCCGTTGACGCGTCCACAATGTGGTCAACTGCACTTGGGCCAGGCAGGGCGGCTCCAGGGGACCCTTTCGAATGGGTGTAACGGTCCATAACATTAGACTGGACCGGGCCCCCACGCAGGGGCGTCTTGGTCCTCCGTGTCTCTCGGTCCCCTCTGCCCGCCATGTCGGAGACTGCGTCACCCGGAGACTCACTCGACCCGATGGAAATGGCCGCAGGAAAGTAGGGCGTCGGGACCAAAAAGCAGCGGCGAGGGTACCACTAGGAGTGAACTAGCCTGGAAGGAGAATAAGCTAGTCAAAGGCCCGACAGCCGTCTCGTGCGCCGGACCCAGCAAAGGCCAGACTCCCCTGCCAGATGTCTCAGTCTGAGGCAGAATCGAAACCGAAACTTAAGAGGGGGACCCACAAGTCCAATCCCCCTGCCGCTGTTGTTCAACTCCAAGACGGCCACAGTGCCGCACCCAGTCCCGGGCGCACCTCAAGGGCGGACCCCGAAAGTTCGAGTCGTCGCATCTTTGGCGCCCCGGGTCCAAATCAAATTCCCCAAATCCCAGGAAGATCAGCCCAGCGTCCTCTACACAAATCCTCGTGAAGAATCAGGATATGTTCAGGATATCATGCCGGGAGTGGCGGGGGTCCGGAGAGCGCTGTGCTCACGCGGCCATCACGGATGCCCGCCAAGCTCCTCCCTCGACAATGCCATTTATTTAACGATTAAGCTATTGGCAATGTAAATGACAATGCTATTTATTTATGATTTAAAAAAAAAAAATGTCATGAGCAATGCCAATAGCTCTACCTTTAATAATGCCGAGACCATTGCATTGTAAATGCTTGTCTATTTTAGTCCCTGCTCCTACATGCTCTGGCCCTGCACTTCATCCTTATCACCACTGGGGGATGCCTCGCACATCAGACAGGCCTACACTGGCCTCGTGTAAGCCGGAACCTGGGCCCTCTCCCTTGCCAACCTTCTTCCGCTTCAGCTGTTAACTGCGGCCTGCTTATTCACAGAAGTAGTCCCACCCACAAAATAGCGAATGGATCAACTGCTCTCCACCATCTCTCGGACCGGCTGCCGCAACTTCACGTCACTGGGCCTTCCCCTCTCCGGCTCTTCTTGCCAGCTGCACCACACTTACGCTGGTGCTTCTGGGTCTCCTCGATCGGGACGTAGTCACTCCCGCGATGCCGCACCTCACCGCATTGACGGCTTCTCTCCGGGCTCCTTCCCACGCTGATACCCGGCCGGCGATGGTGAGCACTCTTCTACTTCCATGTTTCTCCTTTTGGTTAGTGGCAGCTGCTTTAGGGCAGCACACCCAGCAGGCTTAGTCCACCTCATCGCCAATGTGGAGCGGAAGTATATAGAAGGGAGGGGGAAACGCTGGGGGAATAGGGCCTAAGGGTAATGCAGCAAAACAAGCAAAGTAAGGCACAGTCTTGGTTAAGTGCAATCAACCACGAGCACTGGTTACAGGTTTATTTATACCCTCCAGACCGAGACTGGCCCAGAAGGTCGCAAGTGGTTACAATGTTTGGCAGTGGCCAGATGGCTCACTACATCAAGGCCCTGATTACCAGTGGCCTGATAAATTCCAGAATGTGTGGTAAATCATTTTAATTTACGTATCCGAATAGGTGCTATAAATACCACCTGATAAATTCCGAACCCTGTTGTAGTGTGGGGGTATGAAGCCGAACACTTCAATAAAGGACCATGCACTCATGTGTATAGATCATGATCTTCAAACTGACCACGCTCGGAGCCCCGGGTTATTTATTCACTTCTCTGGCACGTACGCCAGATGTGCCCACTTTACTTATGCGCACAGGATCTGCTTTTGTTTCCCCCTGCGCCCTGCTCAATAATGGTGTTGGCCAAACTTCCTGCAACACTACATTCCTCCTTTACCATAGAATCACACATAACTGAACACACAAAACCCTCAGCGTCATGCCTTTCTATTCCAAACATGACAAAAACCCATCCCCGTTTACATCCAACAACAGGATAAAGTTGGTTACTTACGAACGCTGCAGTGCTGAGGTTCTGTAATTCTCGAGACTGACTCCATTTTATATTGTGCCACCATTTTGTGTTGCCCTCACGTAGGCCTGTGAAGGTAGCCTGGCGAACAAAGTGGCCTGGCCTTCTTAGTCCATGTATACATTAACTTGGTTTCTTTCTGACTCTGGAATGAACTGTAAGAAACTGACCTCTTCACATGAAACTGACCTCGCAAAGCCAATTTCCCTGATCGATCTTTGTCTGAGATTGCCAATCAACGTTCAGGTCATCGTTAACTTTTAGTTTCCTTGCATATGCCTTATCTTGTTAATCATCTGTTACTGTTTCTTTTTTATGTTTCTTCATTACATGGGTTATGCTTTCAATTATAGGTTTGTCCGGCTTTTGAAGATTGAATTTGGGACATTCCTAATGATTAACTTTTGGGTTGGGATACTGTACATGTAATCATGCCATGCCCTGCAGTGCCATCTAAATCACATTAACCTTTGTGAACTATGTAATTATAATGTTTTGCCCATATCCTGCTAAAATCCCAAAGGCTACTCACCTGCTGACCCTCCAGATTTTCCATTTGTTTAGGAATGTAATTGGTACAACTCCCTTACATGCCTGGGGCAGGATAAAGAGTATATAAGACGTGAAGTAAGACCATTCTAGCAGACTGCCTCATTCAGTTGCTAAGGCTTCTGTGTGACGTAGTCTCACCTCATTTAAGGTTAATAAAAATGTTCTTTTATATTTCAGCTTCATGCTCAAATTCTTTATTATTGGTTTGAATGGACTAAGTATCAGTGAGACCCCTGAGGAGTTCAGATTTCTTCAAATGGCGTGGCCAACGCGGGCCTCATCAGAGAAGTGGCTATCTGAGGGAGTGATCTTGTCAGAAGACAGACATCTACTGAGGAGGACAGGACAGGACTCTACTAAGGAGGTACTCTGTGCACGGAGGTTCTGGGGATTCTTTGTCTCTGCAGCCCAGTATATTTCTGATCTTCCTGATTTTTGATCCTCCACATGATGTCACTCCTGACTGAGAACCTTTTTGGCGTGAGTATTAAAAAAAAAAAAAGACCGTTAGGCCATTTAGAACTTGGCAGTTAGAATTTGGACAACTATTTGTTTGGTATAGCTTTGGAATTTGGAAATTTGTGTTGGCCAACTTTGGATTTGTATAGGTTTGTATATGCGAATTGCAATTCGTGTAGGCAGGTAATGAGGAGACTTTTCTCTACTTTGTATAGGATTTGAATGGTGCAACGTACGGAGAGTACCTTAAGCACTATTTTGATTATAATATTTGCATATTCTGCAGTATTTTTGGCATACCTGTTTTCAAGCTCACATCAGAGAATGTGTTGTTTTTTGGAAGGTACCATAGTGTGATGTGAAGTAAATTAGCCGGCTCCCCTAGAGGGAAAACCTAAATAGGTTTAGGTATAAAAACATATTTCTTCCTTGGTGATTCTGTATCCCCAGGGAATTAAAATATGGACATAATTCATACAAGGATCCTCTGTTCTGTGCAATTTTATGAATGGAGATATGCAGAGTGATTTTTGGTGTTCTGCCAGCCAAAGCTAGTGAATTGAGCGTATCTTGGCTTCTTGGAAATAAAGGTCTGTGGGGCTGTTTTTGCAGTTTTTTGGAACACTATTGAGAAGCGCTTCTTGTAAATATGACTTACAACTAGTATTTACAAATGGTTTCTTTGTTTCTGTCTTGAGTATTGATCTGTGGGTTAAATGTGTGTTTAAATGTCTATGTGGTTTTCCCATTAGTGCAACTTCTGTAGGTAAATAGTGATGGCGCTATTTATGAAATAAATGACTAAAAGCGCGCTGTATTGTGTGTCCTGAGTGTTTTACCCCTTTCTGTTTATGTCTGAAATGAGCACAATGTGTGTTTGTGGTTTTTTCTTGATGTTTTCAGTCTGTTATGCAAAATGTTAGTTAATTAATATTAATCAGAAATGAAATAAAAATCCAGAAATGAACCATGTGATATGCTAAAATAGCTATATGTTGCTATTTAATTTATAGAGTAAGCAATTATGCACATGTACAATGCTTTAAAGATACAATTAAAATTCACATTCACTAGGAATAAAAAAGCCCTCAAAAACGAAATTGTGTGTTTTGCAAAAAATAAACTTACAGCATTTTCCTTAGATACATTGTATTAGATATTAACAGGCAAACACATCATCTGAATACATTGGATTTTGCTGTATTGCACACACATTTCGAAACTTGAAATGTCTTAGTTTTAGTTTTAAATAGACAGCCACCGTGCCCACGTTTTCAACACTAAGAAACAGCTGTTGCTGCGGCTAAGCAAGCAACACGAAGCAATCACGAATAGACAGGAATGTTTACTCAGTCAGGACTTTCCCAGTTAAACACAGGTGAACCTTTGCATTTCAGAATAGTGTTTTAAAAAGGTTACAAAAATAAGGTTCATTATTTTGTATTACAGGAAAACATTTCAATTAAGGGTTTTTCTTTCTTTAAGCATTTTTTGTAAGCACATTTTTGGTTCTAATATTAAAATAACTGTCCTTTTAAATAAAAGTGGCGCAAAAATTTGTCATGTTTCAAGTTAGGCTTATGTGCTTAGGCTTGTGAATGAATGCGTCTATAATGATAGGCAAGGGATGCAGCTTGCTATTATATGTGGAATTATTACAAATGGTTTTATTAAAAGAAAAATTACTAATTATGGATTTTTTTTTAAATAAGTTCTTTTAAAATCGTTTTTTAATATTTATAAAGTTACTTAATACTCATACTATGACCTCCTAGCATTAAAATTTAATTTAGGTTGTGTTGAACCGCAAAAATGAGAACATTTGCATATGGAATTTCACTTGGCGCAGGCATAAAAAACTCATTTTTCTAAGGATTTACATGAGATATGTCTAATGTCCAATCTCTGCAATCTGTAAAGAACATTCTGAGGATGATTAATATGTAGCACAATTATAGAATATTTATTTTTAAGTGCCACAAATATCAAAGTCGAATTTGGGTAAATAGACTATTTAAACAGCATTTTTTTTCATTTAGAGTAGCTTTTAAAGTGCCTTAGGCTTCAGTAAATGCATACATTTAGGTCTGATACAATTTTGCAGGTTGTTCTCATTTGGGGTTGCTCTTAATGGCTCAGTGAGCCAATGTGTCCGGTGCAGAGGTTTGAGTTTAATATCAGGGTTGAAGGTTTTAACTCTAGCTGGACCTACTGAGACGTTCATCCATTTAAGGTTGATGAAATGAGTACAATTGCATAGGGTGGTAACAAGCATTTGTTCTAAAGCTGGTATGTTGTGTTGTTGTGTTCTGCGAATTATTCATAGTAGATGTTTTTGAGTCTGGGAATAGGAGTGGATTGTGGCACCTAAAGGGAGTAATATATATTGTATGTGGTTTTGGATAGGGTTGGTTATTGCAGGTTAGAAAGAGTTGGGAAGGCTTTCTTTTTTTTCCTTTGACAGCTTCAGAGTGAGGAGCCGCGAAGTGCGCGAGGCAGATTTTGACCTTAAGGTCTGTCAGGTGGGGGTTAGGAGTAAGTGAAAACAGATGTTCTGCTGAGGTGTTATTCTTAGCTCTTGGAGGACTGTGCTAGGCTTTCATGTATGTCGACATCTGCAGCCTATTAAATCAGGGCCTTGTCTCCGAGAAGTGCATTCCTGAGCGGCCTCGCTCAAAGCAGGGCCTAAAAGGGGGTGATACATTTGTATTTCTGTTTTTGAAAAATTATGTCCATGTAAGTTGCTTTCATTTAACAGAACAAGAAATGTTGCATTAGTTTTAGAAGATGGTTGGCTACAGTTGATATTTTATGTGTTATGTGAAGTGTCAGCAGTATGTTGAAGCAAGATGTGGTTTTTGTATGACTCCTTTGAAAAGAAATGTTTGTGTGTTTTTCACGTTTTTGCATTTTGTCCTTCTATGAATTGTTCCTGTTGGTCCTGTGTGTCAGAAGCGACACAGTAAGTCGTATTTGACAGCCGATCTCCACTAACTGGTGATCTGCTGTCAAAAGGAGGGTGTTTAAAGTAAAACAAAGTGTAATTTTAATTTTAAGCCTGACAAATTAAGCAGGCCCGAATATTGGGTTTTGGGCTGCATGAAGTGCGTGCGTCACCGCTCATTTACATGTGCTATTGTAATTTGTCTATGCTTTTTGTGCTTGGTATACAGCACGTATATCTGATGGCTTGACATGTGTGTTTTTTATTTTATGTATGTTTTTGTTTTATGTTGCTGCTTTTTATACTATTACAAGTTCCCCTGTGTTGTGAAGGGATTTGCATGACGATGCGTATCGCTGCACAACAGTTGGGTGGATTTGCTCTGATACTAAATTTCAGAGATGTGATATTTTCATGCTGTGAACAAGACAGACAACACTTCACCAGTGTATGTCAATTTGGCTATAATAGTATTGAAGAAAAATAAAAGAGATATACAGGATCAAAGTGTGTCACCTGCAGTTAGTCACGTTACTGCCCCTTCCCTCAAGCAACAGGCAGCCCTGGATTTATGTTTCCTTGATTGGACCTAAGGTTGAAATTATAGATCTGTGACTCTTGTACAAAGTGACCTAATTTCTATATTGCATTAGTCTGCGTCCTAAGTAGTGTATGGCTTTGTTCCTCAAAGGAAACCAGGTTTCATTTTTCCCTGAAGAAGGAACTGGAACATTAGCTGAGATTACCGTATATGGTGTAGCGGCCAACGGTAGAGTTAACATTTGTTTACTATTTTGACTTTTATGTATCACCCATACTCTTGGTGTTGTGTCACAAACTTGACTATCACCTGAGTAATTTCTTGTTCTTCCTATAGATTTTTCTTTTGCCGCTTCTCCCCTTGATCGATGTCGCATTGTGCCTCGTTATTGGGGATTTTAGTTGTGTCCTAGTCCCATTTCCCTTTTCCGTATTCCTTTCACCAGTCAGCCCATTTATTGTTATTGGTGTATTGTTCAGGTTCACACTTCCAGACTGCAGTAATGTACCAGGGACCCCCATATTATGTATAAATCCCTTTTGTATGACCAGACTGGTTTTCAAGAATTTTCTTCAGGCCTACTTTGATGTTTTCCAGACTGACTGTCAGGGTAGTGATGGACTGGTTAACTGACTTGATACTATAGTAAGACACGTTTTCCACCTCAATAGGAGATACCTAACGTTTATTTCTTCAAACATGGCATAATTACAATGCCTATTTTAGTTGGTTTTTACCTTTTTGTTCCTGCTGCTTTAATTTCTGGTGGGATCAGATGTGTTCTAATCATGGAAATACTAGGACTCTCTAGTTCTTGTCTTTTGTTCCCACATTTTGATCATTAGCCTGTATTGCATCATGCACCTAATACACCATTGTTAAAGGGAGGTATCTGTATGCCTCTGATAAGTTGTTTCATATGTTTCCCTTTTTGATATGTTCTAGATAAGAATTGTAGGAGCACATAGATGTAGTATTTCAAGAAATGTTTACCCCATTATACAATGCTATTGTGTGTGAAGACATACATGCAGATAGAATTCCCATGTAGCTATCTACCCTTAGATAACAGAAGATAATAGAAAGTACCCAATTGAAAAAGCCAGAAGCAATGTCTTGGCCTTTGTATCCTATGAGAGTAACAGTGCATTCTAGAGTAATCCCATGGCGTATGGCCACTCCCTCAAAGATTGCAGGCCACCTGCTTGCAGTCACATTGTTAAATACTAGGAATTGTTTTTCTTTACTTGGAAGAAAACTAACAACTGTGTCACATTTCCTACATCACTAGGTTCTGCGGGATCTTCCAGAGTCAAAGGAAGAATGATACCCTGCAGAACGGTGATCAAGACGAATCCTAACTCCTATCAATGATAGCTACAGATGAGAGGCAGACGTCTTGGCCCTACAGTCTCAACACCCAGAAAGTAACAAAGGTGGACAGCGATTGCCGGTGCTTCATCAACTGCATCTCCAGAGCATCGTGCTTGCTTCATTAGACGGCGGTGGACTCCAGAGAAGAAGGAGGCCTGTTCAACGCAGAACATGAATTTCAGTGCAAAAGAGCGAAAGAGAAGGATCCCTGCTGTTGATGGCAGGGCTGGTTGGAGATTCAGTTTTCTACCTGTCATGTGCTAGTAACCTCTGACAGCGCGCGGTCCCCTGACCCCTCGGCCTGAGTTTTGGCCACCCCCTTTTTCCTTTGCTCCAACGGAATGGCAGTGCACCGGAGGATCTACGGTTGGCAAAAGGCACTACATTTGTGGTACCCATGAAACAGCGGCCCGAGCGTCCTCTGACACTGAATAGTGAGTGTTGGAGCCTGAAAGTGTTGCTGAGCGTGAAAGTCTGTTGCTCTTTCTCGATTAATAGTACTTGGGTCTGCACGATGTGATCTGCACCCATGACCACCGATGTGCATGGTATCTGTAGTGCCTGCCGCAGAGGAAAGATATTGGTGCACTGCCTTGAAACATTGAGACTTTCGAGTGAGCTGTGGGTGTTTGCCAGGAGGGCACTCCAACTAAGCAGTACTATTTTCATGAAGAAGCCTGAATCGAGAGGCCCAATGCGGAAGAAGACAATGGAAGCAGATTTGATGGACAATAGAAGCCTGCCAGAGAGGCTTTGAACGGACTTTGGGCACAGTTGAACAAGCGGTTCCAGTGCAATTGTATAAAGTAAATGGTAATTAAGTTCTCATTTGACTGAATTGCCATGGAAGAGGAAGTGGCTCCGCCTCTAGCATCCAAAAATGGTCCACCAGAAGTGAATCTTTGTGCTACTATGTGTGTTCGGAGACCTGTCCCGAGAGAACTAGAGAATAATAAGATGATGTTACAGCAACACCTTGACGACCTAATAAATATCGATATGGACCTAGATTCAGATTAACATGAGTTTAGGTTATTGCCTACGTAATGGCAAAAGGAGGGGCTGAGGTTCTGTAATTCTCGAGACTGACTCCATTTTATATTGTGCCACCATTTTGTGTTGCCCTCACGTAGGCCTGTGAAGGTAGCTTGGCGAACAAAGTGGCCAGGCCTTCTTAATCCATGTATACATTAACTTGGTTTCTTTCTGACTCTGGAATGAACTGTAAGAAACTGACCTCTTCACCTGAAACTGACCTCGTAAAGCCAATTTCCCTGATCGATCTTTGTCTGAGATTGCCAATCAATGTTCAGGACATCGTTGACTTTTAGTTTCCTTGCATATGCCTTATCTTGTTCATCATCTGTTACTGTTTCTTTTTTATGTTTCTTCATTACATGGGTTATGCTTTCAATTATAGGTTTGTCCGGCTTTTGGAGATTGAATTTGGGACATTCCTAATGATTAACTTTTGGGTTGGGATACTGTACATGTAATCATGCCATGCCCTGCAGTGCCATCTAAATCAGATTAACCTTTGTGAACTATGTAATTATAATGTTTTGCCCATATCCTGCTAAAATCCCAAAGGCTGCTCACCTGCTGACCCTCCAGATTTTCCATTTGTTTAGGAATGTAATTGGTACAACTCCCTTACATGCCTGGGGCAGGATAAAGAGTATATAAGACGTGAAGTAAGACCATTCTAGCAGACTGCCTCATTCAGTTGCTAAGGCTTCTGTGTGACGTAGTCTCACCTCATTTAAGGTTAATAAAAATGTTCTTTTATATTTCAGCTTCATGCTCAAATTCTTTATTATTGGTTTTAATAGACTAAGTATCAGTGAGACCCCTGAGAAGGACTTCAGATTTCTTCAGTGCTCTCAGGCCCAAAACACTCACATATAAAGTCAGTGTACTGTTGAGATGGTTTGGGGTGGGGCCTCAACAGATATTGTCCAAGGCTACCCCTGGTGGACAAACCTGACGAGGATTCTCCCAGGCTTGGTGCCTCAGTGGTTTCTTGACTCTGACCAGTGGCCGCACTCCGGGGGTTGGGGCACCTTATGATGGAGCAGGGGGTGAGGCAGGGAACAGTTTCTCTGAATGTGCATCCTCTCCTTGCTCTGGACTATGACTATCTTCACGATCGGAGTGTCCATCCATTGAGGTGTATCCCATAGGGTCATCCTCCGCAGCGATGGTTAGTGGCTTTTTGGAGACTTTCTTGAGATGGGACACGTTCCGTGTGACGTATTCAGCACCCCTCTGGGCAGTTATTCTAGTGCCTTTGACTTCTGTGACAGTCCTTGGGAAGAGCTCACATGGCAGCCTGAAATTTCCTCCAGGATGTCGGTCTCCTACCTTGATGTGGCTTCTTTTAGCTCACAGCTTCCGAAAGGCATACTCAGTGTTACTGGCTCTCCTAGAACTGGACAGTTTCGGGGAATTTGGTATTTATTTCCGCTCGGGGTGATGTTGGATGGTGTCAGCCATTGTCCTCCCAGAACACATTTTCCTTGGAGAGATGCTGCTCGTGGAGTGGGGTGTGAGTTGGTACTCCCGCAGGAATTGTTACAAGGCAAACTCAACATTATCAGCTTTGGCCACCACAATCTGCATCACCTTCATGAGAGTTCTCATCAGGTGCTCTAACTCCCCATTGGCTTAGGGCCAACAAGGAGTTATGCGGCAGTGCTTGGTGTTCCTGGAGTGCAAGTACTCAGCCAGCTCCGAGCCATTCAAGGGAGGCCCATTGTCTGTGCAAATCTCTCCAAAGAGACGTGGGTGGCCATGAACTTCCCCAGCTTCGTAATAATCTCCAAGGCGGATCTGTTTGTTATGATTTTGACCTCCAGATAGCGCGAATAGTCATCTACCACCACAAACATGGAATGAAGATGCAGTGGGATCTGGTGATATTCTGATCGCAGGCCCATGTTAGAGAACCACTTGGAGCATGACAGCTCCCCAATGATGATGTCTATGGTGGGTGTAAGATGATGTTCAGGCTGTATTGCCTGGCTGGGGACCCTCATGTCCACACAATACCGGACTGCATCTGGCTGTTTGAGTTTCTTCGCCACCAGGTTGGGAACGTGTCAAAGGCGTGAGGCCTTTGACACGTTCAATGATGCCTTCTTTCTCTAGCATCTTTAACTTGGCTTCAACTTTGGGGCAGAGATGGAAAGCAATCCTTTTAAGCAACCGATCCCCTTGAATAAAAGTGCAAACTCTTCCTGCAAAAAGAAGGAGGACCCAACATGCTTCTAGTGATACATACACCTTTGCTCTCTTCCGGGTAGTTTCATGGGAGAGATTGGCGTGGAACATGCTGTGGAGCCTCAGTGGTGAGCGATCACCAAATGCAAATAGTTGCACTTTGGTGTGGTGAAGTGGCGGCAGATTGAGCAGGTTGCGATAGACATCAGCGGCCATCAGGTTGATGGAGGCACCAGTGTCAATGAGGGCAGAGACGGTGTGGTCTTGCACTGTCGCCAGATACAGAGGGGCTGCCTGGCAAATGGCCTTGAGGGTGTTGAGTGTTCTTACAACAAGGACAATCATTGAGTCATCATCATCCATGTTGGATGCAGATAGGGTGTCCTGGAGCTGTGGGTCGTCATCCTTGAGATGAGTGGCATACTTTGGAGAAATGGTTTTGTTTGCCACAAGCATTGCAGGTCTTGCCGGTGGCGGAGCAGGCACCCGTGTGAGGAGATGGGCCACCACACCAGCCACACGTGTAGGTTTGAGTCCCTGGAGATGGTTTGGTGGACTCAGGTTTTGGATTCCTCAACCTTTTGTGGATGTCGTAGACAGGCTCCTCCTTGGTTGGGGGTGATGTACTGGGGTCGATGTGTGCTCCGCGAGCCTTGAAAAGTTCCTTGGAGCGGCCTAGCACCAGAATGTCTCTCATGGACATGTTAGGCTCTTCGAAGATCCTTTTGCAAAGCTTGGAGGATGCACACCCTTGGATGAACTGGGCGCGCACTTCATCGTCCTCAGTGCAAGTGCTGGCAAGCTCTTTTAGGCGGCTGTGGAAAACATCCACCAAGTCGTCTGGCTTGTGTCGGGCTTGGCGCAGTGGGAACCTTACATAGTCAGGGTTGGGATAAGGTTCAAAGTGCACCGTGATTGCATATTTCAGGGTCTTGTAGTTACGAGGAGGACTGGCCTGAACAATGGTCTTGGAGATCTTGTGGATGTCAGCGCCACCAAGGGCATGGGGCATCTGCAGCCTCCAGGCATCTCAACAGATTCAAAATAGTTCTCTAGCTGCTCCACCCATGCCTTCCAGTGAGGAGCCTGAGAGGGTGGAGGTCCTGTAACAGTGAAAGTTTCCAGAGCGGGGATGGACGCCATGGGACCGGTAAGAGTAATTATCTTAAAGAAGATGGTCCACAGGTACTAGCGACGAAATCCAAGAGGCCTCAGGGTGGTAAGCAGGAGGTAGAGCGCAGGTGCCAGATGCTGGAGCAAAGCAGGTTGGCAGGCTGCAGAACCACTGAGGAGGAGGAGGAGAGCCAGAGGATCCAGGCAGGGCACATGGCAGGATACTATTACCCACGGAGATCACATGGGCACAGGGGACCACATATGACCTGCACAACAGCAGCAGAAGCCAGGATGACAGTGGCGTAGCTAGGAGTTTGCCAGACCAGTGGAGCCAGCCAGAGAAGCTACAGCATGGAGCCGGCCCACGAGGAAAGAGAGTCAGGTTGACAGAGGCCGCACTCCGGGGGTTGGGGCACCTGATGATGGAGCAGGGGGTGAGGCAGGGAACAGTTTCTCTGAATGTGCATCCTCTCCTTGCTCTGGACTATGACTATCTTCACGATCGGAGTGTCCATCCATTGAGGTGTATCCCATAGGGTCATCCTCCGCAGCGATGGTTAGTGGCTTTTTGGAGACTTTCTTGAGATGGGACACGTTCCGTGTGACGTATTCAGCACCCCTCTGGGCAGTTATTCTAGTGCCTTTGACTTCTGTGACAGTCCTTGGGAAGAGCTCACATGGCAGCCTGAAATTTCCTCCAGGATGTCGGTCTCCTACCTTGATGTGGCTTCTTTTAGCTCACAGCTTCCGAAAGGCATACTCAGTGTTACTGGCTCTCCTAGAACTGGACAGTTTCGGGGAATTTGGTATTTATTTCCGCTCGGGGTGATGTTGGATGGTGTCAGCCATTGTCCTCCCAGAACACATTTTCCTTGGAGAGATGCTGCTCGTGGAGTGGGGTGTGAGTTGGTACTCCCGCAGGAATTGTTACAAGGCAAACTCAACATTATCAGCTTTGGCCACCACAATCTGCATCACCTTCATGAGAGTTCTCATCAGGTGCTCTAACTCCCCATTGGCTTAGGGCCAACAAGGAGTTATGCGGCAGTGCTTGGTGTTCCTGGAGTGCAAGTACTCAGCCAGCTCCGAGCCATTCAAGGGAGGCCCATTGTCTGTGCAAATCTCTCCAAAGAGACGTGGGTGGCCATGAACTTCCCCAGCTTCGTAATAATCTCCAAGGCGGATCTGTTTGTTATGATTTTGACCTCCAGATAGCGCGAATAGTCATCTACCACCACAAACATGGAATGAAGATGCAGTGGGATCTGGTGATATTCTGATCGCAGGCCCATGTTAGAGAACCACTTGGAGCATGACAGCTCCCCAATGATGATGTCTATGGTGGGTGTAAGATGATGTTCAGGCTGTATTGCCTGGCTGGGGACCCTCATGTCCACACAATACCGGACTGCATCTGGCTGTTTGAGTTTCTTCGCCACCAGGTTGGGAACGTGTCAAAGGCGTGAGGCCTTTGACACGTTCAATGATGCCTTCTTTCTCTAGCATCTTTAACTTGGCTTCAACTTTGGGGCAGAGATGGAAAGCAATCCTTTTAAGCAACCGATCCCCTTGAATAAAAGTGCAAACTCTTCCTGCAAAAAGAAGGAGGACCCAACATGCTTCTAGTGATACATACACCTTTGCTCTCTTCCGGGTAGTTTCATGGGAGAGATTGGCGTGGAACATGCTGTGGAGCCTCAGTGGTGAGCGATCACCAAATGCAAATAGTTGCACTTTGGTGTGGTGAAGTGGCGGCAGATTGAGCAGGTTGCGATAGACATCAGCGGCCATCAGGTTGATGGAGGCACCAGTGTCAATGAGGGCAGAGACGGTGTGGTCTTGCACTGTCGCCAGATACAGAGGGGCTGCCTGGCAAATGGCCTTGAGGGTGTTGAGTGTTCTTACAACAAGGACAATCATTGAGTCATCATCATCCATGTTGGATGCAGATAGGGTGTCCTGGAGCTGTGGGTCGTCATCCTTGAGATGAGTGGCATACTTTGGAGAAATGGTTTTGTTTGCCACAAGCATTGCAGGTCTTGCCGGTGGCGGAGCAGGCACCCGTGTGAGGAGATGGGCCACCACACCAGCCACACGTGTAGGTTTGAGTCCCTGGAGATGGTTTGGTGGACTCAGGTTTTGGATTCCTCAACCTTTTGTGGATGTCGTAGACAGGCTCCTCCTTGGTTGGGGGTGATGCACTGGGGTCGATGTGTGCTCCGCGAGCCTTGAAAAGTTCCTTGGAGCGGCCTAGCACCAGAATGTCTCTCATGGACATGTTAGGCTCTTCGAAGATCCTTTTGCAAAGCTTGGAGGATGCACACCCTTGGATGAACTGGGCGCGCACTTCATCGTCCTCAGTGCAAGTGCTGGCAAGCTCTTTTAGGCGGCTGTGGAAAACATCCACCAAGTCGTCTGGCTTGTGTCGGGCTTGGCGCAGTGGGAACCTTACATAGTCAGGGTTGGGATAAGGTTCAAAGTGCACCGTGATTGCATATTTCAGGGTCTTGTAGTTACGAGGAGGACTGGCCTGAACAATGGTCTTGGAGATCTTGTGGATGTCAGCGCCACCAAGGGCATGGGGCATCTGCAGCCTCCAGGCATCTCAACAGATTCAAAATAGTTCTCTAGCTGCTCCACCCATGCCTTCCAGTGAGGAGCCTGAGAGGGTGGAGGTCCTGTAACAGTGAAAGTTTCCAGAGCGGGGATGGACGCCATGGGACCGGTAAGAGTAATTATCTTAAAGAAGATGGTCCACAGGTACTAGCGACGAAATCCAAGAGGCCTCAGGGTGGTAAGCAGGAGGTAGAGCGCAGGTGCCAGATGCTGGAGCAAAGCAGGTTGGCAGGCTGCAGAACCACTGAGGAGGAGGAGGAGAGCCAGAGGATCCAGGCAGGGCACATGGCAGGATACTATTACCCACGGAGATCACATGGGCACAGGGGACCACATATGACCTGCACAACAGCAGCAGAAGCCAGGATGACAGTGGCGTAGCTAGGAGTTTGCCAGACCAGTGGAGCCAGCCAGAGAAGCTACAGCATGGAGCCGGCCCACGAGGAAAGAGAGTCAGGTTGACAGAGGCTATAAGCGAAAGCACCGCCACTGAAGATGCGACCCAGCCCGCAGTGACTATGTCCACCCCACGCTGCCGTGTGCATAATCAGCGGTACTTGGTTGATGAAGTGGCTGGTGGGGGTTGGCACCGGTTGAGGCAGCACAGCGGTCTTCAGCTGGCAGGCTGGTAAATGGGAAGAGGGGACACACGTGAGAGGCACGGGCTCTTCGTCGGCAGTGTAGTGTGGGGGTATGAAACCCAACACTTCAATAAAGGACCACGCACTAAAGTGTATAGTTGCTATAAATCACAACATTCTTGTAGAAAGTAAAACTGTTTAGCTTGATTAAACAATATATTTGATTGCCATTTTGAACATTTGAATGCTGCTGAAACCACTCAAGTGGTAGTTGGAGCTGCTTTTGTTTAGGGGTTGTTGCTGAGAGTGCAAGAGGGAACGATATGTGCGGATTGACCAAAAAACTTGTGTGAGTTGGTTTCTGTAGGGAATCATTGTATAGATGTTCAGGATTGTAAGAAATAATCTACTGAATCCAAACTAATGTCATTACAAATCTTTTCTGTTCATAATCAGAGAGGGGCAAGGGAGTGATGCCAAGACAGGGTGGTGGAAACGTACCTTACTTCTTACAAGAACACTGGTACTCAGATCTGACCCATGCCTGAATAGCACTTGGGCAGAAAGAAACTTGGTGCCCTCATGCCAGCTGGTGAATAAAATAAGGTAGTAGGGGAACCATTTTGTGTTCACAGGTCCTGCACACATGAAAGCAGTAACTGACCTCTGAGCACAAACTTCTCGGCATCTCCCCCAAATATTCGTATTCAATCACAGCATAGCTCGATCCCGCTAGTGCCAAGTTGTTGGTGGTGCAAATGGCGGTGTTGGTATGTGTCGGCTGGGGAGTGAGAGGAAGATGGGAGGGGAAAGAAGGGGGTTAATGGGCAGTAAAATGGCACCTAAAGCAAGTAAAAAGGATTAAAAGCAGGTCAGTCTGAATCATTGGAATGAAGTAAGAGCGACCTGCTGTCTGCAGGACTTTAATGCAGACAGCTTTGTGCACCTCTCTGAAAATTTTTACAACAAGGGGTGGTGATGGACAGAGTCTCTGAATTAAGCAGAATACTCTCACCCAGTCAAGAGATCAGGGCTAAATCCAACACCGTTTTTTAGCTCATTGCACCATCCCAGTTTCAGAACCCGGCTGTATGCAAATTAGTCTGTCCCTGGCCCAGTGCATCATGGGAACAGGGCAGACCAGACTACAAAAGCCAATTCTTACACTGGGAAGGAAACAAGCTTCCGGGGACCGGTTTCTGGCATTTCAGCCGTCTTCGGCCCGGCTTGCTTGAATCCTGATGGTGCAATGAGCAAGGGACTCACATCTGAGTATACCCTTCCACGCTTAGGGTGGACAAAAATATTTACAACAAGTGGTGGTGATGGACAGAGTCTCTGAATTAAGCAGAATACTCTCACCCAGTCAAGAGATCAGGGCTAAATCCAACACCGTTTTTTAGCTCATTGCACCATCCCAGTTTCAGAACCCGGCTGTATGCAAATTAGTCTGTCCCTGGCCCAGTGCATCATGGGAACAGGGCAGACCAGACTACAAAAGCCAATTCTTACACTGGGAAGGAAACAAGCTTCCGGGGACCGGTTTCTGGCATTTCAGCCGTCTTCGGCCCGGCTTGCTTGAATCCTGATGGTGCAATGAGCAAGGGACTCACATCTGAGTATACCCTTCCACGCTTAGGGTGGACAAAAATATTTACAACAAGGGGTGGTGATGGACAGAGTCTCTGAATTAAGCAGAATACTCTCACCCAGTCAAGAGATCAGGGCTAAATCCAACACCGTTTTTTAGCTCATTGCACCATCCCAGTTTCAGAACCCGGCTGTATGCAAATTAGTCTGTCCCTGGCCCAGTGCATCATGGGAACAGGGCAGACCAGACTACAAAAGCCAATTCTTACACTGGGAAGGAAACAAGCTTCCGGGGACCGGTTTCTGGCATTTCAGCCGTCTTCGGCCCGGCTTGCTTGAATCCTGATGGTGCAATGAGCAAGGGACTCACATCTGAGTATACCCTTCCACGCTTAGGGTGGACAAAAATATTTACAACAAGGGGTGGTGATGGACAGAGTCTCTGAATTAAGCAGAATACTCTCACCCAGTCAAGAGATCAGGGCTAAATCCAACACCGTTTTTTAGCTCATTGCACCATCCCAGTTTCAGAACCCGGCTGTATGCAAATTAGTCTGTCCCTGGCCCAGTGCATCATGGGAACAGGGCAGACCAGACTACAAAAGCCAATTCTTACACTGGGAAGGAAACAAGCTTCCGGGGACCGGTTTCTGGCATTTCAGCCGTCTTCGGCCCGGCTTGCTTGAATCCTGATGGTGCAATGAGCAAGGGACTCACATCAGGATTCAAGCAAGCCGGGCCGAAGACGGCTGTAATGCCAGAAACCGGTCCCCGGAAGCTTGTTTCCTTCCCAGTGTAAGAATTGGCTTTTGTAGTCTGGTCTGCCCTGTTCCCATGATGCACTGGGCCAGGGACAGACTAATTTGCATACAGCCAAGTTCTGAAACTGGGATGGTGCAATGAGCTAAAAAACGGTGTTGGATCTAGCCCTGATCTCTTGACTGGGTGAGAGTATTCTGCTTTATTCAGAGACTCTGTCCCTCACCACCCCTTGTTGTAAATATTTTTGTCCACCCTAAGCGTGGAAGGGTATACTCAGACATGAGTCCCTTGCTCATTGCACCATCAGGATTCAAGCAAGCCGGGCCGAAGACGGCTGTAATGCCAGAAACCGGTTCCCGGAAGCTTGTTTCCTTCCCAGTGTAAGAATTGGCTTTTGTAGTCTGGTCTGCCCTGTTCCCATGATGCACTGGGCCAGGGACAGACTAATTTGCATACAGCCAGGTTCTGAAACTGGGATGGTGCAATGAGCTAAAAAACGGTGTTGGATCTAGCCCTGATCTCTTGACTGGGTGAGAGTATTCTGCTTTATTCAGAGACTCTGTCCCTCACCACCCCTTGTTGTAAATACCTCTCTGAAAATTGGCACCCTGGACCTCGGCCCAGATCACCCACGTCAAAAGCCAGTCATGCTGGTACTCATTGTATGGCCCAGGAGCCGCTAGCGGCCACTAGACCATTTCATGTGTCCCTCGTGGTAAACAGCGGCTTGAAGATTAATGTACACTGCTGTTTGACCTGGGGCTATGTTTGCATTGGAGGTGAAATGGAATTGGTGGGGATCAGATGAGCATCCACCACTCTCACTGGCAGGTAGGAAACTGCCTTTAAAAGTCAGCTGCTGCACTGTATGTATCTTAAATTCTACAGCACAGCAGCTCCTGAGCTCAACTAGCCCAGCTGTCTTTTGTCCAAGGCAACTTTACTTTCAAAAATAGAAGAGAAGGGGGGGCGTGGCTAGCTGCCAAGCGGAATGGTCGCTCGTTGAAGCGGCTCTCCGCCTACCGCCACATCATCCGTTATTTCTATCCGCCTTTGCTGCTGGTGATCCCCTGCAAAGCTCAGGGATTGGCGCGACGTCCTGCCTGGGTGCTTTCTCTTAAGTCCTTGGGGGCTTAGAAGGTGTGGAAGGCGCCAAACTCCCTTTTCCTGCCGAAGCCCCTCCGCGGCCAAGATTGCATCCGCCGTCGGAGACGGCCTGTGAACTGTGGCACCTGGGGACTCCCTGTTGGCCTGCACTGCTCGCTGGGACCGAGAGGGTGCGGAGGTGCGGCCTGCATCGCTCCCTGGGTCTCGAACACCGCCTCTCAGGCCCTGACCCACATCTTGCGCCCCCCCCCCCTCTACCCTTGAACCTTGCCTGCTGTGTCATTGGGGGCTGCGGGGTGCCAACATATCCCCTGGAGACGCGCCGGAGAGGCCTATTCCTGTGAGGCCACGCCCTTGGACCCCGCAACTGTCACCATCTAAGTGGGGCCTCCCCTGCTGACTCCCAGACGGTACATAGCGGCGCGCCTTGAGGACCCCTGCTCTCTTTTAACGGACCTTGCCTGTACTGTCCCTGCGGGGGTCTCGGCACCCTGTGTGGCAGGCCATCAGCAGAACTACAGCTACGTGAGTGACACAGCTTGCCTTACGTGCCCTGCTCAGGCCGGGGTGAGTGCTTGGGGTACTTTGGTGCGCCTACCTCCTACCTACCAACTCCTGGGGCTCGTGGCTGCCTGGGCCGGCCGGCATCTTCCTGGAACGCCGCCGCACTGGGGCCACACCACCTGCTCTAACCCCGCTGCTATGCCTCACTGGGGCGCTTTGCTCTGGCTGGTTGACCCGGACCCCCCCAGGCCTGCACCTGATGCTCCTTGCTATAGGCGGCCTTTTCTACTTACCTACCTTGATGCCCACCACCTCACCCTCCTACCTCTAATTTGTGAAGGGGCTCGCGCTGTGGCTGCTGTGCGCCCGGATTTGGTCAACTGCTCGTGTCCATAGTGCAGCTGAACACCTGCTGGACATATCGTGCCTGGCTCCCTGCTCCCACACAGGGCGCCCTCCTCATCTCCACCCGATTGTCCCGGGGGGCCCTCTGATCCGACGCCTGCCGTCCACTGTCCAGCCCTGCCCGGTGGCGAGCTCCTCAATCTTCTCTCCAATGGCGTCCACTAAGGGAAATCGATCACCCACTCAGAAACAACTCACGAAATTCTCCTGGACTGCTAGAGGCAATGCTAAAGATGCTACACCTGAAACAGTCTTGAGGGCTGACCCACCCTCGCCGGCGGCTAAAACTCTGACGCTAGAGGATGTAATGGAGGCCATAGCGGGAGTGCATACCTCTCTTGAGACCCGGATAGACTCCGTTAACATAGAGGTTACTCTGCTGCGGGCAGATCTTTGAAAAATTGACTCCAAGGTTAAAGATGTAGAGGTCAAGACGGCGGCCCTCATTGAAGACACCTCTACTCTCCAACAACAGGTGGCCCACCTTCAGAAGCAGCAACACCAGATGGGTGAACTTCTGGACGATTATGAAGGACGGGCGCGACAAAATAACGTCCGTTTCCTGGGAGTTCCGAAGCGCATGGAAGACCCCACTGCTGACCTCTTTGTGGAGGACCTCGTGGTGAAGCATCTCCAGCCCAAAGGCCTCTCTAGTTTTTTCTCCATCGAAAGGGCCCATCGGGTCCCGGGGGGGTAGGCCAAAGCCTGGGGCCCCCCCTGACCGATCCTGGCCAGGGTCTTCAATTTCCGGGACGGGGACGCCATTCTTCAGGCGGCCCGAAGGAGTGCACCAATGAAACTTGAAAACGCCACCATTACCTTTTTCCCGGACTTCACGACTAGAGTACAGGCGCGTCGCCGCAGCTTCCTCAAGGTGAAAAGACCGATGCGCGATAAGAACATAAAATACTTGATGCTCTTTCCGGCCAAGCTGCCAGTTTAGGCGGAGGGTAAGACTTGGTTTTTTCTCTCCCCGGAGGAGGCGTGGGAGTGGATGGAGGGATGGCGTCCGGTGGGGAAGACCGCACGAAACCCCGGAGCTCCTGATTCAGGCGCGCATCACCTACACTCACCTGAGCTACGGGAGTAGCCTCCAGCCATTGATCACACTACCTGATGGTGACTCCCTCGGCGTCATTGTGTCGCCGCGATATGTCATACTCTTCATCCTATAGTTGATGGTGCCTCTGGTCGCTTCTCCATTCCAAATTTCGGGCTGGTGACTTTCCCCCTGTTCTGGGCCTCCGCGCCTGCCCCCTCGGACTGCACTGGGGCATACCTCGTAAGTCTCCAGGCCTGTATTGGAAGATGTCGTAAGCACCGGGACTGGTATGCTTTTTTGACTGTCATGTAGTTACACTGTTATACTTAGTATTGGTGGATGGCACGGCGGTTTACCCGTTACCCCGTGTATGGTTGGGAGGGCGACGGGCACTCTGCCTAGTTGGGGTGTGGATAGTTTCAAGTCCGCGGGCAGGGAAGCAGGGTGGGGGGTTTTGCTGGGGTTTCAATTGTATGTGGGTTTGTTCGTAACTGCATTGTACCGCAATTTTGAGTCTTCTCTCCTTTCTTGTCCTGAAGTACCGGGTCAGAACCCAGCGGCGCCAGGGGCACGCCCAAAGTCTTCGGATTCACCTGTCTTGGTATACAGAGACACGGAATACTTCTGGATGGCGTCAAAGATCAAATATATTAGCTGCAGCTAGTAACAGTAATCCCAGCAATACAACACGGTGTACAACTCAGGAGACTGCTCAACTTTTGTAGAGCAAGACATCACTTTTTATCCACATTTTGCTCATTATAAATGCATACCCACTGCGACAAATACTGACGAATGAAATACATGTTCCCACACATCATCACATCGTAAAAGCTCGATTTACATTGTACCAACCCACAAGTTCATTATTAGGAATGTCCCAAATTCGATTTCTACAAGCCGGACAACCCCATAATTCAAAGCACTATCCATGTAATGAAAAGTCGTAAGAAAAGGAAACAGTTCAGATGCTGAATAGGATAAGATATATACAAGGGCACTAAAGTTAACAATATCCTGAACATTGATTGGCAATCTCAGACAACGATCAGCCAGGGAAATTGGCTTCGCAAAGGGTCAGTTTCAGGTGACGGGGTCAGCGTCCTGCAGTTCACTCACAAGTCAGAAAAGGCCTAGTTAATGTGTACATGAACAACGAAGCCCATGCAACTTTGTTCGTTCGGTTACCTCCACGGGCCAACGTGAGGGCAACACAAAATGGTATCGAACAAAATGGAGTCCTGTTCGAGAATCACAGAACCTCAGTCCCTCCTTTTGCCATTACGTAGGCAATAACCTAAACTCATGTCAATCTAAATCCAGGTCTATAGCTATTCTCATCAGGTCATCAAGGTGTTGCTGTAGCATCATCTTATTATCCTTTACTTCTCTCGGGACAGGTCTTGTCACACACATCGTAGCACAAAGACTACAAATGGCGGGACCACACTGGATGCACAAACAACACAAGAAAAGGATAGCTAAAGCCAAACCAAGGAACATCAGAATCTTCCATCCCCATCTGGACAACAGTCCCCAAATCCATCTAGTCAATGACCAGTTCCCTTCGTCTACGTGTATAGACTCAGCGGACTTATATAACTTCAAGATGCCTTGGTACACTGTCGGGGCATTATCTGGTATGAAAACACAGCAACTAGACCCGATCAATTTACATACCCCACCTCTATCTGGTAATATAATATCTAAAACCATACGGTTTTGTAACGTCATAAGACGATCCGCCTGAAGCTCAGCTGTAATATTGCTAAGAGCACCTGCAGTTTTATTTATAGTGGCCTCAACCACTCTCGTAAGCTGTCGAATATTTCTACTATTGGCCATAGGACCCCAAAAGGGCACAAAACCCTTGAAGAAGTCTCCAGCTTCTTGTGCGACAGTATCTTTCGCATCGATAACACCTCTGCCATATCTTGTCTTATGGTAATTGAAAACAGCAGTGTATGTAGGGGGAAGCAAAAATGTCACATAACATGTACCTGAGAAATCAGGTGGCAACCATGTATAGGCTCTATCGTGACAAATAAAATATGTGCCTTTAGCTGGCACGAACGGTGGAGAACTCTGGGATGCATAGACATAGGTGTGAACACACACACTCTTACCAAGCGGAGCTCTCGGATTCTGACCATTACCTTGCAGACAAAGATGACGTCGGTGGGGTACAATCCAAATAGGGGGAGACCTTTTTCGTCTCTCCTTCTCTGTCAGGCTAATGCTATATCCAGTCTTGTTCCAACCAGTATATGCTCGTACTTCATCCTTAGGGATAGCATTATACGCATCGATATCTCTGATCATATCTACTATTCCCTGTATCAAGGCATTATTACTCGCATTATCTTTGATGGAAAGTAAAGGAGATGCTTCATTCGCATAAATAAACATTGCTTGGAGTGCCCACACTGACCCATTAGGTGAAAAAGGCAAAACCAAATGTGGCATTCCCTTATCTGTCGTATGCGGCATAAGACCACATACCCAGCAGTTCGTGGTATTTACTACTAGCTGATGCTGATGCAACATCTGTATAAATGAATTGTTAACAAATTCTGATCTTCGTGTCTGCTCATGTTCAGGCAAAGTGTGAAATTCCTGGGCTGGGCATGGATCCTACGGGCAAGGTTGATCAAGTCTCTTTCGACAGCTGTGTAAACCGCTAGCTGGAACAGTAGTTTGTTGTGCCAATGAATGATATGGTCTTTTTTTATAACTGTTTTTATAACTGTTTTTTTTTTATTTGATTATGTTAATGAAGTCTTGATGTCTGTGATTTAATACTATCCTTAGCTTGTTCTTAATTGTATACTAATTTATTGTCTTAACACATTGCTCACATCTTTTTATCTGAACTTTTTGTAATTTTGATACATTATTGGTTATGTTGTACGTTGTGTAGCATGTCTTTTATGATGAAATATCGACTAAAGACTTCTTTGACTTGACTTGAAATTCATACGGAGAAACTGTAGAAATAGAAAGAGTAGGTTGGGACGTAGGTACAGGCGTCTGTTGTGTAATATAAACAATCCAACCCACACAAGCCAATGTATTATTCAAAAACATTAAGAAACACAATATTAAAAAACATTTGCTACGAACCAATGTACAAATTTTCATTTTAGAATCAATTCTCTCAACACTTTTCTCAGATACAAAAGACTCCATCCTCTAACGTGCTGCTCGCGGCTATTACCTTCTTCACTTAAGTGTGCGTCAAGATCGTGCTAACGACCAAGAACCACAGACCTTTCGTCAATTCGCGGCTCACCCCTTAAGGCTGTACCGCGACCCTGCAGCTGAGTCCGGATGGTGACTCGAAAAAGAAAAAGAAAAATAGTCTCTTGTCTGAAAAAGGGTGTAACTCACAACAAAAATTCAAATTTTATTTGTCCATTTATTTGTCCTTTCTCGGTCTTAGGTTGTAGCGCTCTCTGCTAGGCACAGTTTGCTCTTGAAAGAGTGTTTCCGGATCCGTTGTGTCCAGTCTTGAATGCGGTGGCACAGCAGCTTGCAAAATATCATCGTCCGCACGTTCTGACTGAGTCCATTCCAAATGTGCATCGCTAAAAGGTACGAATCTAGGAATTCTTTCACATTCAGAATCAGCTATACCTCCCCGCACCCAATTGTCATATGGTAAGGGCAATGGAACCTTTTTTACAATGGGTACCATGTACCCAATTCTTTTTACCAGCTACTCTAACTGCAGTCCGAGTTGACAACAACACTAAATGCGGTCCAGTCCACCTTGGCTCCAAGTTCTTAGTTCGTTGGAAGTTTTTGGTGAGCATGTAGTCACCAAGTTGAATTGTGTGGCCTGGATCCGCAATCGCTGTAGGTAAGCTGTCATAGACCTGTTGGTGGAGAACACGTAATTTAGCAGTCAAGTCATGTAAGTAATCCACCAACATAGGGTACTCGATATCACTGTATTTCTTAGGCCTTGGCACACCCCAAACATTGGCTGGACGACCAAAAACAATTTCATATGGGCTAAGTCCCACACGAGAATGTACTGTCGTCCTTGTTGACAAAAGGGCCAATGGCAAGGCGTCTGGCCATGTAAGACCAGAGCTCGCTTCTATTTTAGCTAACTTCAATTTCAGAGTGCCATTATAGCATTCAACAAGTCCAGCAGACTGGGGGTGATTCGCAGCATGAAATTTCTGATTAATACCCAAACCCGCACATACTTTCTTCATGATCTGACCCACGAATTCACTTCCATTGTCGCTCCATACAATTCTCGGCAAACCATACATAGGGAAATACTCTTTGAGCAAAACTTTAGCTGTAGACAAGGCAGTATTATCCTGTAGGGGATAGGCCTCTATCCATCTGGAAAAGGCACAAACAACTATAAGGACATACTTTAAGTTATTGCATCTCTCCATGTGAATGTAATCTAGCTGTATCACTTCAAACGGATACGTTGGAGAAGCAAAATGACCAGCTGGAGTTGGAGTTCCCTTTCCAGGATTATACATCAGACAAATCATACAATGCTTCACCAAATTCTCAGCACATTTAGAAATTCCAGCATTCTGCCATACTGGAGCCAACAACTTGCATATCCCTTTCGAACTAATGTGAGCCATTCCATGAGCCATAGTAACCACTGGGAGCACATACGCTTCAGGCAACAACCATCGCTGGTGCTCCGACAACTCAACCCAACAACCTGTCGAATCCAAGATACCCGTGGTTTCTCTCCACACACTCACTTCTTTTTCCGTAGCTTCAGCCTGAATCAACTTCAAGCTTTCTATTGTGTCTTCACACATTCCACCAGCCATAACCCATCTAACAGGGCCCGCAACATACATTCGACTCGTCACATCCTTCGCCGTTTCTTTCGCAACTTCATCCGCAAATGCATTCCCTCGACCCACATCATCCACAACCTATCTATGCGCATTAGACTTCACAATTGCAATCTGCTTTGGCAAAGTAAGTGATTCAAGAAGTTCATTCACCAATTGCCCATGCTGAATTTTTGTACCATGGGAAGTAAGAAATCCTCTCTCTCTCTCCACAAGCGGCCGAAGCTGTGAGCCACACCAAATGCATACTGACTATCAGTATAAACATTCACTCGCTTTCCTTCTGACAACACACACGCTCTAGTCAATACTATTAACTCTGCTGCTTGTGCTGAATTCTGTGCTATACGTGCTGTTTCAACAACTGTATGTAAAGTTGTGACAGCATATGCTGCAGTCGACTCTCCATTCGATAGCTTAAAACATGAACCATCTACCCATAGAGTACCATCAGCATTCGAAAGAGGAGTATCTTTTAAATCAACTCTAGCCTTCGTTTCCTCCTCTGTCCGGAGAAGACAATCATGCTGTTCCTGAACATCTATCTCTACAGAAATCGGCAACAGCGTAGCTGGATTCAACACATTGCACCTTTTGATGTGCACATGGCTAGCCAAAAGCGTCAACTCATAACCTGACAGACGCGCACTAGTAAGGTGCTGAGTCTTTGTCCTATTTAATAAGGTATCCACTGCATGTGGAACCATCACAATCAACGTATTATCCAATACCAAACCAGCAGACTGTCGAATAGAAACAGCCGCTGCCGCTGTAGCTCTCAGACAACTCGGCAACGCTCTAGCTACCGGATCTAACGTAGCTGAAAAATACGCACATGGGCACTGCTTGTCTCCAAATCGTTGCGTCAACACTGATAATGCACAACCTTCTCTCTCGTGTACATACAGTGTAAAAGGTTTACTGTAGTCCGGGGTACCCAATACCGGAGCAGAACACAATGCATCACGCAATTCAGAAAAACTTTTCTGACATTCGTCAGACCAAGGGACAGGATACGGAGTATCTTTAAGAGTCAGTGCCAACAGAGGTTTTGCTAAAAAGGAAAAATTTGGGATCCATTGTCTACAATAGGAGGTGATACCTAAAAAGGCACGCACTTCTCTCTGTGTGGATGGTACAGTCATTTGGGCAATCCCTTGAATTCCATCTGGGGTCAATCGTCTTCCCTCCTTCGACAAGAGATGACCTAAGTAGGTTACTTCTTGTCGGCAATACTGTAACTTTGAAGGTGACACTTTATGATGAAGGTCAGACAAATGTCGTAACAAGGAAAGAGTAGCTTCTTTACAAATCTCTTCGTCATCAGCAGCGACCAGCAGATCATCAACATACTGGATAAGAGTAGCACCAGAAGGCAACACAAAACTATCAAGCTGAGTTTTCAACGCCTGACTATAGATAGAGGGACTTTCACAATAACTTTGAGGAGCACGTTTAGACCGGAAGCTGCGACCTCCTAAAGAGAAGCCGAAAATATCTCTACTTTCCTCAGCTATCGGAATACTAAAGAAAGCATTCTTCAGATCGATAACTGAAAACCAAGCAGCTGAAGCAGGGAACAGAGTCAACAAAGCAGTGATATCCGGGACAACAGGAAACTGTGGCACAACAATCTTATTAACTTCTCGAAGATCGATCACAAACTGATACACAGGTGGCTGAGAAGCATCAGTACGCTTAAGGACAGGCAGAACAGGACTATTACACACATTACCTCTCGTTTCGTCAACTACACCCTTCTCAACCAAATCATAAATAATCGCTAAAAGAGCTCTCTCACCATCACTAGATATTTTATATTGAGGAATACAAGGTAGCCTAGCATTTGACTTAAGGGTGACAACATAGGGTGGAATCTGCAAGAGACCAACATCATTGGGACCTGTAGCTCAAAGTGTATCAGGAAGAGAACGTAATTCCAGTGGAAGACAATCTTTAGACAAATACATCGGGGAAATCACTTCCTTACCCATCGTAAGATGTACTCTCGAAGGAGAGCAATGTAATGTCGCGTGCAATCTTTTCAGCAAGTCCAAACCCAACAGATTCTCACCACAACCAGTCGTTAGAATAAGAGGAGCTTCCAATTCACAAGGACCAATAGAAAGGGGCAAAGGATTAGAAACCGGGTTACAAACTGGGGCGCCAGAAAATCTTACTGAAACATTGGTGAAGCCAGACAAAGGTGCGCCAGGAAGTTTAGAGAGCATAATAGAACTCTTCGTCGCACCAGTATCCAAAAGAAAAGGTTCTGCCACACCTAATGTAATCACTTCAACATAAGGTCCACTCTGGTCTACTGGAACTGACACTGCTTCCTCTCTTTGCCCATGGCTGTCCTAACTATCATTATAACCAGCACTCTCACTCTCGACATAATAATCATGAGTGTAGTACTGGGCAGACTGAACAGTCGGAACGTTCTGTCTGTCAAAACAATTCGTAGAATTCTGAGGGGGAAAGGAACGCTCATTCCGGGGAAACACACCACAACCCCTACCCCTAGGAGCTTGTTGGAAACCACCACGACCTCTCTGACCAGATACACCATTCGCACGCTGTAACAGAATCGGACAACTACTCTTGAAGTGACCTTCTTCTCTGCAATAAGCACACTGATTAGGTCCTGGCGGCAATCCGGAGCGAAAAACTCGGGCTTCTGTAGCAATCTCTGAAACTGTGGGGATTGTTGAAACTGAGGCTGATTCGGACGAGGCGAATAAGCTTGCTGCAAAAGAACTTTCGTCTTCAGGTCTCTAGTCTTCTTCTCTACTTTATCCTTCTAGTCTTTATCCCTATTTTCATAATATTGTGCAGTAGCCAATATCTGGGCCGACGAAGAAACAGCCCATGAACTCTCAGAGTCCTTTAACTTATTAGAAAGTTCGGGAAGCAAATTAAAGACAAATTTGTCCACGAACAACCTTTGACCACCTTCAGTGCTCATGTCCTGACCACTATGATCGATAAACGTTTCCTCAAACCTCGGGAAGAAATCAGACACACTCTCGTCTTTCTTTTGTTTACATGCTGCCAACTTATCCCAATTCACTCGTAAAGGAGGCATCATAGTTTTCATTAAATTAATAATCCTACCAGGTAATTCTGCAACCAAGGGCTCAGGTTTGGCACCTCCTACCTGCCGACCATCTGCAGCAGTAATATTAGCCCACGTATCTCCTAATTCTGGTGCATGATTCTCATGACGGATCTTCACCCACAAAGGTTGAGGAACTACATTACCCATCAACATATCTATGTCAGCTAAGTTCATAACACACGCATCCACTGTCTGAGACAACTCCTTGTAATAACCAGCAGGATTCTTACGGGGGTCAAGCAAGGTCTGCTTAAGAGCCAAGACCTCTGCTCTTTTCCAAGGGACATGTACCCACACACGCTGAAAATGAGCCGGTACACCCTGAATACCCTGATTAGCATTAGCAACAACTTCCTCTCTCCATACAGGGGGAACCTCTCTCATGGGATACTGCTTCACTTTCCTCCTAACAGAAGAATCAGGTTCGTACAATGTCTGAGGCGGTAGCCTAGACCTAAAAACAAGTATCGTCTCTACGGCTTCCTCAACATCAGACTCCACTATCGTCCCTTTAGCAAATTCGGACTGAACATCAAGCACTTCCTGCGGAATCGGACCCAACTCATTATTTTCCCATTCCTGACGGAGAAAAGTACACATTACATCAAAAACATACCTTAGCTTAGGCGGCTCCCACTGTAAGAAAACATCGAAAACCGCTTGTAAATTATACCTGGAAGCATTTAAAACCCATCTACGAGCCAAAAGATCCAACACTGCCCGCTCTTCGGGACCAGGAAGCTGACTACGACTCTGCTTACGTTCAGAAACAGGGGTCATATTTAGTGACCCAAAGAGTGGAGACAAAAGACTAGCAACAGTCTCAGTCATTCGTTTTCGAACAAAAGGAGAAGAAGTTGCCATAAGGACAGGAGAAAGAGTAGTTTGAGGTGACAGAAGCGTAGGGACAGAAGTAGCAGGAGTCGGAGATACAGGAATGTAAGGTACAAGAGGTTGAGGCAAAGCTGATGGCAAAGCTGGCGTCCCTTGAGGTGGCTGCATCGTAGGAGGGAGAACCATCTGTGCAACAACGGGTGGCTGATCAACAGCAGGGGACTGAACAACAAAGGGTGCAACAACCGGGGGAATAGAGGTGCAGTAGCACCTTGCACATAAGGGGTGGTAATCTCAGTAAATGAGACATCAAAGGATCTTTTTCAGAGTCTTCAGTCACTTTTGAAAGGGAAGGCGGCAAGGCCGGATAACATTTATCAATGGCCATGCAACGTTGTCTATCTGAGACTTCACTCACACGATCTTCTTCATCTTCCTTAAACTGCCTAGCAGCTTGTAGTACTGACATATTCTTATCTTTCCTATCTCTCTTTGCTTGCTTAATTTCTCGCTGTTTGGCTTCTTTACGCCAAAGGTGGAAAGAGTCAAATATCGCCGGCCGGGCTTTCTTCTTAAATAATGCAACTTCCAGATTATCTAAAATATTTAATTCGAAACTACCATGTTGGGGCCATTGTGAAACACCTTCTTTGTTCGTATAGCGAACCCATACTTCATTATAAGTAATAGGACCCACTCCGTGTTTTGAATAGAGCTCGTAAGTCGGAGTTCCAACCGGAGGTATCGGACACGAATCCTCCAATCGGGAATCCCTATTGCAACCACAACTAAACCATTTCCTAAATTTGCTAAGACCAGGCATCTTATAGCTCACTAGTCTAGCTTCAAACTTCAAGGGGTTATCAACTATTGATACACTCATAAATATACGAGCCCCTCGGCTTCGACTACTGCAATAACCGAATCAAAACCAAGAAACAAAACAAAGTCGTGGGAGCGACCCACTTATACTTAACCAAAATACTTGTCATGCCACCAGAAGACCATCTATCGTATCGCTCTATAAATCATCAATCAAGGGTCCAAGACAGGGCGACAGTCAGGGCAGCAGTCCTTCGTAGCTGTCGGAAAGCGGGAGGCCTCGCAGCAAAAACTTTCGGTCCATGTCGACATACAGGGGTCGATGAAGTGGTTGGCCTTCCTCCAGAATTTCCTCACGTGGCTCCTCACGATCCTCGGGCTTGGACCGGTACCACTGAAGTCGCCCCACGTTGGGCGCCAACTGAAGAACCGGGTCAGAACCCAGCGGCGCCAGGGGCACACCCAAAGTCTTCGGATTCACCTGTCTTGGTATACAGTGACACGGAATACTTTTGGATGGCGTCAAAGATCAAATTTATTAGCTGCAGCTAGTAACAGTAATCCCAGCAATACAACACGGTGTACAACTCAGGAGACTGCTCAACGTTCGTTGAGCAAGACATCACTTTTTATCCACATTTTGCTCATTATAAATGCACACCCACTGCGACAAATACTGACGAATGAAATACATGTTCCCACACATCATCACATCGTAAAAGCTCGATTTACATTGTACCAACCCACAAGTTAATTATTAGGAATGTCCCAAATTCGATTTTACAAGCTGGACAAACCCATAATTGAAAGCACTATCCATGTAATGAAGAGTCATAAGAAAGGGAAACAGTTCAGATGCTGAATTATATAAGATATATACAAGGGTACAAAAGTTAACGATATCCTGAACATTGATTGGCAATCTCAGACAACGATCAGCCAGGGAAATTGGCTTTGCAAAGGGTCAGTTTCAGGTTGAAGAACCGGGTTATTTAAGACCCAGCGGCGCCAGGGGCACGCCCAAATTCTTCGGGTTCACCTGTCTTAGAGTACAGAGACACGGGACTCTTCGTGGTGACGTCAATGATCAAATTTATTGACTGCAGCCAGTAACAGAAGTCCTAGAAATCATCACGGTATGAGTTTTCAGGAGACTGCTCAATTTTACAAAGCAAGTCATCCCTTTTTATGCCAAAAATCACATTCCAGACAAATGCCTAACATTTACAAAATGTCCAATCACATGTGGCCACACCAGCGGTATCGCATGACGGTAAAACCCACTTTTCAGTTGTCCAGCCCATGATCAATCATCGGTCAAACCCAACATTCTTCTTAAGACAGGCTGAACGAACCCATAATAGAAAGACCACAACCCATATTATAAATAAGCCATAAAGGAAGAAACAGAAACAGGTGGGAGAAAGATAAGACATATTTGTTCATCGTAAAAGCTTTAGGATGTCCTGTGCTTTGATCCTCAATCTTGATCAGCTACTGGGAAAGGAACTGGCCTAACAAGGTCGGCTTCAGGCTACAGGGTCAGTTCACTCAGGTCATTCAGGAGTCAGCTAAAGTGTACGTGTACTAAAGATTCATTCGGCCGTAGTCATCGGCCTATGTGAGGGCAACCACAAAATGGCTGCCATGCACAAAATGGAGACCAAGGTTCAGAACGAAATCTTCAAATACATAGTGAATCCTTGTGCGTAACGTAGCGAAATCACTCGTACTTGCCGAACTCATTGGTTACGGTTCCTCGTTACCCAAATCGTAACGGAACCATGACATTTGAAACATGGTTTCAGAATTCACGGAACCTCAAGGTGACGGGGTCAGCGTCCTGCAGTTCACTCACAAGTCAGAAAAGGCCTAGTTAATGCGTACATGAACAACGAAGCCCATGCAACTTTGTTCGTTCGGTTACCTCCACGGGCCTACATGAGGGCAACACAAAATGGCGTCACGAACAACTCGAACAAAATGGAGTCCGGTTCGAGAATCACAGAACCTCAGTCCCTTTTCCCTTTTAGTTAGTTACAGAGTGTTTCCTGTTTTTAGGCGCACTGTTCGACACTGTCCAACCTTTCGAGGTACATCTCGTCCGAGGGCTCCTCGCCCTTGCTTCCTTCTGGGTTCCCCCCGTACTATGCCCTTGCCCACATGTGGGGCTTCAAGAGTGTCTGGGACCCCTCCTGGTGAGTCCTCCAGCCGGTTTCCACCCCACTAACCACCATGACATGCTCCCACGCTAGGGCACTTACCCTTTTGACATGGAACATAAATGGCCTTGGGAATAAAATAAAGAGAGGGGTGGTTCTACAATATCTCAAACGCCATGCCCCTGACTTAGTCTTGCTTCAAGAGACACACCTGATGGGCAATACCTGTCGGGCGCTTCATCGAGGGGGTTAAAAGTTGTTGGTCCACGCGGGGTTTACATCCCGTTCCCGGGGTACCGCTATTTTTGTTAGGAAAAGCCTTCCACTTACCTGCACAAAGACGTGGGCAGACCCCTTGGGAGGGGCGACAGTTGAATGCTGTCTCAGTCTATATCCCACCAACACTAAGTAGGGAATCGCTGCACTCATAGGGACTCATGCTAGATCTCCCCCAGGGCTCATTGATTGTCGGTGGCGATTTCAATATGACAATGAATGATGCGTTGGATAGACACCCCCAACGCAGCTCCCACAGGCAAAGATCCGACCTTCTAGACTTTACTCAGGCAATGGGGCTAGAGGACTTGTGGCGGACGTTTCACCCGGTCACTTCCTATTTCACACACTACTCTAACGCACACACTAGCATATCTCGCATTGATTATTTCTTTTGTCCCACGGCAGATGTTGGGCTATTTCGTCACCCCCAGGGACTCCCTAGAGGTATTTCAGAACATTCAACTCTTACTGTGGAGCTCGCCTACCACCAGCAGGTGACCTGGGGACCCATTATAATCAATCCATGGCTCCTGAAAATCCCTGACATTAAGGACAGCCTGCTCGAACACACTGAATATTATTTTAATGAGAATGTTGGATCGGTGCAATCATCTGTCACGATCTGGGAGGCCTATAAAGCTGTGATCAAGGGGAGGGCACTGTCTCTTAAATCTGGATAACTACACAGAGAGAGGTGTTTATCCAGGCGGAAACTGACTTGCTCCGCCTGGAGTCAGACCACAATGCCGGCCCATCGGATGAGACGGCTCACCGCCTTAGGGCCAAGCAACTCGAATATAAGGCATTGACCCTGGAAAAGGCTCAAGCTAAACTCCTTAAAACTCGCCACCGAGTTTACGAACTAGGAGATCGAGCAGGTAAAATGCTGGCCTGGTTGGAAAGGCGTGAACAAGGCTCCAGATGGGTCCCGCTGCTGATCCGTCCCGACGCCTCACACATCACTGATCCGCAGGAGGTAGCGGAGTCCTTTGCAGACCACCTAGAACGGGTCTACTCCTCTCGAGCATATTATACGGCGGACGAGTCCCGCTTACTCTTGGGGGAAATGGATCTACCCACCCTCTCAAACTCAGATAAAGGCGAGTTAGAGGCGGAACTTACAGTGGAAGAGGTTGGAAACGCCCTCTTTGCCATAACATCTGGTAAGGCTATGGAACCCAATGGCGTTCCCATTGAGTTCCTGAAGGGGATGGCCCCTGAGGTAATCCCTCATCTGAAGGCTATGTTCGAAGAGAGCCGGGATGTGGGAGGTTTGCCCCTAGACCAAAGACTGGCTTCCATAGCCGTGATCCATAAACCTAATAAATCACCCACTGACTGCTGCTCCTATAGACCGATCTCTCTTATAAACGCTGAAGTTAAGATTTTGGCCAAACTTTTAACTACCAGGCTCCTCACAGTTCTCCCCTCTCTAATCCATGATGATCAATCGGGCTTCCTTCCGGGCCGGAACACGGCCCTTAATCTCCGTCGACTCCATAATGTTCTTGGCAGACAGTCCTTTATACAGGAGGATGCCACGATATTGTCCCTCGATGCCACGCTAGCATTTGGCTCTATAGAGTGGTCTTAACTTTTCGAAGTCCTGGAGCGCTTTGGCTTTGGTCCTAAGTTCATCCAATGGGTCCGTTTACTTTACACTGATCTGTTGGGCCAGGTGCGAGTCAATGCCCACACCTCCAGACAATTTCCGTTACACAGAGGGACTAGGCAGGGTGGCCTCCTCTCCCCCTTGTTATTTGCGCATACCCTAGAACCCCTGGCCCACTGGGTCCAAACGGGACGCCTCCATTAGAGGTCTGCGATGGAATGATGACACGGTGGACAAAATCTCCCTGTACGCCGATGACATTCTAGTGTATGTCTCCTCCCTGCGATCCTCCATTAACAGACTGCTACATGTTATCACCAACTTCGGCAAATACTCCGGTTTCTCAATCAACTGGTCTAAATCGGTGCTCTACGTACTACATGGCCCCCCACCTGCCCTTCCGAGAGGTTACTCGATCGCCTTGGCCCCCGACGGATTTAAATACGTTTGCATTTTTGTCACCGCGGATCCTAAATTGTTTTACGAACGTAATCTACAGGGCCCTCTGCAGAGACTCCATAGTGACATCTCCCACTGGCGTACGTTGCCTTTATCCCTCCCAGGCAGAGCGGCTCTCTTTAAAATGCTAGCACTCCCACGCTTTTTATACGTTCTCCAAAACTGCCCGTTCCCGTTGGCTGACTCCTACTTCTGCACGCTGGAGGGAGATCTACGACTCCTCTTATGGGACGGTAAGGCGCCCCGGATAGCCCTTCATAAACTTACGCAGGGGTGGTAGGATGGGGGCATAGCCCTGCCAAACATGCGCCTTTACTATTGGGCCTCCCAACTAGTGGCCACTAACTCCTGGATTCATGGATCGCCTACCAACCCGGCCTTTCATCTTGAACGCTACCAGACTGGACGAGAAAGGTACTTAGGTGTCCTATATGGCAAACCTTCCCGGGGTCGTTACATAGGGCCAATGTCACAAACAGTAGCTATTTGGCATCGTGCTACGAAGAGTCTGGGATGGTCTGACATGTTTACTAGGGCTACTCCGCTTTGGGCCTCTCAAAAGCTTGGCTCCCTTTGCCACCACAAAGGGTTTGATAAATGGGACGCGATTGGCATCTCAACTCTGGGTGACCTGATCCATAAAGGGAATCTACTAAATTTTCCTGACCTTCAACAGCGCCACGCTCACGCCCAGAGTGAAGCCTTTCGGTACCTGCTATCCTTACAAACATACCAGACCTCTCTTCCCTTCCGGAGGCCTCACCTCTTGAAGATAGGTTGCTTTCAGAGCCCTTACAAACAAAGGCGATCTCTTGCACGTACCGCAAACTCTGTAACAATATGCCCGACCCCTTTCGGTCCCTGCGTGACAAGTGGCAGGGCGACGTAGGGCTTCTAGAGGACGATGAATGGCGATCAGCACTAATGTCCCCCAGGGAAACAGCTATTAACCACCGTTTCAGACTGATTCAGCTTAAAGTTTTACATAGGGCCTATATGTCTGCCCCCCTCCTGGCCAAAATAGGTAGGCGCCCAGACGACATGTGTCTCCGGGGCTGTGGCATCATCGGCTCTTTCTATCATGTTTTGTGGGAGTGCCCGGTAATTCAACAACTATGGGTGGGGGCGACCCGCAAAATGACAGAGGCGCTAGGTAAACCTGTCCCTCTTTCCCCTAAAGAGGGGCTCCTTAACATCTGGGGCGCTACGGACCTCTCAGGGGTGGAACTCCAATGGGTGGCCCTAGGTTTTCTGTTAGTAAAACATGCAGTGGCAATGCAATGGGGCGCCCCCGAAGCGGTCTCTCCTGGTGGGATGGGTGGCTGAAATGGACAGATGTATGCTTGCTGAAAAATCTGCATATAAGGTCAAGGGGTGCCCCAAAAAATGGGACAGGAAATGGGGACCTTGGAATAGATATAGAGGCAAGATCTGTACCTCCCCCACCACCTTTCACCTCTTTTGAAGGGGCGGCTGTTTTTTTTTTATTTGAAAAGGTATGTTTTGTATTGCTGTAACTATACTGTTTTTACTCAAGGGCTCAAGCCACACCGTTGTCTTTCCAGTGCAGAAATGTCTTCTATAGTCAGTTCAGCTTCTTTGCTGAGCAGGGCTCTTCCTGATCATAAACAAGCTGAAATTACTGTAGAAAAAGCCAATCTCTTTTAAAACAGGGTGTGGCGAGGATATAATAAAGCAAGAAAGTGACAGATGCTGCAATATGAAAACACACATTTTACAATTAAAAAGCGCAAGACTTCTCCCAAGAGTTCTCTGGTCATCCCTTCAGTTCAGACTTCTCTCGTCCTCCGTATGTGCCCACAAACACCCCGTCCCATATAGGGTTGTGGCATTTCTTAGCAATAATGGGGAGGGTATGCAGCCTAATGACCAGAGCTGCCTACTTTGGAGTATGGGAACCAGCTTCGAGTTCCTGTGAGGGCTCAACAGTCTGTGATTCTGGGCAAATCACTTATGGCACTTGTAGCAGGATCGCCGCACTGCAGTTTCTCGTTGTGGAGATGCCGCCATGAGTGCGGTGATCCCACCACGACTGCGGGCCTCTGCCACAAGTTCAGATGCTCTTTGTGAATCAGGTCCTCAGTGAATTGAATATGTTGGACCAACATTTAAACTTTTGCATAGTGAAGCAGCAATCTCTAGATGTCTCATGACAGATGTGAGTCCTGCTTTTTTCTGGATATTTTAGTTTTGCTGTTGTAGATGCAGGACTACAAGTACCATATTGCAATGAGTAAAGCTTTTCATATTGGTAGTTTTCTCAAAATATGAATTTACAGCTGTATTGGTTATTGGAGTCTTTTTTTGGTTTCCAAATAGGGCTTCCCCCTGAAGTACAATGATGTCAGTTCAAGAGTGCAGTGGTGTCTGGGGTGTGGGGTATAGGTGGGAACATACACAGGTTTTAATTAAGCAGGCGATGGGTGGTAGTTGACCTTCAGGGAATTATTGTTATTAAAAGAGTCCTGATCTGGTCTGACGCAACAATGTAGGAAATGTGTGCTCCTGGGTATTTCCAATGCAGTTAGGGCAATTACTCTACTAAATTTCAATAATAATACCACCTGGAAGAAATTCCTGTAACTGGTGGGTGAAATTTCTCTGCTTGGCTTGATAACTATGCTTGGAATAAAATGTCACAGACAAGACCTGGAAATGTCACCCAGTGATGTGATGCAAACATGAAAATGTCACACATAAGCAGACTATCAGTTCTACATTTATAATCTTTATTAGCAATTTCTAGCCATTTGTTCATATTTTGAGATTTTGGAAGGGCCTGCAACTGGTACTTGAATATCAGCTTGTGTAAAATCCTCTATTCTCTATTTTATCACTTCTGATTATATTTGTTTTAACAATTATTTAGGAGTTGCCGAAAAGACTTTAAAAAACTTCTGTGATTTCTTCTTGTACTTGCTGTTTGTATTTGCATTTTCAAAAGCAATGTTTTTTAAAAGATATAGCCAATTGTGTTTTCAGTTGTGCCAGTCAAATAATAGCCACGTGGCAACCTTATGTAACTTATAATCTTTGTCTTTACACCTTTTACTTCCCCTCCTTATATCTCAAATCTTATCTTTAAAGATTACCCAAAACCCTCCTGCTTTCTGTTCTACTTGAAGATAGTAACAGATAATGAAACAACCTTACTTAAAACTGGAAGGGACCAAGAGTGCTGACAGTCATCTTATTGTGCCGCATTGCCCTTTCTTGTGAGGACCATCTAAAGCACCATTAATTTACTGCTACTAGGGCCAGAAGTTAAATTTTTCTTGCCTAGGGAGAGCCACTGCAAGGTTGCCATTGCCACTTGGGCTTTAAGTCCTAGAACTCCCTGAGCCTCCTACACTTGGGTTAAATCTGCAGGCGTGGATAAAGGCATTCGGCTATCCCACTGCACAGCGGACCTAGAGTGCTGCCTGTCATCTTATTGTGCAGCATTGCCCTTTCTTGTGAGGACCATCGCAAGCAACATTAACTTATTGCTGCTGGGGCCAGGACTTCACTCTTTTTTCCCTGGGGAGAGCTTCAGCAGGGTTGCCATTGCTGATGGGGTCTTCAAGTCCCAGAACTCCCTGAGCATCCTACACTTAAGTTCAACATATGGGCATGAATAAAGGCACTGTGCTATCCCGCTGTGTGGGACGTGCTTTGCCATGCCCGGGCCAAGGGCAGGTCCGTCAGAGGCCGAGCCAGGCCCCCTTTCTTGGTTGCTCCATCTGATGGTCTAAACCATAATGTATGTATGTAATTCTAATGTCTATGCTGTGGTTGGCTGCCAACTTAGCTACTGATTTAGGCTTAACATACGCGTGCCTTTTTTTTGGGGCCCTGTATGGTTGGTCTGTGGTCATCCCTTGAACCAGAGAGCGATTTACACTTACTGAGGACCTGAATCAGAGCTAAATGGGGAAACCTAAGGCACATTAGATTTGGCCCAGGGCACAGCTTAGTATCCTAAAAATCCAGGTAACTCTGAGGGACCTGGATGGAACTGACAACCTAATAGAAGAGGTGAAACATCTAATTGACAGGGATTGTGCTGCTCCCAGAGTAACAAAGAGCATGATTGCTCAATGCCCTGATCTTAATTCATCTCCCTCCAAGGGAACAATTCCAAAGAGGAACGTTTGCAAGAAATCACATGGTAAAACAGGGCCAACATCTAAATTGGGAGAAAAGGAAAACACAATACCAAAATATTTACTTGCACAAACATCAAACAAATCCACCCATAATCGTTCTACTTCCAGTAATGAGGAGGTTCCAACTGAACAACTAATCTTCTTACCTGAGTCCCATCCAATTCTATGCTCAAACTAATTCTCCCCGTTAGCTGATTTGCCGTCGACCACAGAGAATATAGAACCTGCCATGGGTGCTACTCACACCTGTGATTCAGATGAGGGGGTAGCTTTGCCAACATGTAAAAGACCTCAGAGATGTGGCAGGGGACCTAAAAGGGTCAACCCTCCACCTAAGTAGCACCCTGAATTATGTCCTGAAGAATGTACCTCCCTTAGCAAAAATTCAACCTGAATATATTTCCCAAGAGAAAGCACAGACTCCAAAGAAAGAACTTCACATATAAGTGACAAGATCAAACACTATTATAAACACAATCCAGAGGAGATGGGGGATTCTTCTTCAAATCCCAAGTTTGTAAGATCATCTGGTGAGCAACTGCTGTCCTTCCTGTTGTGAATCTTCTTTTCACAAAAAGGACAGATCCTAACCACAATACTCCCTTGGGCCAAGGGAAAACCCAGCACTTCCCCAAGGCGAGGTTATAAAACCAATCCAAACGTATGGCATATAACACGTATACATTTATTAATACACTACTTCAATAAAGGCAAGCTGAATGCATTAGTCATGGCAGACTCCCAAGTAACAAATGGATAATTAGAACAAACGATCAAAATATGATGCAATATATATATATATATATGTAGCAATGAATGGACAATAATAAGAATATAGTGGCAAAGAATAGAAAGAAATAAGAAAAAGATTTGGCTTAGGTACACCTCACCGACTGATTCAGCACCATCCTGCCAGCCCAAGCTGAGGGAAGTCCGGTTCTGCGGCTTCAACAGGGGTTTAGTCAGGACACAAATTCCTTCGCCGTCCACAGCAGTGCGCCTATTCTGTGGTAAACTTCCGTCTGGGCCGCGGAGGCCCCTCGCTTTAATACCATTTCTAACATGAAACAAAGCTTCTAGAAAGCCTCACCCCTTTCTCAGTGGGAAACCGGGCTGGCTCGTACCAGTCCGCGCCAAGGTCAAGACAGTGGCTGGACAAGCCTCTGTATTTTGGCTTCGAGGCAGAGTTTGTACATCCCACAGATAATATCCAGTTCGCTCTGGTCAGTGAGGTGCAAAAAACAAGTGAGGAGCAAGACATGCCCTCCCCATCTTGTGAAGCACAGAAATTGGCGACAGTCGAGAAAATGGAGTCAGTTATGCAAGCGCTGTCATGCACATAAAGAAGCTTAAAGTAGAGCAAAATTAGTAAGCAAGGTGACATGAGATCATGTCAAAGCCAATAGCAAGCCCTGCCGTGAAGCAAGATAAAGTTAAAGAGCAAGATTGACATGAAGCCATGTCAAAGTACTTGTACTCACTAGCAGGTATATATATATATATCGTTCTACATTAAGGCTAGAATAAAATAACACACTAAAGTCAGTTTAATATGGTGATGGTTGATGGTCATCATCAAGTACCCAGCCACAAGAGTGGCTCATTCATAACACTTCCAAAACCATAAAACAAATAATGTGGGTGGGAATTTGACAAGATCCATACCTAGATTTAATACAGATCTTTCTAGCTATTCCAATAAACTGCTTTCATCTAGTGTTTATTGTGTATTTTTGACTAATGTTCCTAAATCCTGGCCATCAGCTTCTAAAGAAGATTTGATTATGTTGATCAACAAGTGTATCCACTGGATTCATCAAGTGAGCGGCTGTCGATCCTTGATCACAGATGATATAAGGGCGGCTATTAAGCAGGACCAGCAGGGATCTGGATTTGATTCCACAGAACTCACAGAACTCACATTGGCTCTTAGAGACCTAGTAGAGAATGGCATTTGATATTCGAACCCTACACTTGGTTAAATCAATTATTCATTTGAAGTACAATCGTCCAGAGCTTTTACATACGTCTGGCCATTATTCCCACCAAATTGGAGCTTCTAAAAGGTTACCAATGAGGTGATAGATTGACATAAAATCATGCCTGTGCTATTAAGTCATCTTCATTTCATGCACATTTAACAAGTAAAAGCAATTTTTCTAACTTCAATCTATATGGTGATGGTGTGACTCCAAATTTCGATGAACTAATGGGATTATTACCAGCTTTGGACCACACATTCACCACTGTGTCCTTTTCCTTACCATTATTACATTTGGCTGACCATTCAATGTCTCTCATTACCTGGAATATTGCTGGCCTTAAATCTGGTTTCTTTGCCAGATTAGAATAACTTTACTGATCACTTCGATATTTGTATATTCAAGGAGATGCTGCTGCTATTGTTCTTTTAGATCTCAGCACAGCCTTGAACATGGTCAACCATCAGCTGCTGATTCAGAGACTCAGGGAGGTAGGAGTGGTTGGGCCAGCTCTGAAGTGGCTGCAATCCTTTCTGGAGGACAGGTCGTTTCAGGTGTTTGAAAATGAAATTGCCTCCGAATGTTTGCCCCTTAGATGTGGGGTTCTGCAGGGATCGTCCCTGAGCCCCTCTCTATTCAATGTTTACATGAGCCCACTGGCAGAGGTAGTGCAACCTTTCGGTATCCAGATTGTTACCTATGCCGATGACACTCAGCTGGTTGCCTCTCTCAATCAGCTGAACAAAAGTGGGCCTGGTTTAGCCTTGTGTCTGAAAAAGTTATCAATCTGGATGGAATACTCGTACCTGAAACTCAACGGAGCCAAGACGGAGCTGATGCTCCTTGGTAAATTTCCCACTCTGAACGTAGGTTTGTCCTAGCCCAGCTGTTTAGTTCCACCCCAACTAAAGAACAGATTAAGAAGCAGGGCTTCTGGCTTGACCATAATCTTGATTTTAGGGAGCAAGCACGGAAGGTAGCAGCCAGCTGTCATCGGATTCTCAGGATGATACCGAAAATCCTTCCTTTTTTACCTCTTTCCCTCAGAAGACTGATGGTTCAAGCTTTGATTCTTTCCCGGCTTGATTATGCCAATGCCCTCTACCTGGGAGTCCCATGCTTTACCACCAAAAAATTGCAGATTGTGCAAAACTGCTCAGCGCGCCTGCTCCTGAACATTCCCAGTTCCCAATCAGCCAAGCCCGCCATTGCCACTCTCCACTGGATGCCCATTCAGGAGAGAGTCCAGTTTAAGGCTCTGTGCATCGCACACAAGGCACTGTCAGCCTAGGGACCGCCTGTTATTTGTTCCATCATCTCACCTACCGTTCTAATGGGGCTTTGCGTTCTGATAGTAAACATTTGGCGGCAGTCCCTAAAATCAAAAGATCACGAAGTAGAGGGTGTCTCATTTCCTATAATGTCGCCAGGTTGTGGAACCGCCTCCCCCTCCATATTTGTCTTGAGATCAACTATCTGACCTTTTATAAACTCATGAAAATCTTTTTGTTCCCTTAAACACTACGCAGAGTTTGTGATTGCACTGCTTCTAGCACTGGAATTCCTCTGGGTAACCACGCGCTTTAGAAATGCTGATTCATTCATTCATTCATGTGGTCCTAGGACCCAATTTTTAAATCAGGTTACTTGAATTATTATGTATCTGCAACCTGTGGTCCTCTGGGCTGCCCAGCTGGCAGGTTGACTCTCTGGGTCAAGCAAAACATAAGTTGCAAGATCTAACATCTAAACATCAATTGCCCTAATATTATGGCAATTCGTTTGACCACAGGCAATTCACTCCCCATAGACATAGACATATTTAATGTCTATGCAGGAGGGGTGAGAGGTGATCTTAAATCGTCCACCGTGGAGCTTTTGGTATCTTTTCCGGCATTAAAATATGAATGTCCCCCTTTAATTGTCGCTGGTGACTTCAAATCCACCTTCGAGGACTTAGATACATGTGACATCGCCTCGGAGGAGGACGAACATTGGGGGATTCCTAGACTGGAGATCCCTGCCTTAACAAAGTGGACAGAACTTGTGCTCCAGCTTAAAGCCTTTACCTTACAGCTTGTCTCAGGACGGTCAATGGGAGCTCAAGATCAGAGAGCCCTGGAGCTAACAATTTTAACAATGGCCACCATGCTAGTTGCATTGATTACTTTCTGCTGGACTTAAGGATATGGCCCCAACTTGAAGAAATTATTATTGTAGAATGATTAGCGCGTGACCATAATCCTTTATGCCTTACTTTAAAGATAGCAGACAAAAGAGTGGTAACTAACCCTATTTCCTTGCAAATAACGAGAGATCGTGTCCCAACTAATGACATGCAATGGGCTAAGTGGGCCAGAATAGTGGGGAATGTGGATACATTAACCACCATCAGAAAAGATGTTTCATATACTATAGAAGCAATGAATGCAATATCTTCAAACTAAGGAACTGGTGAATTGTTAACAGCTTTATAGAATACTCTTTTGCTGCTCGAGCAGCCGGTTTAGTGTGCAGAACTGTGGTGCTACAGTGCTGCGGTGAGGACTCTGTGTCCCAGAATCCTGTGCTTCGAGGAGGAGGAGGGGCCATGACCAGCACCCCCCGCTGAAAAAGCACCCATCACCTACCGTGGCGCAGGAGGGGACGCTTTTGCTGCTGGAGTTGCCGGTTGCCAGTTTGTTTTGTTTGTCACTGTGGTTCTGCAGTGGGGACTCAGTGTCCCAGAATCATGTGCTTCAAGGAGGAAGAGGGGCCATGACCAGCATGCCCAGGCTGAAAAAGGTCCTTTGGTGGTCCCCGTCTTTTGTGTAGCCTAAAGGCAGTAGGAGAGAATTTGAGCGGGGGAGTTTTTTGCTGCTGAGTTCAGTTGTTACACAGAGATTCTTGCCCCTGTACTCTCTGACCTCCAGCTCGTCCTTGGGGTTAGTGTCGGGGGATACTATGAGGAAGTGTAAGCTCCCGACAGCTATCTCCAAGCCATTAGATAAATCAGTGACTATCATGCTCGACTTTTTGCAGCGTGCTGCCGGTGTCCTTGATGCGGAGATCTAACTGGTTACATGTTGTCTCTCTCGTTCTCCCCTACCTCCCCAATCTTCTGACTCTTCCATTATGCAGGGCCCAGGCCTAATAGCCCCACCACCAATTTTGGACCTTGGAGAGGAGCTAGTGTGTCTGAATCTCTGGAATCCCTGGAAGTGGAAGCCCTTTTGTGTACTTTACGCACTCAGTTGCGGGTACCAGACACTCATTTTTTATCCACCGCACAGGATGTATGAGAGGTGGCTCCAAGAGTGGAAGTGGGGGGTGAAAGCAAGCAGTCTTTAATTGCCATTAGACCTAAGCATGCAAGGGTTACTGTAGACTCATCGCTTAGTTGTGCTGACTCTTTAGCCTGTGATAAATCTACCTTGATGATCTTGTTAGACTCATTTCATGATTCTCTAATAGCTGTCCTGGAAGCTAAATTGGAACCTATTAACCAACATATAGTAGCTATTGAAAAGCTGATTACCAATTTGAATCCGTCCCATCCAGCACATCTGGTGAAAGTATCCACTTCTAATTCTGCTGTACTAGAGCTACACATCACTGAGAGACATTCCCACTCACAATATGTGGTAAGAGGCAATGGACAGCTGGGATCTCAAAGTTTCAGTGCTGTAGTCAGCACCCCCATGGACTCTAGAGGCAGCCCAACAGTAAACTTCCATTGTCTAGAGGGGGTGAATTAACTAAAGGAGGAGAGCAGTTAGGAAAAGGAATTAGCATTACTAAGCCAGCATTGGATGGTATGCCTTTTGAAGAGGATAACAGGCCAAGTATTGGCGCACACATCATTCTTAGCCCTCGGCCTGTAGTTCTCTATCTGCCACCGGAAGCAACTCCCTATGTTGTGGTGTGTGTATGTTGTGGTGTTGGGGAATGTACCCCGCTTTCGCCAGGCACAATTGACAATTTTGACCAACTTGAGAACAAGGTCTTGCATTGACTGAACTTAATTACCACTATGGGTATCTGGATGGAAAGACACATTATTATGGTTCAGAGAGTGAACTGGGTTGGAAGTGTTAAGAAAAATTATAGAGGAGATTGCATTATTATCAATTTTAATAGACTTCTTGTGGCAGAGAGAATTTTAGCAGCAACGAAGTATCCTATCTCTAGTTGTCTTGTCTCCTTCATTGTAGCTCTTCCTCTTGAGGTTCCGTGGTTTTCGGGACCGGACTCCATTTTCTTTGTGTTGTTCGAGATGCCATTTTGTATTGCCCTCACGTAAGCCGTGGAAGTAAACGAACGAACAAAGTTTCATGGGCTTCATTGTTCATGTACGTATTAACTTGGCCTTTTCGATTTGCGAGTGAACTGCAAGATGCTGACCCCGTCACCTGAAACTGACCTTTTCACGAAGCCAGTTTCTCAAGCTGATCATTGCCTGAAATTGCTAATCAATGTTCAGGATATCGTTAACGTTTAGTTTCTTGCACATATCTTATCCTACTCAACATCTGAATTGCTCTTTTCCTTATGTCTTTTCATTACATGGGTAGTGCTTTCAATTATGGGTTTGTCCGGCTTGTGGTAATCGAATTTGGGACAGTCCTAATAATTAACTTGTGGGTTGGTACGATGTAAAGTGAGCTTCTTGGAATGTAATAATGTGTGTAAAATGTATTTGATTCGTCAGAATTTGCCTCAGTGGGTGTGCATTCGTAATGAACTAAAATTCTAGATAAAAGGTGATGTCTTGCTCTACGAAAATTGAGCAGTTTCCTGAGTTGTACACCGTGTTGTATTGCTTGGTTTACTGTTACTAGCTGCAGCTAATAAATTTGATCTCTGACGCCACCTAGAAGTATTCCGTGTCTCTGTTTGCCAGGACAGGGGAATCCGAAGACTTCGGGCGTGTCCCTGATGCCGCTGGGTTCTAAGAAAACCCGGTTCTTCAGTTGGCGCCCAATGTGGGCGACATAAAGCGGTACCGGTCCAAGCCCGAGGATCGTGAGGAGCCACGTGAGGAAATTCTGGAGGAAGGCCAACCACTTCATCGACCCCTGTATGTCGACGTGGACCAAAGGTTTTTGCTGCGAGGCTTCCCCCTTTCCGACGGCTACGAAGGACTGCTGCCCTGACTGTCGGCCTGTCTTGGACCCTCGATTGATTCTTTGTAGAGCGAGACGATAGACGGTCTTCTGTTGGCGTGACAGATATTTTGGTTAAGTATAAGTGGGTCGCTCCCACTACTTTGTTTTGGTTCTTGGTTTTGTTTGATTCGGTTGCTGCAACAATCGAAGCCGAGGGGCTTGTATATTTGCGAGTGTATCGATAGTTGATAACCCCTTGAAGTTTGAAGCTAGATCAGTGAGCTATAAGATACCTGGTCTTAGCAAAATTAGGAAATGGTTTAGTTGTGGTTGCAACAGGGAGTCCCGATTGGAGGATTCGTGTCCGATACCTCCGGTTGGAACTCCAACTTATGAGCTCTATTCAAAACACGGACTGGGTCCTATTACTTATAACAAAGTGTGGGTCCGCTATATGAAGAAAGATGGTGTTTTACGATGGCCCCAACATGGTAGTTTTGAATTAAATATTTTGGACAATCTGGAAGTTGCGCTATTTAAGAAGAAAGCCCGGCCGGGAATGTTTGACTCTTTCCGCCTTTGGCAAAAGGAAGCCAAACAGCGAGAAATTAAGCAAGCTAAAAGAGATAAGAAAGATAAGAATATGTCAGTACTACAAGCTGCTAGGCAGTTTAAGGAAGATGGAGAAGAGCGTACGAGTGAAGTCTCAGATAGACAACGTTGCATGGCCATAGATAAATGTTATCCGGCCTTGCCGTCTTCTCCTCCGAACGTAATTGAAGATCTTGAAAAAGATCCTTTGATCTCTCATTTATTAAGATTGCCACCTCCATATGTGCAGGGTGCTACTGCACCTCCATTACCCCTGGTTGTTCCACCCTTTGTTGTTCAACCTCCTGCTGTTGTTCAGCCACCCGTTGTTCCACATACGGTTCTCCCTTCTACTGCGCAGCCTTCTCAAGGGCCGCCAGTTTTGCTACCAGCTTTGCCTCAAACTCCTTTGCCTTCTACTTCTGAATCTTCAACTTCTACTGTTCTTGTCCCTACACCTCTTTTGCCTCAAAATACTTATTCTCCTGTTCTTCTGTCTACTTCTTCTCCTTCTACTCGAAAACGAATGACTGAGACTGTTGTTAATCTGTTGTCTCCATTGTTTGGGTCATTGAATATGACCCCTGTTTTGGAACGTAAGCAGAGTCTTAGTCAGCTTCCTAGTTCCGAGGAACAGACAGTGTTGGATTTGTTGGCTCGTAGGTGGATTTTAAATGTTTCGAGGTATGATTTGCCAGCAGTTATGGATGTTTTCTTTCAATGGGATCCGCCTAAGCAAAGGTATGTTTTTGATGTAATGTGTACCTTTTTGCGTCAGGAATGGGAAGATAATGAGTTGGGTCCGATTCCGCAGGATGTGCTCGATGTTCAGTCAGAGTTTGCTAAAGGGACGATAGTGGAATCTTATGTTACAGATGCCGTAGAGACGATACTTGCTTTCAGATCTAGGCTTCCGCCTCAGACATTAAACGAACCTGATTCCTCCGTAAGGAGAAAAGTGAAGCAGTATCCTATGAGAGAAGTTCCTCCTGTATGGAGAGAGGCCGTTGCTGCTAATGTTAATCAGGGTATTCAAGCTGCAGAGGCTCATTTTCAGCGAGTATGGGTACATGTTCCTTGGAAGAGAGCAGAGGTCTTGGCTCTTAAACAGACCTTACCTGACCCTCGTAAAAATCCTGCTGTTATTACAAAGAGTTGTCCCAGACAGTTGATGCGTGTATTATGAATTTAGCCGACATCGATATGTTGATGGGTAATGTAGTCCCTCAACCTTTATGGGCGAAGATTCGTCATGAGAATCATGCGCCAGAGTTAGGAGATACGTGGGCGAATATTGTTGCTGCAGATGGTCGACAGGTGGGAGGTGCTAAACCCGAACCTTTAGTTGCAGAATTACCAGGTAGAATTATTAATTTGATGAAAACGATGATGCCTCCTTTACGAGTGAATTGGGATAAGTTAGCAGCATGTAAGCAAAAGAAAGACAAGAGTGTGTCTGATTTCTTCACTAGGTTTGAGGAAACGTTTAAGGGTGTAGTTGAAGAAACGAGAGGTAATGTGCGTAATAGTCCTGTTTTGCCTGTCCTTAAGCGTACTGATGTTTCTCAGCCACCTCTGTACCGGTTTGTGATTGACCTTCGAGAGGTTAACAAAATTGTTGTGCCACAGTTTCCTGTTGTTCCTGATATCACTGCTTTGTTGACTCTGTTTCCTGCTTCGGCTGCTTGGTTTTCAGTTATCGACTTGAAAAATGCTTTCTTCAGTATTCTGATTGCTGTGGAGAGTAGAGATATTTTTGGCTTCTCTTTAGGAGGACGAAGCTTCCGGTTTAAGAGAGCTCCTCAAGGTTATTGTGAAAGTCCCTCAATCTATAATCAGGCGTTGAAAACTCAGCTTGATGGTTTTATGTTGCCTTCTGGTGCTACTCTTATCCAGTATGTTGACGATCTTCTTGTTGCTGCTGATGATGAAGAGATTTGTAAAGAGGCTACTCTTTCTTTGTTGCAACATTTGTCTGACCTTCATCATAAAGTGTCACCTTCAAAGTTACAGTATTGCAGCCAAGAAGTGACCTACTTAGGTCATCTCTTGTCGAAGGAGGGACGGCGATTGACCCCAGAACAAATTCAAGCGATTGCGCAAATGAGTGACTCATCCACACAGAGAGAAGTGCGTGCGTTTTTAGGTATTACGTCGTATTGTAGACAATGGATTCTGGATTTTTCCCTTCTAGCGAAACCTCTGTTGGCATTGACTCTTAAAGATACTCCGCATCCTCTTCCTTGGTCTGACGAATATCAGAAAAGTTTTCTGAATTACGAGATGCATTGTGTTCGGCTCCGGTGTTGGGTACTCCGGACTACAGTAAGCCTTTCACGTTGTATGTGCACGAGAAAGAAGGTTGTGCGTTGTCAGTATTGACACAACAATTCGGAGACAAGCAACGTCCATGTGCGTATTTTTCAGCGACGTTAGATCCGGTAGCTAAAGCATTGCCGAGTTGTTTGAGAGCTACAGCGGCAGCGGCTGTTTCTATCCGACAGTCTGCTGGTTTGGTAGTGGATAATACGTTGATTGTAATGGTCCCACATGCAGTGGATGCCTTATTGAACAGGACCAAGACACAGCACCTTACTAGTGCACGTTTGTCAGGTTACGAGTTGACGCTTTTGGCTAGCCATGTGCACATCAAAAGGTGTAATGTGTTGAATCCAGCTACGTTGTTGCCGATTTCTGTAGAGACAGATGCTCAAAAACAGCATGATTGCTTTCTTCGGACAGAGGAAGAAACGAAGGCTAGAGTTGATTTAAAAGATATTCCTCTTACGAATGTTGATGGTACTCTATGGGTAGATGGTTCGTGTTTTAAGCTTCCGAATGGTGAAACGACTGCGGCGTATGCCGTCACAACTTTGCATACAGTTGTTGAAACAGCACGCATAGCACAGAATTCTGCGCAAGTAGCAGAGTTGAGAGCACTGCCTAGAGCGTGTGTATTGTCAGAAGGAAAGCGAGTGAATGTCTATACTGATAGCCAGTATGCGTTTGGTGTTGCCCATAGTTTTGGGCGTTTGTGGAAAGAGAGAGGATTTCTTACTTCCCATGGTACGAATGGTGAAACGACTGCAGCGTATGCTATTACAACTTTACATACAGTTGTTGAGACAGCACGCATACCACAGAATTCTGCGCAAGCAGCAGAGTTGATTGCACTGACTAGAGCGTGCGTGTTGTCAGAAGGAAAGCGAGTCAATGTTTACACCAATAGCCAGTATGTGTTTGGTGTTGCCCATAGTTTTGGGCGTTTGTGGAGAGAGCGTGGGTTCCTTACTTCGCATGGGACACAAATACAGCATGGGCACTTGGTGAATGAACTTTTGGAATCTCTCACGCTCCCAAAGCAGATTGCAATTGTTAAGTGTAGTGCGCATAGGAAAGTTGTGGATGATGTAGGTCGAGGAAATGCGTTTGCGGATGAAGTTGCGAAGGAAACGGCGAAAGACATGATGAGTCGTATGTATGTTGTAGGCCCCGCTAATTGGGTCATGGCAGGTGGAATGTGTGAAGACACAATAGAAAGTGTGAAGATGATTCAGGCTGAAGCGACTGAGAAGGAAGTGAGTACATGGAGAGAAAGTACGGGTATGTTGGATTCGACAGGTTGTTGGGTTGAGTTGTCGGAGCACCGGCGATGGTTGTTGCCAGATGCGTATGTGCTCCCAGTGGTTACTGTGGCTCATGAAATGGCTCACATTAATTCAAAGGGAATATGCAAGCTGTTGGCTCCAGTATGGCAGAATGCTGGAATTCCGAAATGTGCTGAGAATGTGGTGAAGCATTGTATGATTTGTTTGAAATACAATCCTGGAAAGGGAACTCCAACTCCAGCTGGTCATTTTGCTCCTCCGACGTATCCGTTTGAGGTGATACAGCTAGATTACATTCACATGGAGAGATCCAATAATTTGAAGTATGTCCTTGTGGTTGTTTGCGCCTTTTCCAGATGGAAAGAGGTCTACCCCCTAAAGGATAATACTGCCTTGTCTACAGCCAAGGTTTTGCTCAAAGAGTATTTCCCCAGATTTGGTTTGCTGAGAATTGTATGGTCTGACAATGGGAGTGAATTTGTGGGTCAAATTATGAAGAAAGTGTGTGCTGGTGTGGGTATCAATCAGAAATTCCATGCTGCGAATCACCCCCAGTCTGCTGGACTTGTTGAGTGCTATAATGGCACATTGAAGCTGAAGCTAGCTAAGATTCAAGCGAGCACTGGTCTTACATGGCCAGATGCCTTGCCGTTGGCTCTTTTGTCAATGAGGATGACTGTGCATTCTCGTGTAGGACTTAGCCCATACGAAATAGTTTTTGGTGATCCGGCGAATGTTTGGGGTGTGCCTCGTCCCTAGAAATACAGTGACATTGAGTACCCTATGTTGGTGGATTATTTACATGACTTGACTGCTAAATTGCGTGTTCTCCCCCAACAGGTCTATGACAGTTTGCCGACAGCTACTGCTTATCCAGGCCACACGATTCAACCTGGAGATTATGTATTAACAAAGAATTTCCAACGAACTAAGAATTTGGAACCGAGATGGACTGGTCCGCATTTAGTTCTGTTAGTAACACGGACTGCTGTTAGAGTAGCTGGCAATAAGAACTGGGTGCATGCCACCCATTGTAAAAAAGTTCCTTTGCCCTTACCGTATGATAAGTGGGTAAGGGATGGAATAGCTGATTCCAAATGTGAAAGAATTCCTAGATTCGTACCTTTTAGTGATGCGCATTTGACATTGACTCAGTCAGAACGTGCGGATGATGACATTCTCCAAGCTGCTGTGCCGTTGCACCTAAGAATCGACACCACGAATCCACAGGTCCTTTTCCAAGACCAGACTGTGCCTGGTAAAGAGCGCTACGATCTAAGATCGAGAAAGACTGAATAGAATGGACAAATACATTTGAATTTTTTTATGTAGTGAATTACACCTTGTCAGATCAAGAGACTTTTTAACTTTTTTCTTTTCGAGTCACCATCCGGACTCCGCTGCAGGGTCGTGGTACAGCCTTAAGGGGTGAGCCGCGTATTGACGAAAGGTCTGTGGTTCATGGTCGTTAGTACGATCTTGAGGCACACTTAAGTGAAGAAGGTAATAGCCGTGAGCAGCACGTTAGAGGATGGAGTTTTTTGAGTCTGATAAGGGTGTTAAGAGAATTGATTTTAAAGTACAAATATGTATATTGATTCGTAGCAAATGTTTTTTAATATTGTGTTTTTTAATGCTTTTGAATATTACGTTAGCTTGTGTGGGTTGGATTTTCTATGTCACACAACAGACGCTTGCATCACCGTCCCAACCTACTCTTTCTTTTCCTACTGTTTCTCCACATGAGTTTCATACGTTGCCTGAACATGAACAGACACGAAGATCAGAATATGTGAACAATTTGTTTATATAGATGTTGCATCAGCATCAGTTAGTCGTAAATACCACGAATTGTTGGGTTTGTGGTCTTATGCCGCATACGATAAATAAGGGAATGCCATATTTGGTTTTGCCTTTTTGGCCTAATGGGTCAGTATGGGCACTTCAAGCGATGTTTATCTATGCGAATGAAGCATCTCCTGTACGTTCCGTCAAAGATAATGTGAGTAACAATGCTTTGATATGGGGAATAGTCGATATGATCAGAGATATCGATGCGTATAATGCTATCCCTAAAGATGAGATACGAGCATATGTTGGTTGGAACAAGACGAGATATAGTATTAGTCTGACTGAAAAGGAGAGACAGAAAAGGTCTCCTCCTATTTGGATTATACCCCAGCGAGGTCATTTTTGTCTGCAAGGTAATGGTCAGAATCCGAGAGCTCAGCTTGGTAAGAGTGTGTGTGTTCACACCTATGTCTATACGTCCCAGAAATCTCCACCGTTCATGCCAGCCAAAGGCACGTATTTTGTTTGTTACGACTGAGCATATACATGGTTGCCATCTGATTTCTCAGGCACATGTTACGTGGCATTTTTGCTTCCCCCTACATACACAGCTGCTTTCGATTACCATAAGATAAGATATGGTAGGGGTGTTATCGATGTGAAAGATACTGTCGCACAAGAAGTTGGAGACTTCTGTAAGGGTTTCCTGCCCTTTTGGGGTCCTATGGCTAATAGTAGGAATATTCGTCAGCTTACGAGAGTGGTTGAGGCCACTATAAATGAGACTGCAGGTGCCCTTAGCAATATTACAGCTGAGCTTCAAGCGGATCGCCTTATGACATTACAGAACCGTTTTGTTTTAGATATCATACTTGCAGTTAGAGGTGGAGTATGTAAATTGATCGGATCTAGTTGCTGCATTTTCATACCAGATAATGCCCCGACGGTGTACCAAGCCATCAGGAAGTTGCATAAGTCCGCTGAGTCTATACATGTAGACGAAGGGAACTGGTCGTTGATAGGATGGTTTTGGGAACTGCTGTCCAAATGGGAATGGAAGATTCTGATGTTTCTTGGTATGGCTTTAGCGATCCTTTTCTCGTGTTGCTTATGCATCCAGTGTGGTCCCGCCATTTGTGGCCTTTGTGTTACGATCTGTGTGAGAAGACCCGTCCCGAGAGAAGTGAAGGGTAATGAGATGATCTTACAGCAACACCTTGATGATCTGATGAGAATAGATATAGACCTGGATTCAGATTGACGTGAGTTTAGGTTATTGCCTACGTAATGGCAAAAGGAGGGTCTGAGGTTCCGTGGTTTTCGGGACCAGACTCCATTTTGTTTGCGTTGTTCGAGGCGCCATTTTGTGTTGCCCTCACTTAGGCCGTGGAAGTAAACAAACGAACAAAGTTGCATGGGCTTCGTTGTTCATGTACGTATTAACTTGGCCTTTTCGATTTGCGAGTGAACTGCAAGATGCTGACCCCGTCACCTGAAACTGACCTTTTCACGAAGCCAGTTTCTCTAGCTGATCGTTGTCTGAAATTGCTAATCAATGTTCAGGATATTGTTAACTTTTAGTTTCTTGCACATATCTTATCCTACTCAACATCTCAATTGCTCTTTTCCTTATGTCTTTTCATTACATGGGTAGTGCTTTCAATTATGGGTTTGTCCGGCTTGTGGTAATTGAATTTGGGACAGTCCTAATAATAAACTTGTGGGTTGGTACGATGTAAAGTGAGCTTCTTGGAATGTAATAATGTGTGTAAAATGTATTTAATTCATCAGAATTTGCCGCAGTGGGTGTGCATTCGTAATGAACTAAAATTCTAGATAAAAGGTGATGTCTTGCTCTACGAAAATTGATCAGTTTCCTGAGTTGTACACCGTGTTGTATTGCTTGGTTTACTGTTACTAGCTGCAGCTAATAAATTTGATCTCTGACGCCAACTAGAAGTATTCCGTGTCTCTGTTTGCCAGCACAGAGGAATCCGAAGACTTCGGGCGTGTCCCTGACGCCACTGGGTTCTAAGAAAACCCGGTTCTTCACTCTAGGAACACAATCTGGCCAATGGCAAACTCTGGGATCATGGGTCTTTACTCAGGATGCAAGGCAATGGGTTGCCCCTGATATAGGTCTTAGAAACAGCTTTACCCCATTATCATTCTGGAAAAGTTGTGATTGACTGTCAGGGGCTGATTCACTTGATTGGAAAGTTCCTCCTGTACAGAGCTTAACTGACACAACCGTTTCCAGCTTTGAATGCCAGCACGCGGGTCGTCTATTCTCGTTCGCCGAGAGGGCTGCACACGCTGGTAATTTCACGTGTGATCTATGGTCCCTTGATCTCAAGATTCCTGACTAGCAAGGTAATTTTAAACAAAAACCCTAATAAAGTGTGCATATGTGATAACACTGAATCCGCGTGCGTGGCTATATCATCCCATATTTATATCTATATTGGTACATGCTGTTAACTATCAAGTCCGGAAACATCGGAGAATATAAGTGCCGAGATCCCCTAATCATGATGAAGATGTATTAGGAGGACAACAGTATTTTAACCCTGAAGAGATAATTCGCTGGACGAATATCTTTTGAGATATAGAAGGAGGCAGAGTACCCCTGACACTAATTTGATTGATATAAAAGAATCGAGAACCATTGGGAAACATTTATTGTCATTTGTCCTGATGAAGGTGGTTAAATACTAAACAAACCGCCGAAACGCGTTGATACATAAGGAGGAATACGTGAAAAACAGACTAAGGAAAATTCTGAGCCTTTGTTGGAATTTAGCCTTCTATTTGTACCTCCTTTTTTTAATAGGAATGTTTAATGTATAATTTTTTATAGTGTTCCGTTTTGTATATGTTTCCCATTTTTTAACTAAATATAGTGTATGCTAATAAACTGTGCAGATATACTTTTATTATAGTGTTTTCACTGTTTTTGATATTGCTTCCTTGTTATGATCTAATATTGATGAGTCTATATGTATATGTCTGTAAGAACTTGTGTTTTTTTGGTAATTCGCCCAAAGGGAATTTTATTTTGACTTGTGTCAATTGTGGAACCCTATCCCTTTGGTCTTGGGGTCCCTCTCTCTTTTATTAGAGACAATTTCCCTTGATCCCAATGAATGTAAATTTCTTATCTGGAACATCACGGACCTTGCAGGCAAGTTCAGTGATCCGATTTGTCCGTCGTTTATCAAGGGCTTTGATGTGATCTGCCACAAAGAAACTTGGGCCATTGTGAATAGTTTTTTCTTGGAGGGATCCAAGACTTTTTTTTACGCTTGCAACATCTTTAAGGCGAGGGGGCAAAGGAGGGTTGATTATTTTTGTTTTACTAGTGGTTTGATGTATCCTTGATGCTTTTCCCACATAATCCCTTACCTTGCAAGCCCTGTCATTTTCCCAAGGACCCAATACATTTTATTGTTGAATTTTTATAATGCTATTTCCTTGTCACCTGGGGCTTGTAATATATAACTGTTGAGTTGTTATTTAAGGACTTGCAGAGCACATAATTTACAATATGTAAATATAATGATTGCTGGTGATTTTAATGTTCACTTACGCGGAGATCCGAGAATGATGCCGTACAGTCGTTGGGTTGTTTCCATCTGACCGTAATGCATATGGAACACACTCAACAGGGAGCTTATCTTAATGCTATACTGAATGCATTTTATTTGGTCTCAGCAATGGGCAAGCTGTCCCCTATTAGGAGAGACAGTAACCCTACCTTTAATGGGAGGCGATGTGAGTCCTTCATAGATTTTACCAATTGTATGTGTTCTTTTTTAATTGATGAGTGTATTGTGATTTGTGGTACTTTTATGTTTTTTTTCAAAAGCTGAATTAAGGGGTCCATTAGGATGGCGGACGGAAAATGTCCTGACCGCCAGTCTCGCGGGAAACGACCGTCTGACCGCACTGTGGGGAAACCGGCGGTGCAATTAGGATTTACCTCCAGCAAAACCCAACCGCGGCGGACGGATGTATCCAAAGACCGCCGACCGCGGACGGAACCATAGAAAACCCGACCGCGGCGGACGGATGTCTCCAAAGACCGCCGACCGCGGACAGAACCATAGGAAACCCTACCGCCGCGGATGAAGTGGCCGTGGTAACAGGCCCAACGGCCGACAGTGCAGCGGAGTGATCGGCCGCACGAGTAGGATAACACCGCAAGGGCAGCGTAAAGAATCACCCTCCACGACCGTAGCGGAAAATAACATCGACAATTGTAAGTATCAACGGAAGGGCCAAAGCCAATCCACTGCGGCGGTCAGACCGGAAAAAAATGGCGGCAGCAACGTACCATGCAAGCCAGCAAATCAGGACTCAAACATACCATGAACACACCCCTCCCCCAATATCCCACATCAAAAACACACCCCCATGGTGGAAAACCTGACAGTCAAGAGTCCACACCCACAACATACCTGACTGCAAGATACCATTGGGACACAGGCACAAAGAAGAAAATAAAAGGAGCCCCTCCCATCCCCACAATCCTTTGCATCACAGCAGAACTGAGAGGAAGAGGCACACAGCAGAGCACAGCACCACATACACCAATAGCCACACAACCTGCACATCAACACACACACCTCACCATCCACCACAACACCATCCCAACAAACCACACACCTGCACACCCAACACCCTGCACAGCACACACCATGGCCCACAAGCCAGCACTACAACTCCCAGCAGGCCCCCTTCACCCACAGCTGAGCAAGATGGAGTCCCTCCACCATGTGCTAGCAAAGCAACCCCCTCACCAAACTTACAGGTAGGTAGCCATCTTCACAGGGAGGGGTGTACCTGGATAAGTGGCCAGCACTACAACTCCCAACAGGCCCCCTTCACCCACAGCTGAGTAAAATGGAGTCCCTCCACCATGTGCTAGCAAAGCAACCCCCTCACCAAACTTACAGGTAGGTAGCCATCTTCACAGGGAGGGGTGCACCTGGTTGAGGGGCCAGCACTACAACTACCAACAGGCCCCCTTCACCCACAACTGAGCAAGATGGAGTCCCTCCACCATGTGCTAGCAAAGCAACCCCCCTCACCAAACTTACAGGTAGGTATCCATCTTCACAGGGAGGGGTGTACCTGGCTGAGGGGCCAGCACTACAACTCCCAACAGGCCCCCTTCACCCACAGCTGAAGCAAGATGGAGTCCCTCCACCATGTGCTAGCAAAGCAACCCCCCTCACCAAACTTACAGGTAGGTAGCCATCTTCACAGGGAGGGGTGTACCTCGTTGAGGGGCCAGCACTACAACACCCAACAGGCTTCCTTCACCCACAGCTAAGCAAGATGGAGTCCCTCCACCATATGCTAGCAAAGCAACTCCCCTCACCAAACTTACAGGTAGGTAGCCATCTTCACAGGGAGGGGTGTACCTGGTTGAGGGGCCAGCACTACAACTCCCAACAGGCCCCCATTGACCTGCAACACTGTAGCAAGAACTACCACACACCATCCTAGAAGTGTCAGGATCAAAACCAGAAAACAACCCTTAAACAGGTAAGTACACAGTCCCTGCAGACCGCACATTTATGTGTACAACCAAGAACCGTTGGACCACATAAGGTGCCACCACAATTTGAATGTGTGACACATCCACTAGCCATGTCACCTCTGCACACATCCTAGTACATGGAAATGCCATCTGGGAAATACTGGCAGCACACTGAACACATGTAGTAGAAGGTCAGTGCACCATGTCTAACAGGACATACAGCCACCATCAATGGCCATGTGTGCACGGGTACCAGGTCCCAGTACGCGCTGTTGAAGCATGGCACATAACTCCATGGAGGCCAACAACATGAAATAAGCCAGACAAGCATCAGATGACAACGACTTCCCCATGTACAACAGTAAGCCAGGGTATTCCGAACCGTTTGTACACATTGTTGTATTGCCACATCAACAATGAGGACATGACCACGTAATCAAACAATACCTTTGTGTCCCATAGTAAAGCACCACAGTATGACACCTAGCCAAGTGGCGTATGCCACCCTACCCCTCATGATGCCCAGTACTGTGTACCACAACAATGTGATGAGTTTGTCAATTTTGTGCTGCATGACATGACATCCCATTCATCACAACAACCAACCTGTACAGTACACATCAATGAATCTCCATCCTTTGTACAACAGGTGATCGTGAACTGGCAGGAAATGTCAGCAACCTGCAACACCAGGCACCCCCATCAGCCCATGGACTCTCCGGTGCAGATGACCTTGACGCCTCGGATGCTGTGGATGAAGCCGGTACACCAGTGTCGCCAGTGCCTTCACGGTCCCAGGACATTGCTGTCACCACCACCTTGACCACAACACCAACAGTGGCCCCTGCTGTCGGGACCTGTACTGCAACTACCACCACAACCACCACTGCAACAAGTCTTCCCTGTGCCAATCTCCCAGACCCAGTGGACAATGGAACCCCCCCCCACATCCCAGGAGAGCAGGGAGAGTATCCGGGCTAGGACCCAGGTGAGGCAACAGGTCCCGGACAGGAGAGCAGGTGCAAGGGTAGGTGGCCAGCAAGACCCACCCAATTGTGGTGCCAAGGCCCTGGATGCCATCAACAGGGTCGTGGAGGTAAATGATCGTGAACAGGCACAGGCACGCCAAGATGCACTGGAGCACCAGCAGCTGTTGAGGTCTATCAAAAACAGGATGGCACAACTGGTGGACCTCATGGGGCAGCAAGCAGCGGCTCAGAGGGACCAGCCTGCAGGCCATATACCACCTCACCCTCTCCCCAGTGGCCTGCAGGATGTCATTCAACAAACATCCCCTGAGGCCACAGAGAAAGATGTGTCCCCCGAGCAAGCTGCCCCCACAGCAGTCCCATCCTCCAGCCAAAATACAGAGAGGACGTCCGAGGAAACAGCCAGGTGAAACAAGTGGCAAAGCACCAGCCAGCCACCAGACGAGGAGCCAGCACTGACTTCACCATACCCTGAGCCTGTGATTCACTCTGCTGACTATCCTCCCCCACACCGCCAGGCCATGGCATAAATCTGTTGTACAGGGTTCCCACAACAATGTGGGTTCTACACGATGTTCTCATCCGTCATGACTTTCAACTTGCTGATCCCCACCCCCCATCTTGTAAATATGCACTCCCCCAACACTGCCACCATTGTAAATAAACACCCTTGAAACACTCATGTCCGTGTGTACTCCATGTTTTAATCACAGGGTGTACAATGATGTAAACATTACCATGTCCAAGGAGCAATGCCTGTCTGTACTCATGGTGAATATGAAGCGACCTAGGGAGAACAAGAGAACAACATACACATGTCAGGAGACTGCATCACAGCCATCACACCACACCGCACTTCACGGCCGTGCTATCTACCCATTCCACAATTTGCACCAGTCACAACATACCCATTCTTGAGCCGTGCATGACTACCATGTCCTACACACATTGGCATCCAGCACGGAGCCAACTACAGGCAGCACTCCATCCCACATCCGAGCATCAACACCAACCACCCCTCCTACATACCATGTCAACACCGTACATTGACACCCACCTTCAAGGGAAGTAGCGTTCAATGAGCTGACGTCTCTGGTCCACACCTTCCTCCTCTCCACTATCATCATCACTGGACACGGGCGGGATAGCATGTGGAGCCACTTGTTGGACTGCAGGGTCCAGGATCAGGGGGATCCCCTTGCGCAGGGCCAGGTTGTGGAGCATGCAGCAGGTGACCACGATTTTGCAGACCTATGCGGGTGAGTAAGGCAGGGCCCCTCCGGTCTTGTCCAGGCAGCGGAACCTTGACTTCAGCAGCCCGAATGTGTACTCCACCACCCGACGTGTCTTGCCTTGTGCCACATTATATCGCTGTTCGCCTGGGGTAGTGGGATTCCATACTGGGCTCAACAACCATGGGCGGTTTGGTTATACAGAGTCACCTATGGGAGAGGTGGACAGGCACATCCAACATTACCACTGTGGTGGGGGTCAGCAGGGCACACATACAACACAGTGGTTGACACTTACAACTCACCAACAAGCCACGCACGTTCCGGATGCAGATGCGCCATCAGTTGGGGCACAATGCTGCTCCGCAGGATTTGGGAGTCATGTGCAGAGCCTGGAAATCTGGCACACACATGCGAGATGATCTGATCAGACTGGCACACCACTTGCACATTGATGGAGTGGTAATACTTCCGATTACGATAAATGTGTTCACGTGCCTGTGGTGGAACCAGACCAATATGTGTGCCATCAATGGCACCCACCACATGTGGAATCCGACCCAGAGCGTAGAAATCAGCCTTCACAGCTGGCAATTCAGCTGCCCGTAGAAAATGGATATATTCATCCTTAAACAGCATCATGGCTGCCAGGACATCACGCAGTACCACACTAAACATGGGTTGGGACATCCCCCCTGCTGTACCAATCGTGTGCTGGAATGTGCCAGTAGCGAAGAAGTGAAGTGCCGCCATCACCTTGGCCGTTGGTGTTATTGCACCGGGATATGCCCTGTGTGGCTACAGTTGGGGCTCCATTTTATACTGTATTAACTGAGTCAGCCGCAGCGCCAGCCGCTTTGCTCAAGTTGTGCAAGTACATTACAGATGCTGCTTTATTTCAACACTCATAACTCTTTAAACCAGTTTGAGCACCTGTGCACAAGGAAGACGAGTAAGCTCACAGGTCCATAATGCTACTTATCTGCCGTACTCAGCCTGAAAGCAAGAAGGTTTAACCCGATGTACTACCCGCCGGGTGCTGTTGTTGTAGCTCACCATTGAACAGATAGGTGAGTGCCAAGAATTTTATGACACCATGAGAATACTTCCTCTAATATTGTTTTTAAATTGTGTTTTCCCACATGGGCATGCCACTCACTATGCTCACTAAGGATGACACATACTGTTTTTAACTCACATGCTAGCGACACCTTCACTGGCATGTTACACTGAGTGTTCTAGGTCACGCACTGTTGCTTGTGGAGTGTAACCTGTTGTGATTTGCTTTCTTTTGTCTCCCAACCTAGGCAAATACAGCGCAACACAGGTACACCGTCCTTTTTCATTTGAATTTATTATTTAATTTCCGATACGGAGGAAAAGACACTTTCTAGATAGTTCTCACGATTAAAACTTATTCTGACATTGGTCCTGAAGAATCGCTAGTCAGTGCACAAATAGCGAGAAACATCTCGACCCAGTCCTACACAAACTAGCCTAGTCTTGCACAAGGGTACATAACTTCCCTTCGAGTCCAGTCTAGATCTCTTTTAATTGGAGCGAGGGACCCCTAGAATAAACTTGATCTTGGCACCCTTAGCCCCATTTTAACTCACTGCAACGTCTACACCGCCTTGGCCCCTTACCCACACTTCACCCATACGGCAGTTGGATAGAAGATCTCCGCCAAAGAGCCCCTCTTAGAGGTGTTGCCCATTGGGTATTGCACCGCCGACCCAACGAGGAGCACTGCCGATGATGAAGCATGACACCTGCAAGGGTGTGTGAGGCCATTACATCCAACATATTGGATGCCCATCCGTAGGTTTCCTTTTGGCTCCTATGATATCCAAACAACTGAACGGACCCAACACTCTCTTTTATCAGGAACAGCCTGGTACCATTTTTGATACTGCTCCATTTGGGCAACCAGGATCTGCAATGTGGGACTGTCCAAGCGGAATCTGTGTATCACCTCGTCGGCCACCATGTCTTCCAGCACAGTGTATGGACGGTGCATATTCGGAGCCCTCCTACAATGGGAGCACATGTCAATTGTAAACACAACACAGCTGTACCACATTTGTGATTATGACGGACACAGCAACAACATTGACTGACTTCACCAGTGATGGTACCACAGACTACATGTGGGTTGGCCCTGGCACACAACAATGGCACACCTGTAGACTTGCCACACATTGACATCCGCACACTGACATCATGGCCATGTGTATGCACAAAGGCACGTTTCCACATGTAGCACAGACAGCCCTGATTGTGCAACATACACCTCATGTGTGGAACTGCATCCCCACAGGCCCCAATCTAGATGCTGCACCATGCCAATGCATAAATACAAGTTTCAAAGCTTTATTCGACAGTATTGTCATAAAAGCATTTTCACCCTACTCTATACATAATAAATACTATTCTACATTACAACAATTAAAATACACATTAAACATAGAGTACTGCCGAAAACATATTTCAAATGTACAACCGTTTAAAAATAGAAACCTGATACGTCAAGTCAGTAAAAAATCATCTAAAAACGTTCTACTAATTTTGAGACAATTCATGAGATAAAGTGCGGGTGCGTATAATCCATGCCCAGCCCAAGTATTTGGCTAGTGCAATGGCAAGACAAGGGGACCAATTTGTTTTTAAAATTCTAAGCGCTTCTTGATGTATTCTAGTCCCTAAATTTCTACATGCAGGTTTTAACCATCTTTGCCTTGGAGCCGCATAAAGGGGGCAGGCAAACAGAAAGTGAGGAATGTCCTCAACAAGATCCTTGCAGCGGGCACAGGTGTTGACGTTACATGGGGACCATTTTAATGTAAATACATTAAGCGGTAGGCAACCCACCCTAAACTGAAAATACAGCTTTCTGTCCATTGGTTTTGTGATCAAGTCCCAATAATGTTCACAGGTTGGGACTAGTTTATGTTCGAGTTAACACCGAAGATTGGTTAGATGACAAAACCGAGCTGAGTATCATGTCCCAGTACATTTTCTTTAACAAATCCTTGGAAGGAAAAGCTGCAGGGTCAGTAATAGTCCATAGATGGTCAAGATGGAGCTTGTTTAATAGATTCCTGATTTCTTTTAACCAAGTGATTTTATGGAACCGATCAGAGTTGACAATGTCCATGAGTGCAGCAGTGTAGTGGGCCAGTTCAGGCGTAGTCTTTATGCGCCTCCAAAATAATAGTGGGCGCAACCGAGCCTGGTCCTCAATCTTTTTCCTCCCTAGGTCATAGAGGAGAGGAATAGATGGGGTACTCTGCGGGATGCCTATCAGCCTACGTAAAAATGTATTCTCTGCCACTGTCAACCCATTGATGTTAGCGAACCCCCATAGTTCTGCTCCATAAAGACATGCACCAAGAACTTTCATGCTATAAATCTCCATAACTGGTTGAATAGGTTTTGTCAATGAAGATTTATGCTTCAGAGCTATGGCCCCTGACAGCTGGTGGAACTTTAAAACCGCAAGAGCAATGTGCGATTTCCACTGCATATTCCCCTGCAAATTTATGCCCAAGTATGTGAAGGCATCCACCTCTTCTAAAACAGCCCCATTAAAATACATTGCCCCCTTAAACGTCTTAGCAGGGTTCATGTTCATGAACTTGGTTTTAGCAGTATTTAATTCTAAGCCCCGAGACCTACAAAAGTCCCCAATGGCGTTAATTGTCTTTTGTAACCCACTAGGCGTTCGCGATATCAGCAGAGTGTCATCCGCGAACATGAGTACCGGGACCCGCACCCCATCCAGAATGGGTGCATCGGTTGGTGATTTCCTAAGATGGTCCACTACTCCATTGATATAAAGGGAAAATAAGATGGGGGCCAGGACACATCCCTGTCTCACCCCACGCTCTACGGGGAAGGAGTCAGTGACTTCGCCCTGAATCCCCCATCTAATTTTGGCGTAGTTGCCCTCATGCATACGCACTAGTAATGACAATAGTTCAGGGCTAATCCCAAGTTCTCCTAACACATTCCATAATTTTTGCCGTGGAACTAAGTCAAAAGCCTGTTTTAGGTCTACAAAAACGGCAAACAATGGGCCATCTGCTAGGGTGACATTTTTCCAATACAAGGTTAGAAAATGGAACACCTGGTCAATGGAGCTGGTTAGGGGGCGAAATCCAGCTTGATATGGCGAGAGGATTCCATTTTCATCTATCCAGTCTTGTATTTTATTTTGAATCATTCTACCCATCAATTTTTGCGCCGAGTCGATAAGGCTGATGGGTCTATAATTTGATGGTAAGGCCTTATCTCCTTTTTTAAAGACTGGTATAATCTCTGTGCCTTTCCACGAGGCGGGTATTACTGCTCCTTGTGCTATGGAATTTGCAAGCCAGGCAAAGTACAGGCACCAATTCTCCCGGTCCTATAAAAATACGTCGGCCGGTATGCCGTCGATGCCTGGTGCCCTCCCTCTTGTCACCCCATCTAGTGCTACACCTACATCATTTTTTGTAAACACTTCCTCTTTGTAGAACACTATGGGCGGGGTAGGTTGATACTCTAGGGGCCTTGTACAGGAATATTGGGGCTTAAAATAATCAATCCAGCTTTCTTTCGCCACATGGTTTTTTGGGCATTCAGCTATTCCACCCCTATCCCATTTTATAATTGCCCAAAATTATTTTTGTTGTTTAGCTGCGCAAGCATTCTTTAGTTCCTGCCACTGGCTTTCATCCCACGATCGTTTTGCCCTGATCTGGGCTTTTCTGTACTCGTCCCTAGCCTTCAGGACTTCTCCTCTATTTTTACTTCTCAATACCACACTTAGATTTTGCCTCGCACTTCTGCAGGCATGATCATACCATCCTGCCATTTTCAAAGGAAACACGCCCTTTTTCTGCTTGACTTCCTTTAAAAAGAACCCCTGAATCTTTAGAAAGAATTTGGGATGTGCCTCTTCAATTAGTTTATAAAAATCGGTGTCATTGTATCGGTCCTGCAAACTACTCACTTCATTTGCCACCACCACTTTTAGATCTTGCAGTTTTTCGGGCCTATCTAACAGTGCAGCCCACTTTATATGACGTAGATTGTTAGTGGAGATTAAATCCAGGGGCAGGAGCCCCACACCCAAGCCTGGCACTGTCACCCCATGATTTAATTGAAAGAGCAGACACAGCGGATTATGGTCACTCTCCACTCTAGGGGTGACCCTCATGTCCCTAACCCTGTGCCAGACTCTAACATCTACAAGGATATAATCAATCCTGCTACTTGCCCTGAGGTTGTCAAAAGTGGGAGCACCATGTAGGTCTGAGAGGGTGCGACCATTTGCAGCCCTCAACCCCCTGGCTAAGCACATACTCTTCAATTGAACGGCTGCCTCAGACCACTTCTTTATCGGGGGTAAGTCTAACTGCGGTATTCCCCATTTGGCATCCTCATCTTGGGAGAGTGCACTATCTTCAGGACCCAAGGGTTCAAATGTGGTATTCACATCACCCCCCACCACGATTGTAATGTGCTGTGGCAGGGCTTCCATGTTGTTATCTAGTGCAGTTACCACATCTGAACCTCTACCCCCAGGGACTCCCCTGGCATAAATGTTAAAAAGGGCCAACTCGGAACCATCCCTCCAAGTGATCACAACTGATAGTATATCGCAATTATTCACGGGCCTTGCTCTTACAGTGCATTGTAGAGATTGTCTTACCCATATAATTAACCCCCCTGATGGACGCCCCTTGGGGTTCTTTTTTGCAGGAATAAAAAAGTTTAGAAACCCTTGCCAATGGACAGGGAGGACTGCCCAGGTTTCCTGTAACATAATTATACCATGGAGCTGGATAAACTCCCCCCATTCTGGGGACTCTAATTTGCTCGAAATTCCTGCCAAATTCCATGATAAAAGTTGGAGGCCCTCTTCAACTAAGCCAACCATCTCTTTTGATGGCAACAAATTTTGGCTACTAATAGGATATTGTAGATTAAGTGGAGGGCTACAGGCCCTACGATCATTGGAACATCTAGCAACAGAATCTAAGTGCCCAGCTAGACCATGCTCCACCTTACCCCGAGAGTGTTTACTCCCTTCTACTGATTTGGAGGCAAGTCGAGGGATGAATTTAGGTACTCTCCTCTCTACAATGACAGCCTCTCCAGATGGAATGTCGGCTGTACGAACCTTCCAGTCACTCTCCCTCTCATACAGTCAGTCACACTCGTTTAAGCCTGATAGGGTTGAAAATCTATTCTCCAAAGGCATACCCCAACTACTTTTGGCGTCAGAAGGCTTTCCTCTCCATACCACCGTATTCCATTTTGTTCTCAGCACAGAGGGATTAAGCTTATTACCTCGCCTTGCATAAAAAAAGTCCAAAGTTAGGGGGACTATCTCTGTGGATTTACGCTGTGGAGGATATATATTAGCCAAGACGTTTGGCAACACCTCGGGATCGGAGAAATGTAATACCACACAGTCCCCTCTGTATTTTTGGTTACTTCCCCCGATCCATTCTACTCTTCTAGCCTTTACCACCTCTTGGGCCAGTTGGTCCATACCCCCCGGGGAAAAGGCCATATTTCACGAGAGCCAGTGCAGAGATTTGTTTATCAGAGAGGATGAATTTTCTATATGCCCAGATTCCAGATGAGGGACATTGGCAAGGACCAATACTAGAGGCGAGGCCTCGACGATCAATTCTACTGGGCCCTTTTCTGTATTACACTCTTCGGATCTATCCCCTCTCCCCAGCCCTTCAGAAGCCCCACTTGCACCCTGTCCTCCCAGATCCCCCCCTCCAAGAGCATTATCCAGTGTGGAAATAAGGGGGATATTAACCAGGGGTTCTAACCTGTAGGGTGTCTGGGTTTCCTTCGTCTCAACTCTCAGGATCTCCTGTCTAGGGGGATTTTCCTTTTCCTGAGTTGCTTTATCCAGGAGCTCTCCTAGTCTAATCACCTCTTCGGTTAGATAGTCAATTTTGGTCAGGAGGGGTTTGGTTATGTTCTTAATTTTAACTTCTAGGGCGCTTACCAGCCTCTTAAATTGGTCAGCGTCCAGCGTTACCTTCCCTTCAGTAATTTCCCTTTCATCCTCTCTACTCTTTTTACCTGGGGAGTTGTCAGGACGTTTTTTGCCTGAGCGGAGCCCGTCTCTCTTTGGCAGATTTTTGTCTCCCCCCTTAATACCTCTAGGGGCTGGAACAGGTGCTGGGGGCTCATCTTCTAATAGTATAATTTCTTCATCTGGCATTGCTTCAGCTTCTGCCTCAGCTAGGACCGCTATTAGCTGTGTTAAGGAGTTATTCTCCTGGGATGGCTGCTGGAGTACCTCACTATTAGTGTTAACATCAGATGTGTCAGGAGGCAAAGTTTCTAATAATGGTATTTGGGGGGATAAACTCAAGCCCAGGGAAGATCTTCTCTCGTTATTTATCTTGGCGACAACTTGAACGAGATAATTGTTAAGAGTATTAACAATTTGGGGTGTTTTGGGTTTTGACATTTTCAATAGGTATTTTACTGAATTACCACAATTTTCACCCTTAAATGTTGCAGTAGGAGAAACTCTTGTCTGAAGACGAACCGATTTTACAAAATATACTTAATAAAGGAGGAAACTCACAGATGAAAAGTTAGGCAGAGTCCCTGGCCCAGTCCACTACCGGCCAGTCGCGGACTGTCGCAGACTGTCCCGCCCTTGTCCCGGGCTTCTCCCGGCGCTCACCCGCGCGCTCACGCGCAGCGTGAAGAGCACAATGAATTTATAGATATGACCAATGGAGGGGGGCGTGTCAGGCAGGCAGGGAGAGCGGCCCAGCTGATGGTGATTGGGTCTGGCGAGGCCTCCTGGGAGAGGTAGTCCCGCAGCTCGCAGCCCTGCCCACGCACTTCTTCACCCTCAGCAGTCTCAATTAGTTGCAGGATAGACCACTGCAAAGATCCACGTTGTACAGATCCGCAATGCCCAGCACACGAAGCGGGACCCGCGCAGCGGGTGCCGCGAGGCGCTGCGATGTGAGCGGAGAGAAGGACAGCGTGACCGGATTCCACAAGTCAGATAGAAAACAGAGTCCCAATGAGTAGAGAGAACGCCAGGGATTTAAGGTCCGATGGAGGGGGGCGTGTCAGGCAGGCAGGGAGAGCGGCCCAGCTGATGGTGATTGGGTCTGGCGAGGCCTCCTGGGAGAGGTAGTTCCGCAGCTCGCAGCCCTGCCCACGCACTTCTTCACCCTCAGCAGTCTCAATTAGTTGCAGGATAGACCACTGCAAAGATCCACGTTGTACAGATCCTCAATGCCCAGCACACGAAGCGGGACCCGCGCAGCGGGTGCCGCGAGGCGCTGCGATGTGAGCGGAGAGAAGGACAGCGTGAGCGGATTCCACAAGTCAGATAGAAATACACAGTCCACGAGGTCAGGCACCTCTGACTAGACTTGCATAGGCTGAACATGGACACATGAGAGGGCAATCTATCAAGCATACATCACACAGCAACAAAATCAAAGTGCATCCATCACATCATCACATGTCGTTGCACAGACCAAGCACAGACTCACATGGAGCACAATCTGCAGGTCCATGTTAACACTGAACTGTGTAAATGTTAACAAACAACCCATGTCACATGTGAGCCACCACATCACAACATTGTCACTGATGTGCACTGGCCTGGCATGTGCACGCAGCACTGGTCTAGGTGGGTAACTTGCAATGTTTGCACTGCCCTGTTGCATGATCATGGTGGCCAATGGACACCCATGAACAGCGCCCTTCGCCACTGCTTGATGTGTTGGCAGGTACCATGTACCTGCTCTGCCACCCATATCCCCTTGCCAACACGGAATGTGTGCCTGACCATCCAGTTATTGGCCTTGCGCTGGCAGTGCACGCCTGCCGCAAATTCAAAACTTGCATTTAGTCTCCACGAAGGCGGTTCCCATTGGCTGTTGAATAGGGTCCATGGCGGGGACACACCAGCGCGGTCATGGGTGCGCTGGCGCTAGGGTGCATCTTTCAAATGCATCCAGTGTCCGGCACCGCGATGGAGGTTCACGCATACCGCGGGGCGGGGCACGCTTTCCGCAACATTTGAATCTACATTGTGAAATAGCAGTTGGTATGTCCCTCCATGCAGATAGCGGTACCCACCCGATCCCCAGCGGTGGGTACCGCTATGTGCCTGGCGGGCCCCTAGACTGAATGGGCATGGGCGGTTACTCACCGCCGGGGAACGGCGGTGGGTACCGCTATGTGTCTGGCGGGCCCCTAGACTGAATGGGCATGGGCGGTCACTCACAGCTGTTCCTCAGCGGTGGGTACCGCTATGTGCCTGGCGGGCCCCTAGACTGAATGGGCAATGGCGGTCACTCACTGCCGGGGAACGGCGGTGGGTACTGCTATGTGCCTGATGGGCCCCTAGACTGAATGGGCATGGCGGTCACTCACCGCCGGGGAACGACGGTGGGTACCGCTATGTGCCTGGTGGGCCCCTAGACTGAATGGGCATGGACGGTAACTCACCGCTGAGGAACGGCGGTGGGTACTGCTATGTGCCTGGCGGGCCCCTAGACTGAATGGGCATGGGCGGTCACTCACCGCCGGGGAACGGCGGTGGGTACCGCTATGTGCCTGGTGGGCCCCTAGACTGAATGGGCATGGGCGGTCACTCACCGCCGGGGAACGGCGATGGGTGCCGCTATGTGCCTGGCGGGCCCCTAGACTGAATGGGCATGGGCGGCCACTCACAGCCGGGGAACGGGGGTGGGTATAGCTATCTGCATGGAGGGACATACCAACTGCCATTTCACAATGTAGATTCAAATGTTACGGAAAGCGTGCCCCTCCCCCGTGGTATGCGTTAACCTCCTTCGCGGGGCCGGACACTGGATGCATTTGAATGATGCACCCTAGCGGCAGCGCACGCATGACCGTGCCGGTGTGTCCTCACCATGGCACCCTATTCAACAGCCAATGGGAACCGCCATCACGATTGCCAAATGCAAGTTTGAAAATCGCAGAAGGCTTGCTCTGCCACCACGGGGCCAGTCATTGGAGAGTTTTGAATAAGGCAGACCTGGGACACCAATTGCAGCTGCCCTGTACCACTGATATTACCTCTGGGCCCTATATATGTGTGGGAGTGAGCACCACATCTCCACTGCTTCCAGCCTCTGCTGCCTGCACCCATCACCTCTACCTGCTGCTGCCTGCTCCCTACAACACCCACTGCTGTTGCTGCAGATCCAGTCTCCAGCCAGTGCTGCCTGCACCCATCACCTCTTCCTGCTGCTGCCTGCTCCCTACTGAATCAGGTGCTGCTGTGCCAGTGTCCTGGACACCGTGATGTCGAGGGTTGTGCAGATCCGGTCCCGTCCCTTCACCAATGAGGAGCTGGTTGTCCTCGTGGACGGGGTGCTCAACCAGTATGTGAGGCTATACGGTGCCCCTGGAGTGCTGGTAAGTGTAGTGTGATGTAACTGAGGGGCCATGGGGTGCACCACTTACTCTGTGCATCTGCTGTTTGGGCATGCTGGGGGGCTGTGTGGGACACAGTTGGGCATGCTGTGTGCATGGTGATGTGATGTGTACCCAGTTCCTCATGATTCGCAGTCCGCACTTTGAGATGGGTGTGGCACGCAGTGTCGCAGAGCACATGCCATATGAAGGCTGCTATTTAGTGGGCTGACTCAGGTCTGTTGTGTGCATGTGACAATCCGTGGGGGTGGTGGGGGAATTGCATGTCCATGTCCCTCTATGTTGGGGCCATGGCACAGATCCCTTTTCACCAGGGCCATGTCGTTCGGTGGTGTGCATTTGAGGGCAATGTGGGTCTGCTCCAGCCCTGCCTGGACATTGTGGGGTTTGTCTGGTTCACTCACAGGCTGATTTGCTACAATTATATGACATCTGATTCACCCATGGGCACCAAGAAGGTATGTGTATGCTTGCTGGTACATGTGCTGTTCCACTCCCCATCCCAGCTATTTAGTTTGTGTGCCTTTTCTCTAACTCTCATGGCATATGTACCTACCAGCCATATCTGCTGTTCCCCTGCTATGTTTATGTGATTCACATGTACAGTGTGCCTGTGTTGACTGACTAATGTACACTGACATGTATTCCTCTTACCTCCCAAATCCGTAGCTCAAACTTCACCAGCGTAAGGCCATATGGAGGGCCATAGCACGCAAGGTGCGTGCCGTGGGTGTGTGCAAAAGGCGACATACACACTGCCACAAGGGGTGGGACGACATCTCCAGGCTCAGCAGGAACGTGGCGGAGATGACACTGGGGGTGATTCCACGTGCTGGCAGGTTGGCACACCGTACCTTGACCTCACTGATGGCACGCACCCTAGCAGTGACGCATCCTGAGCTGGCGGCACGTTTGAGGGAGGAAAAGCAGGAATCTGGGGGTGAGTCTACAGTATGGGCTCATTTTCTTAATGAGTGTCCACATCGGTTGCAGGCTAGATCCAGTACTTGCCTCTGTGATGTTGGCAGTGTGCTTCAATTGCTTGTGAGTGGACTCCGTGTTGTGTGCAGTTGTCATGGTTTTCCAGCAGCAAGACATACATGGTGCATTCCTGTGTCTGGCCCTGTACTTGGCAATCAGATCTGTGGCCTCATGGCATCACCTGCATATTTGTCCGCATTGACGTGCCATGGATGTTTGACGCACATGTTTCACATGTACAGGCAATTTGTGCTAATGGGGATAGGTGATGGAGGTTGTGGATGCACAGGCTGGGTACGACATGTTGTTTGGCCTTCCAGGTCTGTCCGCAACTTGCCTGTGAAGTTTGGGACTCTGGCACTTACGTGTACCCACAGCTCTCTCTCTTTCAGCATTGGACGAGGGCAGTGTCAGACAGACAACAGAGGCAGTTGGTGACAATGCATCATGCTCTGATGTAACATAGGATACGACCGAGACAGATGTGAGCAGCATCATTGAGGGTGGCAGTGGTGTCCATGAGGACTCACGTGTTGAGACACCAACATCCTCGTCATCCGACAGCGGGGGTGAGTCGTCATTGTTAGGTGACACAGGGAGTGGGAAATCGACCCCCTCTACCAGCACACAGCGTACAGGGCCCACCCTCCCGCAGACTGCAACAAGTACAGCCCGTGCTCGCCAGAGTCCGAGACGCAGAGTGTCCTTTGGTCCAGGCACCACTGCACCTGACCCTGTGTGCCAAACTGCCCTCAGTGCTGAGGCAGTTGACCTGCTGCACTAGTTGTGTGTGGGTCAGACTAACATGCTAAATGCATTCCTGGACCATGACAGGAAGTTGGGCCAGGTGATAGCTTTCATGGAGGGGATGCATGGGGATGTGGTGAGACACAGGGCACTCAGGCATCCCCATCCATGTCCAGTCCCAAGGACAAGGCACATACCAAGGACAAGGCATCTCCCAAGGACAAGGCATCTTCCATGGAAAAGGCATCTCCCAGGGACAAGGCATCTCCCAAGGAAAAGGCACCTTCCAAGGAAAAGGCACCTCCCAAGGACAAGGCACCTCCCAAGGAAAAGACATCCCCCGAGGACATACAGCCATCAGCCATGCCTCCCCTGAAGCTGGTGTAGGTGAGAGATTGTAAGATACATGTCTCACAGGTAGATTCACCCCATACCTCGACTCCCAACACCACCCCTGTGAAGCAGAGGAGGGAGTACAGTGTTGTGGGGTCCCCTGTTACACAGGTGTTTGAGGGCAGGAGGCAGGGCCAGAGCAAGCGTTCAGCAGGGTCCAGCACGTCCCCAGAGAGCAGACCACCACCAGCACATGATCCACCTTTTATGGGAAGTGTGTTTGTGGAGTCAGCACCACTTCCCAATCCTATCAAGTCCAGACCGACCGCACAGATCCCCAAAAAGCGTAGACACACACCGCAAACAACTGAGCCTCATACTGTCTCTCCTGTACAGCTGTCTCCAGCTCCCAGTGCCACCCAGCCTCCTGGACCATACAGCCCAGTGGGTCATCAGTACAGTGATGTCACTACCTCAGCTGCAGTTCACTCTCATGTGTCAGATACTGGCACTGTGTCTGTTGTCCACTCTCAGGTGTCAGATACTAGCACTGTGTCTGTTGTTCGCTCTCCTGTATCAGGTACTGCCACTGTGTCTGTTGTTCACTCACATGTATTAGATACTAGCACTGTGTCTGTTGTTCACTCTCCTGTCTCAGATACTAGGACTGTATCTGTGGTTCACTCTCATGTAGAAGATACTAGCATGGTGTCTGTTGTTAACTCTCCTGTGTCAGGTACTGCCACTGTGTATGGAGCTATCTCTCATGTATCAGATGCTAGCGCCGTGTCTTTTGTTCAGTCTCCTCTGACAGGTGCTGCCAGTGTGTCTGCACCTCCGATAGTACACAGTCCACCTGATTCTCTGGTGTGAGTTTGAGTCCCCTCACACATATCTCTTTCACATTGCTGGCTGGACTGTCCATTGTAGGCACCCTGGCTGTGTTGTTGTCCATGGCAGTGTATGTGCACCACATTTCCCTCTGCTGTCTCAGATGTACCTGCTTATGTTCTGCCCACTGGCCCTGTTTGAGTTATGATGCAATGTGCCACTGACTTGTGCTGCCTCAGATGTATCTGCTTCTGTTCCGCCCACTGGCCCTGTTTGAGTTATGAAGCAATGTGCCACTGACTTGTGCTGCCTCAGATGTACCTGCTTCTGTTCCGCCCATTGGCCCTGTTTGAGTTATGATGCAATGTGCCACTGACTTGTGCTGCCTCAGATGTACCTGCTTCTGTTCTGCCCACTGGCCCTGTTTGAGTTATGACGCAATGTGCCACTGACTTGTGCTGCCTCAAATGTACATGCTCTGTTCTGCCCACTGGCTCTGTGGGTACTGTGCTGCTTCTTGCCCCTTGGTTGAGCAGCTTCTCATGGACATGCTCTGCACTCTCTCATTGCCCTGGTTGGAACTGTGCTGCTTCTTGCCCCTTGGTTGTGCAGCTTCTCATGGACATGCTTTGCACTATCTCATTGCCCTGGTTGGAACTGTGCTGCATCTTGCCCTTTGGTTGGGCAGCTTCTCATGAACATGCTCTGCACTCTCTCATTGCCCTGGTTGGAACTGTGCTGCTTCTTGCCCCTTGGTTGTGCAGCTTCTCATGGACATGCTCTGCACTCTCTCATTGCCCTGGTTGGAACTGTGCTGCTTCTTGCCCCTTGGTTGTGCAGCTTCTCATGGACATGCTCTGCAATGTGTACTGGCCACTGGGCTGGCTCCTGGGTACATCAGAGTGCTATCTTTGTGATGTTTAATAAAGTCATTTACTCATGTTGTGTACTTTGTCAGTGTCTGTGCTTGTTGTGTACTTGCATTGTGCATTTCTTGTGATTTCAACATACCCTGTCAACCACTTTCACATGACCAATGGTCTGTATTTGCTTTCAGCTGTAACAGGCAATAGATTTTGTCTTGTCTGTGTGACAGAGGCAGGTGGACTCAGAGGGATCTTTTAGTCCAACTACAATTTGCATACACTCCCTATTTGTACTGGTGTCAATAGCTGATGTTGTTGCTATCAAGTTGGGGATTCTATCTCCATCATAGACAGGCAGCCGGTCCAGGGTCATCATGTATGTGTGATGGTTGTTGATGTGTGTACAGCAATGTGGATGTATGCTCTTCTGGTGATGGCCTGCCTTTCTAGTCACAGGTGCTAAGTTGTATGTGTGCAATTGTGATGGGATGGGATGTGAGGGGAAGACTTTATGGTGGTGGTGTGTATGCTCCTACATTTGGCAGCTACGCAGTGTATGAGCCAGGTGCTGTGTGCCAGTCTGTTTGCATTGTGTGTCTTGTGCTTGGGTGCACATGTGGGTGTTCTGGTAGTGCAGTGTGTTGTGGTTTCGTTGCAGTCCTGTGGTCCACCTACTTGTTGTTGCTGGAACTGTGAGTATGCAGGGTGTGTGACAGGCAAGTCTGTGTTGTTGATGGGATATGTGTCTGCTCACAGTGTGTGTTCAGTGTGCAGCCCTATTCTATTCCATTGACATGGTGGGGGTGTGTTGTCTCTCACTGATGTCACCTGTGTGTGTTTGTTCTCCAGTATGGCATGTGTGATATGTGCTCATTCTATTCTGTTTCTTGGTATGTGCATCATCCCCTTTGTGTGTTGCTGCTCCTTGTATTTGTGTGTGGTGCACTGTTGACCTGTTCGGTTATGAGTTACAGTTCACTTATGTGTTGTGTGTCCTATCCCCTTAGCTTGCCAGTGTGTGTGCCTCACCATCAGTTAATCTATTCCACTGTGTTTGTGTTGCAGGACTGTGCCAATGTGCCAGTGTGTCCTTTGTCCCTTTGCTCTTATGTCAGGTTCTTGTCCTGGTTTGCAATGCTTGTAGGTTGTATGCTGTCCAACTGCTGTTGCTGCACTGGACTCTGTTGATGTTGTTGGCACCTGGGTGTTCCTGAGTTTTGCTTGTGTAAGTGTATTGCTGGTCGTCTGCGTGTCTAAGTGGCACCACTACCCTTCCAGGATGTGATGTTGTCTGTGTGCTGCTTAGTGTTGTGGAGGTACTTTTTGTGTCCATGTGATGTGTTGTTGTGCATCTGTTTATTTTCTCCCACTACTTGTCATGCATGCAGTGCTGTGAGTGTATTTTGGCTTACATTGCCCTGATGTGCATCCTTCTGATCTTCTGCATTTGACTTTGTGCACTTCCTATTCTTATTGTGCCTCTGCAAGGCTTGCCTTCTTGTCACCCAGAGTTGTTGTTGCACACAGTTCACTGTGGTTTGCATTGCTTGACTGTGCCATCCAGGTGTTGTTTGCTAGATGGTGGTGTTGTGCTGTGTTGCTTCTCTTGTATGTGCTGTAGACATGCTTTGTGTTGGCCATATTCCTTTTCTTGAGTGTCCCCTTAGCGGTTTAGTATCTGTGTGCATGTTCTCCATTGCAGCTGACTTCTGATATGTGTGTCTGGCTGTGGGTATTGGTGGCTTGTGTATGGTCTGGTGGTGTGTTTGTGGTGGTTGATGTTCATGAGTGATGTGTGTGTTGTATTTGTGATTGTACAGAGTGTACTTGGCATCGATGTGGGGTGCCTTTTGGTGATTGTGTTGCCATTGCCCTGTGATTGGGTGTCTTGTGTTCATGTTCACCCCAACATTCTGTGCATGTCCAGCTGGTTGGGGTGGGGGTGAGGGATGGCCTATGTGCAGCTGCCTGGGAGGGGGGTGGGGCTGGGGGACTTGTTGATGCTCCTGCATGTCTCCTTGTGTGTGTGTGGTGAGCCTTCTGTGTGTGTGGTGGGGTGGAGGCCCTGTGGGCTGAGTGGACGGCCCATGCCTACCTGTCTGCCTGGCTGGTATCTTGGACACTTGGGTTCTGGCGTGTGCACCGCTACGGTGCGATGTCCATGGGCTGGCTCTGGTGTTGCGTGTGCGGCGTGTGCCTGATGCGGGGGGTGATTGTGCTGAGGTGGGACTGGTGTGGGTGCACTTGTGTGTGTTCCTGTACCCATCAGGGTGTCTGGTGTGCAGGGTTGTATAGGGATTTACAAGCGGCCCAGGTATGCCAAAACAAAGTGGCCCACATTTGCATATTGCCTTGCAAAACACTGCCATACATGCCAATAGACCCAATTCAGGCGGGAGACTACTGTTTTTTCAGGCCACAAATGGCTTTATTATAGCTGTCTCCCGTCTGAAATTGCATTTTCTACAATATAAATCAATGGGGAATTTTCATTCTCCCGATGCTTTATTTTAAATCTCCCACGTCCCTGTCCTAAAATGTTGGCATGTATGCACTGCTTCAACAACATTTTATTACAAAAGGGGGGTGAGTTACAAAAACCACGGATTAGTTTACACTGGTGACGCACCTGAAAACAAGTGAGGCGACTTTTGATCATGCCCCCTGCACCGCTCAATATACATATATTACTGGGCCGGCCACGCAAGAGGAAGGGAGTGACACCTCTGCCATTGATGAAAGGGTGGCAATGGACAACCATTTACCTCCAGAAAGGCCTCTCAGGCACACACTGGGCCGCTGGTGGTCGTTTGAAAATGCAGTAACCGCCCAAATCGGTCCACCAAGGCTGCCCAAAAGAGCAGCCCTTAGCTGGGACTGGACACCGGTCCCTCGGGCATTGCCCTAGTGCCCTCATTACCAATCCGACGCTGCTGGTGTGGACAGGTACCTAGACTCTGCTGATGAAGGACAATAATCCTGAAACACCGGTGTCCAGAGTTGGCCTGCAATTTTGCATCACACATCGAATCTTTTGCAAAGCGAACCCTTTGAGAAAACTGCATTTACCATGATGCTCTTGGGGTACACCCGCTGGAATGGTGGAGTAGCGTGCAACCTATGGACCTTTTACTTAATACGGCTCCCTTGAGCCTTTGAGCTGACGAGCTCAGGTAACGCCCTACGCGCCCGGAGAGGTACCAGACCTGAGAACACTTTGGCAGCCTGCACAGCAACCCCTGAAAATCCTCCTACACTCTGCTGATGAAGGACAATAATCCTGAAACACCGGTGTCCAGAGTTGGCCTGCAATTTTGCATCACACATCGAATCGTTTGCAAAGCGAACCCGCTTTGAGAAAACTGCATTTACCATGATGCTCTTGGGGTACACCCGCTGGAATGGTGGAGTAGCGTGCGACCTATGGACCTTTTACTTAATACGGCTCCCTTGAGCCTTTGAGCTGACGAGCTCAGGTAACGCCCTACGCGCCCGGAGAGGTACCAGACCTGAGAACACTTTGGCAGCCTGCACAGCAACCCCTGAAAATCCTCCTACACTCTGCTGATGAAGGACAATAATCCTGAAACACCGGTGTCCAGAGTTGGCCTGCAATTTTGCATCACACATCAAATATTTTGCAAAGCGAACCCGCTTTGAGAAAACTGCATTTACCATGATGCTCTTGGGGTACACCCGCTGGAATGGTGGAGTAGCGTGCGACCTATGGACCTTTTACTTAATACGGCTCCCTTGAGCCTTTGAGCTGATGAGCTCAGGTAACGCCCTACTCGCCCGGAGAGGTACCAGACCTGAGAACACTTTGGCAGCCTGCACAGCAACCCCTGAAAATCCTCCTACACTCTGCTGATGAAGGACAATAATCCTGAAACACCGGTGTCCAGAGTTGGCCTGCAATTTTGCATCACACATCGAATCTTTTGCAAAGCGAACCCGCTTTGAGAAAACTGCATTTACCATGATGCTCTTGGGGTACACCCGCTGGAATGGTGGAGTAGCGTGCGACCTATGGACCTTTTACCAGTGTTTATGCATGCTGTGGTGTGGTATGTGTGTATTGCATGCTTGCGTACCTGCGGGGGGCGTCCACGACGGTGCATGACTTGCTGGTAGTGAAGTAGGAACAGGGCCAGGAAGGCATGTAGGGCTGGGTCCATGGCGGTCGGGTCCGTGCGGTGGGTCTCGTGGCACTGCTTTCCCTCTCCGTTGTGGTGCTTCCGCCGTCTATGAGATGGAGGTGTTTCCGCTGCGGTGTTCTGGTTTGTTTCCGACAACGTAATATTGCGGACAGTCGGGACGTCATTCTGCACGGCGTGAGCCTGGATTGGCTCCGCCCGCCATGGTGTCTGGTGTGTTCCTGTGGCGGTTCACGTTTTTACGAGGCGGACGGTAAATGTGCCCAGTTCCCCTTCCTAATATGCCGGACGGAAGGCCCACTGCTGGCGGACAATGAGGTGCATTTTCCGCATCCTCCAGTCCAGCGGTCATGCATCCGTCCGCCATCATAATCGGCCCCTAAGTTCGTATTGATAAATTGATGGTTAAATTAAATCTAAATATTTTGTTCCTTGCTCTGCCAACAAAAGCCAGCCCCTATCTAAGACTAGTTGGTTCAATAAAGAGCGTAGGCTAGCCTGCCAACATTTGGTAGTAGCTATCAAATCAAAAGATCAATTGTGGATTCATGCAGTCAGGAATTTTTATAAATCATGTCAAGCCCTAGCTAAACAGATTTGGGAGGAGGCAAAGTGGCAGGACCTTAAAAGTGCCTACCTTGTAAAAGAGCTTCTAACTTAATTGTTCCTGAGTTATGTGTTGAGCATTTTTCTACCCTTGTGCTCTGGACCAAATTATTAAGTACCCAGACTATTACACAGCTTCTAGCTCCGACTAATGTCCTAGTTGTGTTAACTGATGTGCTGGCAGCATTAGACGCTGTCCCAAGTGGAACTATGGAGAATCTCTGATATTCGTTCACTCACCAATGCAGAAAACATATTCCTGAGAGCAGTAACACCTATTCCACAAAACACTGCCCTTAAACCCCTGCTGTTGGACTTGAACAGAAAAGCTGTTGCCAATAGAGCACGACTTCGTCCTTTGCTCTACTGGCGTAGACTATGGACCACCCCTGAACTGGCTGATTATACAGTGGCTCCTAGAGATATTCATTTAGCAGATTGTTATAAAAAGATATGCTGGCTGTAAAAAAAAAATCCTTATTAGCTATTGGTATGAAGGAGTTATGGCATGCCCCTTTGGGATCTCTTTTTCCTGCAGCTGCCACACTAAAAGAACAATTTTAGTAAGTAAATTGTGTAGCCGACACACATGTAGTGGACAGCTAATATCTTGGGGGAAGGTTCTTGGAATTTAAAACAGATATTCTTTTGAGCCTTATTGAGACATTATATCTGTCCCCCTTGATAGAAAACTATATTTTCAATTGTGAGGAAGACGGCCCGACCCCCTTTACCTACCTGAAAGAAGGTCAGGGTGACGCCGCTCTCAGGATTACACCTTTGAGAGAAAAGGAAACATGACATCCATTATCACATCCGTAATTATCCAGCCTCTCACATGTGACAGCAGGGTGTTCGAGACCAGAGAGAAGCAAGCTAATCGCAGAGGGTCAAGGAAAGAGAGAAGGGACAGGAAACAGGAATACAGGCAGGACATAAAGAGAAGATGGAGAATGAAGAGGGAGGAAAAAAAGATCACACAAGAAGCCCGGATCCGAAGGAGGATGCTGCTGAAACCCTCCAAGTCAGACAGACGGATCCCAGCCAGTCAGAGAAAATGAGGAGAGATACTGAGATGGAGAAAGCTCTGGAGCAGTGGAGCGAGGAATGGTGGAGACCACCGGAGGACACTGAAGGACGGCCGCAACTCTGAAGAGTTGTGGCGGACAAGGTGAGTCAGTGTGGGATGGGTGGGCGGCAGTCTTTCTGGGTGGAAGGGAGGTCGGGGCATGGTGAGCATGGCACAGATATATATTTTTGTTGTTGGTTGTCTGGATTATTCTTTCTTTGTCCTTGGTAAGCCTACATTAGTGACATAAAAGGCACAAAATCCCTGTGACAGTGTGAAGTAACACCAACATCAGTGTTCCCTACTGGAGGGGAAAAAAGTGCATGTGTTCTGGGTGAGAGATACCTAGAACTTGTCTACACTGAAGAGACTTTGTTATCTCCTATAGTTTTCTACTGTTAGAATACTTTCAGTTTTGGGATTATAAGGGAGAAGAACACTTGGAGTACTTGCGTACGCGTATTTACATGCACAGCCCCTTCCTTTAACCCCCTCCCCCACCGAACAATTTTTCAGAGAAAACAGTGTGGTGACAGGTAGATTAAAACCCATTTAAGACCCAATCAAAATATTCATTGTTGCTTTGTCTCCTCTTTACTGAGCCTCTGGGAGGTGCCATTCGGAAGAGGAAGGACCTAAAAAGGAAGAAGAAAGAATTTTACCAACCTGATCATATTATTTCAACCTATCAAAATTCCATTAAAACTTCATCATTAAGAAGTATATTCAGCCTCCATGCCTATTTGTCCACCCAGCCCTACCACACCAATGCAGGATGGGATCTCTCCCAATCAAATCCTTAACTAAAAATTGGAATATTGACAGGGGCGATAAATGTCCTCACTGTCCATCAAGTGAGGAAAATTCTTCACGTTTTATTTGTTTGTCCAGCTTACCTTTAACCTCTGAAGGAAATGGCTTTCACCTATATGTAGACTGTTGGGGATGAGAAGTAATATTGTAGCAAACAGAATTTTAAGGACAGATCCAGTCGCCCAATTGAATGTTCAGTAGCCAAGTTTTTGAACTGGATGTGAGATATTAGACCCCAAACGAATATCAAGTGAATTTCATAAATGTATATCAAAATTTAAATATTTTAACAATATTTCGAATTGGACTTATTGTATGTGTTTTAATGTATGATGTGTAATGTATCTCTGTACTTGGTTATTATATTTCGCTCAGTTAAACTTGATGCTTATACCATAGTGCGCTAAATTGCCCACATTGTCTCTAATTTATACTTTTAGCCTGATTATGCTACTATTTCTGCTTTGATTACCTTTTTTGTCGAAATAAAGCTAACTGAACTGAACTTAGCAGCTTGGAAATGAGCAAGCACTTCCCAGTTTTCTTGTCAGTAGCTTCATTGTCTGGTGAGAGCTGAGATGTGGGAAGAAAAGAGTTGAGCATCCATACTTGGGATTTATTTTGCTTCCTGGCAATTATAGTTTTGCATAAGGAATGGAGAAGAAGATAACTACAAGCACAACTTTAAAACTGAACTGGATAATTTGCTGACACAGGCACACATGGTTGCAGAATATGTGTTCTCTGAACCAGTTCTGCACAAAGATACCTCAAATACATGTCTGTCAAATCGCATCCAATACGTGCTTTATCTAAAGTTTGACTTTGCAAACCATTAACAGCACACCATATTGGCATTTTTGTATCTTTTCCAGGCACATTAATACTTTATATATAAAATTGCACTTTAATTTGTCATCCTGTGTCAAACAATGATGTCCTTTTATTTGATCAGATCTACATCCCATGATTTTATCAGCTCTCATTAGACACATTTGTTTACTTAACTATTTGCACAGACACACAGGTACTTTACGAGAATAGCATATTTGAACTGAAGAACTGGGATTTCAAGTACCCAGCGGCGTCAGGGACACGCCCGAAGTCCTCTGGGTTCCCTTGCCTTGGTATACAGAGACACGGAATACTTCTAGGTGGCGTCAGAGATCAAATTTATTAGCTGCAGCTAGTAACAGTAATCCCAGCAATACACCACGGTGTACAACTCAAGAAACTGTTCAATTTTTGTAGAGTAAGACTTCAGTATTTATACACAATATTCACATTACAAATGGACACCCACTGCAGCAAATTCTGACCAATAGAAACACATTTCTTTACATTATCACATTCCAAAAGGCTCACTTTACATTGTACCAACCCCGCAAGTTAATTATTAGGATCGTCCCAAATTCAATTACCAAAAGCCGGACAAACCCATAATTGAAAGCACAATGCATATAACGAAGGAACATAAAAAGGAAACGATGATAGATAACGAGCAAGATAAAGCATGTGTAGAAAAGCTAAAAATTAACGGTGTCCTGAACTTTGACTCGCAATCTCAGACAAGGATCAACTAAGGAAATTGGCCTAGCAAAGGGTCAGTTTCAGATAAAGAGGTCAATTCCTTACAATGCACCTTAGAGTCAAGAAAAGGCTTAGTTAATAAGTGTATGAACAATGAAGCCCATGCAACTTTGTTTGTTTGGTTACTTCCACAGGCCTACGTGAGGGCAACACAAAATGGAGGTAAAGACAAAATGGAACCCATATTCGAAACAAAGTCTCTGAATACGTAATGAACTCGCTAGTTAACATGACGAATTCACTCCACATTAGTCCTACTCGCTAAATACGGTACAACATCACCAAAATCGTGATGGAACCATAATATCACAGGACAAGGCAGATTTTACAGAACCTCAGACCCTCCTTTTGCCATTACGTAGGCAATAACCTAAACTCACGTCAGTCTGAATCCAGGTCTATGTCTATTCTCATCAGGTCATCAAGATGTTGCTGTAACATCATCTTATTATCCTTCACTTCTCTCGAGACGCGTCTTCTCACACAGATTGTAGCACAAAGGCCACAAATGGCGGGACCACACTGGATGCATAAACAACACGAGAAAAGGATAGCTATTGCCATACCAAGGAATATCAGAACATTCCATCCCCATTTGGACAACAATTCCCAAAACCATCCCATCAACGACCAGTTACCTTCGTCCACATGAATAGACTCAGAGATCTTATGTAGTCTAGAGATGGCTTGGTACACTGTCGGGGCATTATCCTGTATGAAAACGCAGCAACTAGATCTAATCAATTTACATACCCCACCTCTATCTGCAAGTATAATATCTAAAACAAAGCGGTTTTGTAATGTCATAAGGCGATCCGCTTGAAGCTCAGCTGTAATATTGCTAAGGGCACCTGCAGTCTCATTTATAGTGGCTTCAACCACTCTCGTAAGCTGACGAATATTCCTACTATTAGCCATAGGACCCCAAAAGGGTAGGAAACCCTTAAAGAAGTCTCCAACTTCTTGTGCGACAGTATCTTTTGCATCGATTACACCTCTACCATATCTTGTCTTATGGTAATCGGAAACAGCAGTGTATGTAGGGGGAAGCAAAAATGCCACGTAACATGTGCCGGAAAAATCAGATGGCAACCATGTGTATGCTCTATCATGACAAACAAAATACGTGCCTTTGCTGGCACGAACGGAGGAGATTTCTGGGACGTATAAACGTATGTGTGAACACACACACTCTTACCAAGCTGAGCTATCAGAATCTGACCATTACCTTGCAAACAAAGATGACATCGGTGGGGTACAATCCAAATAGGAGGAGACCTTCGCAGTCTTTATTTCTCCGTCAAGCTAACACTATATGTCGTCTTATTCCAACCGACATATGCTCGTACCTCATCTTTAGGGATAGCATTATACGCGTCAATATCTCTAATCATATCGACTATTCCCCGTATCAAAGCATTCTTGCTCACGTTATCGTTAACAGAACGCACTGGAGAGGCTTCGTTCGCATAGATAAACATCGATTGGAGTACCCAAACTGACCCATTAGGTGAAAAAGGCAAAACCAAATATGGCATTCCCTTGTCTGTAGTATGTGGCATAAGACCCCACACCCAACAATTTGTGGTATTTATGACTAGCTGATGCTGATGCAACATCTGTATAAACGAATTGTTCACAAATTCTGATCTTCTTGTCTGTTCATGTTCAGGCAACGTATGAAACTCATGTGGAGAAACAGTAGAAAAAGAAAGAGTAGGTTGGGAGGTAGATGTGAGCGGCAATTGTGTGACATAGAAAATCCAACCCACACAAGCTAATGTAATATTCACAAGCATAAGACAACACATTATTAAAAAACATTTGCTACGAATCAATATACATATTCGGACTTTACAATCTACTTTCCTAACACTCTTGTCAGCATCAAAAAACTCCATCCTCTAACGTGCTGCTCACGGTCGTTACCTTCTTCACTTAAGTGTGTGCCAAGATCGTACTAACGACCCTGGACCACGGACCTTGTGTCACTGCGCGGTTCACCCCTTAAGAACTTCCTACCGTGACCCTGCAGCGGAGTCCGGATGGTGACTCAAAAAAGGTAAAAGCAAAAAAAAAGTTTCTTGATCTGCCAAAGTGTAAATTCACTATCTAAAAAAATATTTCAATTTCACTTTATTTGTCCATATGTACAAGCTTTCTTGGTCTGAAATCGTAGCGTTCTTTATCAGGTACAGTTGGATCCTTAAATAAAAGTTCCGGATTGGTGGTGTCAATCTTTAGATGAGGAGGCACAGCAGCTTGCAGAACATCATCATCCTCACGTTCTGACCGTGTCCATGTCAAATGAGCATCACTAAAGGGCACGAATCTGGGGACTTTCTCACAATCTGTGTCAGCTATACCATCCCTCACCCACTGATCATACGGTAAAGGCAAAGGAACTTTTTTACAGTGGGTGGCATGCACCCAGTTCTTTTTGCCAGCTACTCTAACAGCGGTTCTAGTAACCAAAAGGAATAAAGTAAGGACCAGTCCATCTAGGTTCCAAGTTCTTGGTACGCTGAAAGTTCTTGACGAGGACGTATTGACCAGGTTGGATTGAATGTCCTGGATCTGTAGTAGCTGTCGGCAAACTGTCATAGACCTGTTGGTGGAGAACACGTAATTTAGCAGTCAAGTCATGTAAGTAATCCACCAACATAGGGTACTCAATACTGCTGTATTCTTTTGGACGAGGCACACCCCAAACATTCACTGGACGACCAAACACGATTTCATATGGACTAAGTCCCACTCGAGAATGCACAGTCGTCCTTGTTGACAAAAGAGCCAACGGCAAGGCATCCGGCCATGTAAGACCAGTGCTTGCTTGTACCTTAGCTAATTTCAGCTTCAAGGTACCATTGTAACATTCAACAAGTCCAGCAGACTGGGGGTGATTCGCTGCATGGAACTTCTGATTTATCCCCAAACCAGAGCATACTTTCTTCAGGATTTGACCCACAAATTCACTCCCATTGTCCGACTATACAATTCTGGGCAAACCATACCTAGGGAAATATTCTTTGAGCAAAACCTTGGCTATAGACAAGGCAGTATTATCCTTTAGGGGGTAGGCCTCTATCCACCTGGAAAAGGCACAAACAACCACAAGGACATACTTCAAATTATTGCATCTCTCCATATGTATATAATCTAGCTGTATCACCTCAAACGGATACATCGGAGGAGCAAAATGACCAGCTGGAGTTGGAGTTCCCTTACCAGGATAATACTTCAGACAAATCATACAATGTTTCACCACGTTCTCTGCACATTTCGGAATTCCAGCATTCTGCCAAACTGGAGCCAACAACTTGCATATTCCCTTCGAACTAATGTGAGCCATTCCATGAGCCATAGTAACCACTGGGAGCACATACGCATCTGGCAACAGCCATCGCTGGTGTTCTGACAACTCAACCCAACAACCTGTCGAATCCAACATACACGTAGTTTCTCTCCAAACACTCACTTCTTTCTCAGTCGCTTCAGCCTGAATCATTTCCACACTTTCTATTGTGTCTTTACACATTCCACCAGCCATAACCCAATTAGCTGGGCCTGCAACATACATACGGTTCATCATGTCTTTCGCCGTTTCCTTCGCAACTTCATCCGCAAACGCATTCCCTCGACCAACATCGTCCACAACTTTCTTATGCGCACTACACTTCACAATTGCAATCTGCTTTGGGAGCGTGAGAGATTCCAAAAGTTCATTCACCAAGTGCCCATGCTGTATTTTTGTCCCATGCGAAGTAAGGAACCCACGCTCTCTCCACAAACGCCCAAAACTATGGGCAACACCAAACACATACTGGCTATCGGTGTAAACATTCACTCGCTTTCCTTCTGACAACACGCACGCTCTAGTCAGTGCAATCAACTCTGCTGCTTGCGCAGAATTCTGTGGTATGCGTGCTGTCTCAAAAACTGTATGTAAAGTTGTAATAGCATACGCTGCAGTCGTTTCACCATTCGGAAGCTTAAAACACGAACCATCTACCCATAGGGTACCATCAACATCCGTAAGGGGAGTATCCCTCAGGTCAACTCTAGCTTTCGTTTCTTCCTCTGTACAAAGAAAACAATCATGCTGTTCCTGAGGATCCGTCTCTGTAGAGATCAGTAACAACGTAGCTGGATTCAGCACATTACATCTTTTAATGTGAACATGACTAGCCAACAATGTCAACTCGTAACCTGACAGACGTGCACTAGTAAGGTGCTGTGTCTTAGTCCTGTTTAATAAGGTATTTACTGCATGTGGGACCATCACAATCAAAGTATTATCCAATACCAAACCAGCAGACTGTCGGATAGAAACAGCCGCTGCAGCTGTAGCTCTCAGACAACTCGGCAACGCCTTAGCAACTGGGTCTAACGTTGCTGAAAAATACGCACATGGACGCTGCTTGTCCCCAAATGGTTGTGTCAACACTGACAACGCACAACCTTCTCTCTCGTGCACGTACAACGTGAAAGGCTTACTATAGTCTGGAGTACCCAACACAGGAGCCGAACACAATGCATCGCGTAGTTCAGAAAAACTTTTCTGACATTCGTCAGACCAAGGAAGAGGATGCGGAGTATCTTTCAGAGTCAATGCTAACAGAGGTTTCGCTAGCAAGGAAAAATTGGGAATCCACTGTCTACAATACGATGTAATACCTAAAAAGGCACGCACTTCTCTCTGTGTGGATGGTACATTCATTTGCGCAATCGCTTGAATTCGTTCTGGGGTCAATCTCCTTCCCTCCTCGACAAGAGATGACCTAAGTAGGTCACTTCTTGGTGACAATATTGCAACTTTGAAGGTGACACTTTATGATGAAGGTCAGACAAATACCGCAACAAACAAAGAGTAGCCTCTTTACAAATCTTTTCATCATCAGCAGTAATCAACAAATCATCGACGTACTGAATAAGAGTAGCACCAACAGGTAACACAAAACCGTCAAGCTGAGTTTTCAACGCCTGACTATCGATGGAGGGACTTTCACAATAACCTTAGGGAGCTCTCTTAAACCGGAAGCTTCGGCCTCCTAATGAGAAGCCAAAAATATCCCTGCTCTCCTCAGCAATAGGAATACTGAAGAAAGTATTCTTCAAATCGATGACAGAAAACCAAGCTGCCGAATCAGGAATCAAAGTCAACAAAGCAGTGATATCAGGTACCACAGGAAACTGTGGCACGACTATCTTATTGACCTCTCGAAGGTCGATCACAAACCTGTACACAGGTGGCTGAGAAGCATCAGTACGTTTAAGGACAGGCAAAACAGGACTGTTACACATATTACTTCTCGTTTCCTCAACTACACCCTTCTCAACCAGATCATAGACAATCGCTAAAAGAGCTCTCTCACCATCGCTCGAAATCTTGTATTGTGGAATACGAGGTAGCCTAGCATTCGACTTAAGGGTAACAACATACGGAGGAATCTACAAAAGACCAACATCATTTGGACCTGTGGCCCAAAGTGTATCAGGAAGCGAAAGCAATTCCAGTGGAAAACAATCCTTAGACAAATACATTGGAGAAATCACTTTCTTACCGAGGGTAAGTTGTACTCCTGAAGGAGAACAATGCAATGTCGCATACAATCTTTTCAGCAAGTCCAAACCCAACAGATTCTCACCACAACCAGTTGTTAAAATAAGTGGAGCTTCCAATTCACAAGGGCCAATGGTAAGGGACAAAGGACTAGAAACCGGATTACGAACTGGGGCGCCTGGAAATCCTACTGAAACATTGGTCAAGCCAGACAAAGGTGCGCCAGGAAGTTTAGAGTGCATAATAGAACTCTTCATCGCACCAGTATCCAAAAGAAAAGGTTCTACCACACCTGATGTAATCACTTCAACATAAGGTCCACTCTGATCTACTGGAACTGACACTACTCCCTCACTTTGTCCTTGGCTGTCCTAGTTATCATTATAACCAGAACTCTCACCTTCGACATAGTAATCCTCAACATAATACTGGGCGGACTGACCACTCGGAACATTCTGTCTGTCAAAATAATTCGCAGAATTCTGTAGGGAAGAGGAACGCTCATTCTGAGGGATCACACCACGTCCCCTAACCCTAGGAGCTTGCTGAAAACTACCGCGACCTCTCTGACCAGATACACCATTCGCACGCTGTAACAAAGCCGGGCAACTATTCTTGTAATGACCTTCCTCTCTGCAATAAGCACACTGATTCGGGCCAGGAAAGAATCGCTGAACATAAGGCTCAGGCTTCTGTAACAATCTCTGAAATTGCGGAGGTTGCTGGAACTGAGGCTGATTCTGACGAGGCGGATAAGTTTGCTGCAAAAGAACTTTCGTCTTTAACTCTTTAGTTTTCTTCTCCACTTTATCCTTCTCATCTTTATCGCTATTCTCGTAATATTGTGCAGTAGCCAATATCTGGGCTGACGAAGAGACAGCCCATGAACTCTCAGAGTCCTTTAACTTATTAGAAAGTTCGGGAAGCAAATTAAAGACAAATTTATCCACAAACAACCTTTGACCACCTTCCGTACTCATATCCTGACCACTATGATCAATAAACGTCTCTTCAAACCTAGTGAAGAAATCAGATACACTCTTGTCCTGCCCCCCGTGAGGATAGGTCGATCTGGCCAATCGACGGAACCCCATCTATGGACGACTTGTCAGGGATGCCGAGCAGTTCCTTTTAAAGACCTACAAATTAAAAGCGCCTGTGATAGAACTCCATCTATGGACGCCTTGTTAGGAACGCCAAGCAGCTCCGTCTAAAGATTTACAAACTAAGTAGGCTTGCGAACCTCGTCCCAGGTAAGGAAGAGTCGGTCCGGCCAACCGACGGAATTCTATCTACGGACTGTGTGTCCACTCAGCCAAGCGGGCATATGCCAGCAGCGTTGGTGGATTCAGATTTCCCAGACTTGCTGTCCCTAAGTCATCGTTCATGGGATGCCTGCGTGATATTTCCAAGAAATCTTCAAAGTATAGCAGTCCCCAGCTCACCGTTCATCTGTAAACCCCTACGTAGTGGAATTCTCCCATTGACAAGCAAAATTTTTTAAAAAATTCAGATTCCTGATTTGCTGGAAAAATCAATTTTATGCGCCCTTTGCTCTAAGGAATCCTCTGTAGACCACTTCAGATTATTTTCCTGTCTCCTCCCAGTCAACAACTCCCAGCCCTGACGAAGGTGTGGCCCACCCGGCCTGTCACCGAAACGCGCGTCGGCTTGTGGCTCCAGAAATACGGCATACTATGTAGTATCAACTAACAAGATTAATTTTCTGGATCAATACTCTGCTCTATACCACATATCTACCATCTCTCTGTGGCATACAACAGAACGATTTGTATGAATTGAAGAATGTGAGCGGAATGTCTGAACTTTAGGTAGGATTAGGTTTTGAAAAACTGAAAGAATGAAAGTATGATTGAAGTATGAAGTGTTACTGGGTAGGTTCCTAATAAGAATGCAATTTTGTCATTTTTACCTTTCTTTAAATTGACTATGTATATTGTGCAATATTTGTAAGATAATCATGTGTTATAGATGTATATAAAAGCTTTCTACACTAAAATAAAAATACCTATATATTTGCTAAAAACCTTCTCTTGCAAGTATTTGAATGGTGTTAACCTTGTAATGTGCAGTGCCAACTCCTAGGCTTATCACCCCTCATATATTGGGATCCCGGACTCGGGACCACATCAATAATTGGCGGGGTACGTTCTTTGTTCTCTGTTCAGTCACACTCTTGTCTTTCTTCTGCTTACATGCTGCTAACTTATCCCAATTCACTCGTAAAGCGGGCATCATCGTTTTCATCAAATTAATAATTCTACCTGGTAATTCTGAAACTAGAGGTTCAGGTTTAGCACCTCCCTCCTGTCTACCATCTGCGGCAACAATATTCGCCCAGGTATCACCTAATTCAGCAGCATGATTCTCATGACGAATCTTCGCCCACAAGGGTTGGGGGACTACATTACCCATCAACATATCGATGTCAGCTAAATTCATAATACACGCTTCAACTGTCTGGGACAACTCCTTGTAATAACCAGCAGGATTCTTACGAGGGTCAGGTAAGGTCTGCTTAAGAGCCAAGACCTCTGCTCTCTTCCAAGGGACATGTACCCATACTCGCTGAAAATGAGCCGGAGCGGCCTGAATACCCAAATTTACATTAGCCTGAACTGCGTCTTTCCATACAGGAGGAACTTCTCTCATAGGATACTGTTTCACTTTCCTCCTAACAGAAGAATCAGGTTCATACAATGTCTGAGGCGGAAGTCTAGATCTGAAAGCAAGTATCGTCTCTACCGCATCTGTATCATCAGATTCCACTATCATCCCTTTAGCAAAATCTGACTGAACATCGAGCACATCCTGCGGAATCGGACCCAACTCATTATCTTCCCATTCCTGACGCAGAAAAGTACACATTACATCAAAACATACCTTTGCTTAGGCGGGTCCCACTGAAAGAAAACATCCATAACTGCTGGCAAATCATACCTCGGAGCATTTAAAATCCACCTACGAGCCAACAAATCCAACACTGTCCATTCTTCAGAACTAGGAAGCTGACTACGACTCTGCTTACGTTCCGAAACAGGGGTCATATTCAGTGACCCAAACAATGGTGACAACAGATTAACAACAGTCTCGGTCATTTGTTTTCGAGCAGAAGGGGAAGAAGTAGACATAAGAACAGGAGAATAAGTATTCTGAGGCAAAGAAGGTGTAGGGACAAGAACAGTAGAAGTCGAAGATGCAGAAGCAGAAGGCAAAGGAGTTTGAGGCAAAGCTGGTAGCAAGGCTGGCGACCCTAGAATGGGTTGCGCAGGAGGAGGCAAAACCATCTGTGGAGCACCGGGTGGCTGAACAACAGCAGGAGGTTGAACAAAAAAGGGTGGAACAACCGGGGGTAATGGAGGTGCAGTGGCACCCTGTACATAGGGAGGTGGCAATCTCAGTAAATGAGAGATCAAAGGATCTTTTTCAAGGTCTTCAATCACTTTTGGAGGAGAAGACGGCAAGGCCGGATAACATTTATCTATGGCCATGCAACGCTGTCTATCTAAAACTTCACTCGCACGCTCTTCTCCATCTTCCTTAAACTGTCTAGCAGCTTGTAGTACTGACATATTCTTATCTTTCCTATCTCTTTTTGCTTGTTTAATTTCTCTCTGTTTGGCTTCCTTACGCCAAAGGCGGAAAGAGTCAAACATTGCCGGCCGGGCTTTCTTCCTAAATAGCCTAACTTCTAGATTGTCTAAAATCTCTGTTTCAAAACTACCATGTGGGGGCCATTGCAAAACACCATCTTTTTTTGTGTAGCGGACCCATACTTCATTATAAGTAATAGGGCCCACTCCGTGTTTTGAATAGAGCTCATAAGTCGAAGTTCCAACCGGAGGTATCGGACATGAATCCTCCAATCGGGAATCCCTGTTACAGCCACAAACAAACCAATTACCAAATTTACCAAGACCAGGCATCTTACTCACTAGTCTGGTTTCAAACTTCAAAGGGAATCAAAAAATGATACACTTGTAAATATACAAGCCCTTTGGCTTTGGGTACTGCAGCAACCAAACCAAAACCAAGGAACCAAACAAAGTCGTGGGAGCGACCCACTTATACTTAACCAAATATCTGTCACGCCACCAGAAGACCGTTTATCGTCTCGCTTTACAAACATCAATCGGAGGGTCCAAGACAAGGCGACAGTCAGAGCAGCAGTCCTTCGTAGCCGTTGGAAAGCGGGAAGCCTCGCAGAAAAGACCTTCGGTCCACGTCGACATGCAGGGGTTGATGAAGTGGGGGCCCTCCTCCAGAGTTTCCTCACGTGGCTCCTCGCAATCTTCGGGCTTGGACCGGTACCACTGAAGTCGCCCCACGTTGGCCGCGCCAACTGAAGAACTGGGATTTCAAGTACCCAGCGGCGTCTGGGACATGCCCCATGTCCTCTGGGTTCCCTTGCCTTGGTATACAGAGACACGGAATACTTCTAGGTGGCGTCAGAGATCAAATGTATTAGCTGCAGCTAGTAACAGTAATCCCAGCAATACAACACGGTGTACAACTCAAGAAACTGTTCAATTTTTGTAGAGCAAGACTTCAGTATTTATACACAATATTCACATTACAAATGGACACCCACTGCAGCAAATTCTGACCAATAGAAACACATTTCTATACATTATCACATTCCAAAAGGCTCACTTTACATTGTACCAACCCCACAAGTTAATTATAAGGATCGTCCCCAATTCAATTACCAAAAGCCGGACAAACCCATAATTGAAAGCACAATGCATATAACGAAGGAACATAAAAAGGAAACAATGATAGATAACGAGCAAGATACAGCATGTGTAGAAAAGCTAAAAATTAACGGTGTCCTGAACTTTGACTCGCAATCTCAGACAAGGATCAACTAAGGAAATTGGCCTAGCAAAGGGTCAGTTTCAGATAAAGAGGTCAATTCCTTACAATGCACCTTAGAGTCAAGAAAAGGCTTAGTTAATAAGTGTATGAACAATGAAGCCCATGCAAATTTGTTCGTTTGGTTACTTCCACAGGCCTACGTGAGGGCAACACAAAATGGAGGTAAAGACAAAATGGAACCCATATTCGAAACAAAGTCTCTGAATACGTAATGAACTCGCTAGTTAACATGACAAATTCACTCCACTTTAGTCGTACTCGCTAAATACGGTACAACATCACCAAAATCGTGATGGAACCATAATATCACAGGACAAGGCAGATTTTACAGAACCTCAGAACAAGACTGAGTCCTAGTTGAAATCTGTGTTTAATTTTTTTAATATGTGTGTTGATTATCTTAGATCTTATTATCTTATATCTGGTTGGTTGTTTTGAGCACATTTTATTATCTTATGTATATTGGATTGCAAAGGTTTTAATTAATCATGCATTAAAGTTTACTTATGTAGGATCAGAAATTTGATAATGAACAACTATTCTTCATGTGTTTGTCTTTAAAACCCTGCAGCTGTACAAATCCTGTCTTTTGCCGTTAGACCAAGGAGGGTAAAAGTCCATGAACTGTTTATTCTTGTAGCATCTTCTTTGTTTATAAGAACTGAAGTATCAGGTAGATAAGAAAGGGCATCAAACAGCAGATGTTGAAACTGCTCCTGTTCTCAGCACTGTGAGAATGTATTCATGCTTTGATAAGATTCCTGTTAATGTTTTGCTTATAGCTTAGCTTACATATTTTAATTTGTACACATGTCTGACTTAGCTATTTCAATATATGTCAATGCTGTTTAATTGGTATAAAAGTATCGCGCTATCTGCATCTGGCAGAGTATACTTGGAAGCTGATTCCTTTGTTTCGCTCAGGCTTAAGGTTAAATAAATATACCTCCACAACTATGTTTGATTGTTGTCTCCCATTACCTGATTTGTGCGTTCACCCTTACCTCCTTGAGAAACCTTTGACTGCTTGCTATCCTGAGAGTCAATTGTAGTAAGAGTATGTGTACTAGGCCTATTCGGCAGAGACACAGTAGGGCAGGCACCAAGGCACCAGAGGCAAGCATCCTTAATCAGCACAGTTGTAACCAAATTGTAGTGTAGTTCCTATATTCCCAATAGGCTCTTGCACATTGGAATAATATATCCTATAGATATGACATAGGACTGAGGTCAGTATGTCTCTATTGAATATACTAAACTTAATTGTGAGTGCTAGCTAGCTCAGAGGTCACTAGAAACTTTCTCGAATACACAAGAAGGGATTCGTTTCTGACAACCGCTTAAACATGACAACTTTGTTTTCCTAGGACTGTAATAAATATCTTCACAGTCGTGGAAACAATAGATAACTATTTTACTCAGTCAATCGTGCATGCTTCGTTTCTACAGAGTTGCAGAGAAATAGTGAGACAGGTGTTTTCAATAAAAGGGATTTATTGAACAGTCTTCTTTCTCATGCAAGAGAGGTGAACTGCTCCAATCGTTAGAATGCAAAGTATAATGCCTACAACGTAAACAGTAGTATAAAATAATACTGTAATAGCATTGTCTGGTGCTATGACATATAAAAATACATACATAAATAACACTGGCTAAAATAGTCAACTGGTGCTTCTAAAATACGCCTACCCCAATGTACCTAACCTAGGTCTAGTACCAGGGAAGAATTAAGTGTGGTCTTTAGCATAGGTTTAGTTTTTTTGCCAAGAATTGCCAAAGGTTTCTCTAGGTTCTAATCAGCTCCATACCTTAGAATGAAGGAGGTTGGTATCTCTGTCTCGGACTCGATTTCCCAACACCCCGCAAGGGGAGTCAGAAACACTGGAGCTGGATTCTCAGCAGGGGAGGACAGCTTCTTGTCAGTGCGTCTGCTGGAGAGTCGGCTTCCTTCAGCACTTGCTGTAGCGAGCTGCGTCGGGCAAGTAGGTAGTTCAACTGCACCGAACCACACCGTGCTTTGCTATAGCAAGTGAAGGTATATTTATACCTTGAAGGTGTTTAGGAATGCCAGCTTTGATGTAAAGTCGGGCATATGAAGTAGCCATGCCTGTATTTGGGCAGCATTGGCTATGTCTAAATAACGGCTTCATTTCTGTGCCTATATAAGGACAACGTGAATTGTACCGATATAAGGGCATGAATCGGGAAAATTCATTTGGAATCTAAAACACCATACAACACAATAAACCCTGTCTTTTCTGTGGACCCTAAATGGGGGCTAATACAATGCATCTACTGCCCATGTGATTCAGCATTTCAGTGAAAACGTGGTTTGTCTCAGGGAAATGAGTTTGCTGCACATAACTGTGCCAATACACAAGATAACATTTTACAAGTGCACTGGAAAAATAGTCGCTGTTCTTTATTGTCTCACTATGTCCCATATTAACCTCACTTTTAATGAGGCCACTGAAATTATGGGTCTTAATTTGCTTGAGTATCATGAAATTGTTTAGCAGCCAATATTTTCTTTATTTTCTTCACTCTAACTGAAGTTATATTTGGATTTGTGAAGTTGTCAAAAATTCCTCCAATTTCTTTGTTTTATTTAGTTGTTTTGCTAGGTGCATACCAACTTTTAAATACCAAGCCCATGAAAATAAATTGTCTCTAGTTACCTAATACACACTATCAGATTTTTCAAACAAAGGAATAGTGGAAGAAGCAATAAGCTAGCAATCAATGTTAGCACAATTTAGAAAAAACAAGAGAAACAAGAGAAAAATGTATCTCCAAATCACAAAATACAAAAATCAACAGAATACAATTAATGATATGTATATAAGTTGAAAAGGATGCTTGGCACATATTGTTTTACATTTATTTATTTATAAATGCATGTGTGAAATACCCTGCTGTATCATTCAATTTAAGAGATATTAACTAATCACAAGACATATTGCAATAAAAGGAATTTGTTGGCAAATTAAAATGTAAAATGATTCCACATAAAACATTTGTAAAGCATTACATGTTGTATCTTGTTTCACCATTCTGAGGAGTGCTGACTAATAGTGCTGTTTTTGGAGAGGAAATTATTCTAATGAGTGTAATAAAAGTAATAAGATTGATCATACTCATCGGCATCATCGCAGTGACCAAAGCTTTTCATGCAACACATACACAGCAGAATCGATATATAAAAATATGTTTGATCATCAGAGAGGTGACGGGGCCTAAGTAGGTGCTACAGGTGACAAGACACTTTTGATGAATGTGTGACTACAGTGGTATGTCCTCCACTCCTCCCTTGTAACATATTATCCTAGGGGCCCTGGTCAAGAGATTTTGTGGGAAAGGGTGACCTTTGCATGCCAATTATGTTATAAGTTGTATATTTGTCTTGCCAGTATAGTGCTAGGTTAACTGACACCTCTAAATTATATTTTTCTGGGACATAAAGCTCATCCAGTCCTGGTGAAAGCACGGGACCATATGGCTATTATACTTTAGGGCTGAAACATGTTGACTTTTATGTAGGGTGTAGGAATTCTATCTTCATAACCACCCCCTTACCTTTATTTTTTAATCATACCAGGAACACCATGATTAAAGGGAGCCTAGGTGTCCTGGGGTATTGCTATTCTAAGAAACCATCAGGAGACTATATGGTCAAGCTCACCCAGTTTTATAGGGACCAGGATGAGACCTGATGATGAAGCATGACACCAATAGGGTATGTGAGGGTCTAGCAAAGAAATAGGAAAGTATGTGAACTTTTTAGGGCCACGGTGTATACATTCTACAATAAGATACCTTTTGGTGGAACATGTTTAGATGGACGACTATCCAAGTTTTTCCCCTTATACCCTTCTAACCATTGGATTGACCTGCTGGTCCCACTTTGCTACCATGTGTACACTACAAAAAAGGAAGAGACAAATTCCAAAAATGCCAATTGATGAATCGAAGAGAAATCCAAAGTGGAGGACAGCATTTCCGAAGTGTCCACAACACTCAAGTCCAGTGTGTTGTTAGGGCCCAGGAGGTAACACGAAACAGGCGACATCACATTTAAAGAGGCCTGAAGAACAATATCCAAGTAACGGAGATAGTCATCACCAGCCCATTCAGCAGACGCTGAAGACAATTGTGCCAGGAGTGCAGCAGATCCCCGGAAACCTGAAGTCGATGGAGCATCTGGCATTGGCAAAGGCACTCATAATATGCATCTCACAGCAAAGGAAGCAGCATCATTAGACAATACAGCTGATGCGACCGCAAAGGATGCACAAGAAGATTTATATATGGAGACTGCGACAATTACGTAGCAAGGCATAAGTCAAGTTCAAACTCGAATGAGCACCATAGACAGTGAAACACAGGCTGCACTCTCTGAAACCATATTGGATAGATGCTTAGAAACCAGTGTTTGTTTAGTCCAAAATACTGTATCATGCATTCACAACACAGGACCCAATGTAGTTCCATTTACATTTGACCCCATTGTGGGACAATCATTTTTGAGCAACTAAAATAGAACTAATACACCAATATGGAGCAAACACAAAATCTGAATACCTCCAAAAACGCTTGAAAATAAGGAGTGCAGAAAGAACGGAATGACTCCAAGTGCAGGCTGGAACGTAGAAACCAATGCACAACCAATCACTTTAAAAAAAGTTTAGCACTCCAGTAGTGTTGCTTTAAAAATATGGTGCACAAGCTCACCAAAATGCTTTGCCGATTGAGTTAGCAAAAGATACTGCACCTCTGACGAGAAACGTTCTACTTACAGATCAAATGTTTCTCAGGCAGATGTAGGAGCCTCATCTTATTGAAATAGTAAGACTTTCAGTCTGCTCAACCTATCAAAGTGTATTTTATCTACAGTGGCCATGGGCCTCAAAGTTGCTTTTCTCGTAGTATGCGTAGGAGGATATACCATAGCATACAGCAAGTTACCACGCTGGAAACAGTGACCATTTAAGGGACAACTGGATTCATCCAGCAACAACTTTGATCATTTAATATTAGATATAGTCCATTAGAAAGCAACACAAATTCTATTTTTATAAATTGTATGGGAATACCTGTCGAAAAACATGCCAAATTAGTCATAGAGGCATTACAATCACCATGAAGTGCAATCTCGCTGCAAACTAATGAGTGACCTAAAGAAATTGCACAATAGCAAAGACTAAAAAAAGGCTCTTTGTTCTAGAGTATGCATCTGTACTGCAAAGAGAGGAACCAGGCGTCATGCAACAAATCTGCATCTATCTCCTCATATCTGCCTACTTGAAAATTCCCAAGACATGATGTGAAATGAAATGTGGAAAAAATGACACCATGAATAAGCCAGACTGCGGGTGAAGTTTCGGGAACCGAAAAGGGTACCTTTTCAAAACTCTTGATATTAAGTATCGTATAAGTGGCTTCTTTTTTAGCCATAATTTTCTACATGCATGTCAAATTTTAAGGCATAAACAACTCACTTGCATTAAAATAATTCCATGCCACTCTATTTGATTTCAGAACCTGCAAAGTCCAACTCCGTTGCAAAATCAATCTTAACTGACTCTGGTCACGTTGAAGAATAGACGTGTCATTTTGTATGATATTGAATGCAGATGAAACAATATTATTCAATGAATAAATATGAGTTGACAATGTGTTCATTCCATAATCAGCAACAGCCAAAGTTTTTTCAAATGTTCTCTATCACTTTATCTTAAATGTTCTGCTGCATTTTGTTAAGAAATGTTACACATTGTATTATAACTGGCATGTATAAAACATTTAACTGAGAAGATTTTGAACCCAACAGAAAATCCTGCAAATCCATTTTATCTGAAAGGAGGGATAAGTGTTTTTAACTTCTGACAATGTTGAGTGTTCTAACTATTGCTGGCACAGTTTCCCAACACTATATGCAGTGACAACCCCAGAGTGTAGAGACTGAACACACCAGGAGTCTGGCCTGTTTGCCTTAAACCCTTTCGAAGAGATAAAAAAAACATTAAAAAAACATTAAAAAAACGAGTGCAACAACCATTGGTATTAACTGGCTATAATAACCATCTTTATAACAAGGGGGGAGAGAGAGACTATAGTGGATTCATTCTCCCTAGGCAATCTAAATAAACAAAGTGGAATCCACTGGGGATTAGAAAAGTGGTCCCAACTGAGGTGGGGAGCACTCCGTGTTGTTAAAATACCCCTCACACACCAAAGGGCCCTTGGTGTCATTCTACCATCATTGGGGTCTTCGCACCCCTCTACGGGATGCGGCGTGCTGCGACCAAACGATTGCGCGGGAGCACTTAATCGTGTTGACTATGTGTGGTGGTGTGTGGGGTACTTAATGTGAGTAGTGAGGTGAGGGTGATGTTAAAAAATACCTGGCCCAGGATAGAGAACATTTTTTAATTTAAGCCCTGGCTGGTATTATTAAAAGCGTGCTAGGCGAGGTAGTGGCTGTTTAATTATGTACAGTTACCTCTTAAGTGCGTCGACATGGACATGTTTCGGAGTATCCAACTCCTTCTTCAGGACGGGAAAGCACTCTAATTCCCTCCTTACTCACATGAAATGTTTATTTGAAAGTGTATTATACAAAAAATATATATAAATTAGGTGTATGTGTGCCTAATATGTATATAGGTGAAAAAGTCCTATCGCCCAATTGGCGAAGAAATTGAAATGAAATGAAATGAAAAGAAATTTATAAAGCGCATGGCTGCCCTTGAGCGTCCCAGCGCTAAAACCAAACACAGGACCACCACCCAAATACAACAGAAGCGAAAGCCTAAAGGGGGAAGAGATAAGTTTTCAATGCCTTGCGGAAACGCACTAAATTGGATTCTTTCCGCAGGGCCATCGGCAGAGCATTCCATAATTGGCCTGCATTAATAGAGAACCGGCGACCGCCGGACTTCACCTTTTTGGCTCTGGGTATCACCACAAAATTACCATCATCCGAGCGAAGGGCTCGCGTAGGTTTGTAAGGGCGCACCAGGTCTCTAAGGATTGGAGGGCCTAATCCTTGCAAAGCTTTAAACACGATGCAAAGGGATTTAAATTTTATGCGAGCTCGAATTGGAAGCCAATGCAAGGCCTTGAGAGCAGGCTTAGCTGATGATCTTTTGGCAGTACCAGTGAGCATTCGTGCAGCCGCATTCTGAGCTCTTTGGAGCACATTCAGAGTGGATTCTGGTGAACCAAGGAATAAGGCGTTGCTATAATCCAGCCTTGACATGACTAATCCTTGCACCAGTAGTTTCCGGGAGTTTTCAGGGAGTAGCGGGAGGATCTTACTTTGCCTCATGAGCCTCATGAGATAATACCATTTACGACTCACCAGATCAGCACACCCATATTTGGGCTTTTCCGACCGGTAATTGATCGTTTTCTGCGCATTTAACCAATTAGGAATGGTATATAAGCGCGAGCACCTCAAGGGCCCTCACTATCGTCGGAGCAGCGCTGAGGGGCAGGAGGAGAACAGTTTCTCCAGAGACCGTGAGTTTTACTATGGGGGCAGTAGATGACCAAAATCTGTCTGAAGGTATGGAATGGATACTAAAACCTGACTCTCCTCATACCTACAGATTGCTGATTCTTAGCCAGATGGGACGCCCCAATATATATTTTTATGCGCAAAAAGCTCATGAGGCAAAGTAACCTATAACAATAAGTAAGATAACCCTTTTACATTCAGGTTATGTCTACCATCACCATCTCAATGTCCATTGTCACATTAGTGTTGTGTGTGTTTTGTATGTCATTTTCGATTTTTTTTACAGGAATGGAGGCTTATATTTATCCCTCCTTGTTTTAATATGTGTTAACATATTTTCCTATCTAGGTTATTGCTACTGACCTGGATATCTATGCCTCCTACAATTGTAGATACTGATTCAACACTTTGTTTCTCCTCCAGGTCTGAATTTCTTCGCCAATTGGGCGATAGGACTTTTTCACCTGTATCTGCTGATATCACTACAGTTTCGCCTCAAGCGGAGGAACTGCTCATAAGGTAAATTCTCCCGTAGGTGGCGGGGGTGGAAACTGTCGAAACGCAGGAGGCAGTTCCTGGCCGTAGGTTTAAAGTGTGTTTCTGTTTTCAGAGTACCTGCCTCATGGTAGATGTTAAGATCCAAAAAAAACATGCTTTCTTTGGACATTGTGTGGGTGAACTTCAGATAGGCGTTCTGTTGATTTAGCCAAACTAGAAAGGGACCTACTGTATCAATGCCCCCTTCCCAGATAACTAAGACGTCGTCTATATATCTTTTCCATAGTGATATATGGTTTTTGAACGGGTTAACTGGGTTCAGGATTTTTGTTGTTTCCAAATGATGTACATATAGGCCCGCCAAGCTCGGCGCAAAAGTACTGCCCATACTGGTACCATGGCATTGTAAATACAAGGTTCCTTCATATTCGAAGAAGTTTTTAGTTAGGGCTGTGGAAATGCATTCCATGACAACTGGACGTGGTGTCTGATACCTCCATGGGGTGGAGTATAGTACCTCCTCGATAATAAGTAGGGTCTCATTGTGTGGTAGACTGGTATACAGACTCTCCACGTCCAGACTCAGCAAAATTTGATTGTCTGGGTTGAACGGGAGGTCCTGTAGAAGTTGGAGTACAGATTTTGTGTCTTTCAGATACGTATCTACTGACCTGGATATCTACGCCTCCTACAATTGTAGATACTGATTCAACACTTTGTTTCTCCTCCAGGTCTGAATTTCTTCGCCAATTGGGCGATAGGACTTTTTCACCTATATACATATTAGGCACACATACACCTAATTTATATATTTTTTGTATAATACACTTTCAAATAAACATTTCATGTGAGTAAGGAGGGAATTAGAGTGCTTTCCCGTCCTGAAGAAGGAGTTGGATACTCCGAAACATGTCCATGTCGACGCACTTAAGAGGTAACTGTACATAATTAAACAGCCACTACCTCGCCTAGCACGTTTTTAATAATACCAGCCAGGGCTTAAATTAAAAAATGTTCTCTATCCTGGGCCAGGTATTTTTTAACATCACCCTCACCTCACTACTCACATTAAGTACCCCACACACCACCACACATAGTCAACACGATTAAGTGCTCCCGCGCAATCGTTTGGTCGCAGCACGCCGCATCCCGTAGAGGGGTGCGAAGACCCCAATGATGGTAGAATGACACCAAGGGCCCTTTTGGTGTGTGAGGGGTATTTTAACAACACGGAGTGCTCCCCACCTCAGTTGGGACCACTTTTCTAATCCCCAGTGGATTCCACTTTGTTTATTTAGATTGCCTAGGGAGTATGAATCCACTATAGTCTCTCTCTCCCCCCTTGTTATAAATATGCCCTAGACAGCGCACAGCTGTGGGAGTTTTTCAGGACACACATAGTCAAACACTAGTGACAACACAATGGAAGATGAACATGGTCTAACCTTTGGAGAAGACGAAATTGACCGAATTTTGACAGCGGTAAATCCCTTCGAGGGGTTAAGTAACAACGACCCGGGATCTGCAGGCGCAGACTGGGATGAACTCAGTAATTTACGAAAAGTACAGATCAGGACAGCATTGCATGGCCTTCTCATGACGGAGTACCTAAGGCATAAGATAGCTCCACAGGGACTCATAGTAAAAAATGAGCCTTTTATTTTTCAGGATGATTTGGTCTTCAAAAAAGCCCGGTCCCTGGTTTCCTGGCGTTGCACACGAGACTGGTTGGTCTCCTTATTGTGCAAACAGCAGCTAGGAAAGCTCAGGAACTCAAAATTGACATTCAGAAAATCGAGGTTCAGCTGAAGACCTATATATCCCCAACTGCCTGAAAAAAGAGGTTGGAAGAGCTGAACAAGGAGATGACAGATTTTGAGACATCACTCAAACAAAGTAAATTTAATAAACTTAAAAAAGATAAAGATAGGTTCACCCCCGAAGGGACCTACCCATATACCAAAGCTGACTATGTTTCAAAGGATACCAGTGATACAGACAGTACAGGCTCTGGGAATAGTACCTCTAGTTCAAATTCAAACAAAGGCCAACATATGAACTACAAAAGAGGAGGGTATAGACAACAGCGGGCTCAATACCCACGACAGAGAGGATGGAGAGGCTATCAAGGCCCCCCCAATTTGTCCCTTTCCCGAACCAACCGCAATACCCACAGTATCACTATGGACCACCACCAATGGGACCAATGGGCCCAATGTATCCACAATGGGTGCCTGACCAATCAACAATGGTCCCCAACCAACAACAACATTTTTTAGAATGGGGCCAGGGACCCAAGAGAGGCAGGAACAGGAGGGGATCGAATGTGACATGGCAACCCATAGAAGAAACCGACCCGAGGGTCCACACGAGGAGCATGACGGGATCTTTGCCCAACCAAGCATCCACCAGCAGAGGGGGAATCTAGTGATCAACATCACTCCATGGCCTTTAACGGAACTACAGAATGAAGTTCTTAATAAAGGGCTGGGTTATGTACCAACCAGCAAAACCGATTTTTTCCGCTTGAATACGGAGATACAGCAATTCATTAGAAGTATCAAACTCAAGGCTTTTTTTCAAAATCGGAAAGAAATTCCGGAAAGATCAGATACTGGCCTAAGACCAAAATCAACATTTACCCCCCCTGATCATACACTACCGGTGGAGGTATTAGCCTTTGAAAAAGCTCTAATGACAGAACTGAGTAAAATAAATACGACGACCCAACAAACATTCCAGAATATGAGCAAACTAGAAACAGAGCCTATAAGAGAACTATCACAGAACAGGGACATAACAATTAAACCAGCAGACAAAGGGGGAGCAATAGTTTTGCAGACCTCCACAGCCTACGATCAAGAATGTAGACGTCTCTTGTCTGATGAGAGGAACTATCGTATCCTACCAAATGATCCAACTGAACAACAACGGATAAGCATAGGAGCGATGGTTGAAGAGGCTCTGGCTCATGACTGGCTTTCTAAGAAAGAGGGAGAGTTTCTAATACAAAAAAATCCTTGCATCCCTTATTTCTACAGCATACCCAAGATTCACAAGAGTCTAATAAAACCACCTGGAAGGCCTATAGTATCAGGTATCTCATCCATCTTAGAGCCCCTGTCAAGATTTGCAGATGCCTTCCTCAGACCGTTAGTCCAAAGAACAGATACGTATCTGAAAGACACAAAATCTGTACTCCAACTTCTACAGGACCTCCCGTTCAACCCAGACAATCAAATTTTGCTGAGTCTGGACGTGGAGAGTCTGTATACCAGTCTACCACACCATGAGACCCTACTTATTATCGAGGAGGTACTATACTCCACCCCATGGAGGTATCAGACACCACGTCCAGTTGTCATGGAATGCATTTCCACAGCCCTAACTAAAAACTTCTTCGAATATGAAGGAACCTTGTATTTACAATGCCATGGTACCAGTATGGGCAGTACTTTTGCGCCGAGCTTGGCGGGCCTATATGTACATCATTTGGAAACAACAAAAATCCTGAACCCAGTTAACCCGTTCAAAAACCATATATCACTATGGAAAAGATATATAGATGACGTCTTGGTTATCTGGGAAGGGGGCATTGATACAGTAGGTCCCTTTCTAGTTTGGCTAAATCAACAGAACGCCTATCTGAAGTTCACCCACACAATGTCCAAAGAAAGCATGGTTTTTTTTTATCTTAACATCTACCATGAGGCAGGTACTCTGAAAACAGAAACACACTTTAAACCTACGGCCAGGAACTGCCTCCTGCGTTTCGACAGTTTCCACCCCCGCCACCTACGGGAGAATTTACCTTATGAGCAGTTCCTCCGCTTGAGGCGAAACTGTAGTGATATCAGCAGATACAAGGCACAGGCACAAGACCTGAAAAAGAAACTTCAGCTGTGATGCATTTACTATGGGTACTGTATCGATCCCCCTATTTCTGACCCTTGTCTGGTTAATAATTAACTAGCAGCCATTCAACTGCACAGAAACCCGTTATCTGATTAGCCATACAACGGCACAGAAGCCCGTTATCTGATTAGGTCATAGCGCATGCCATCTCATTAGGCAAGCACTATTTCTCCAGCCCCCTAATAGGCATACGGTGTTCTCAAAACAAATCAAACCTACCACGACCTGGGAAATCCCCACAGCCATTGTTTTGATTTAGCCGAGAACTTCAGTAAAGAATGTGCGAACGACCAGTTAGTATGACATCCTTATTGACGTATTTATGTCCATCCTTACGTCAATCTCGGCACCTTTCAGGTATAAATAATACCGACATTGCCTTAAGCAAACACACGAGGTGGTGACAAGATTGGAGCAGCGAGACTTGCCGAGGAGCCCAGCTGACAGCGAAGCCCACAGACGCTGCCCCTCCTTTCTGACGCGCTGAGAGAGAGACACTGCCTTTTCTCCTGCCGCGAAATCTAGCTCCGGCGCTTCCAAGCCGCCCTCGCAGGCAGCTGGAATATCAAGACCTGAGATAGAGATACCAACCCTCCAGCCTTCTAAATCCCAGGTACTGAACTGAATAACCCTTTGTAGAGAATTCTTGAAGCAGACTCTTGGCAAAACAAACTTAACTTAAACTGCTACTTATCTACTCCCGCCCACGTATTAGGCTTAGGTCAGGTACATTGGGGTAGGCGTAGTTAGAAGCACCAGTTGAGTACGATTAGTCAATGTATATATGTATGTATCTATTTTATACATTTTAAGTATCATATGGCTAAGAAACCATATCAATGCTTTTACAGTATTATTTTATAATTCTGTTATTACTGTATGCACCATACTTAACTATAAGTATTGCAATAATAGCGATTCATTTCTCTTGTATGAGAAAAGAGACTGATCAATAAATAACATCTTTTTATTGAACATGCCCGTCTCTTCCTTTTCTCTACAATCTGGTGAAACTAAGAATGCACTGAACTGACTGAGTAAAATAAGTTGTCTTTTGTTTTCACACGACTCTAGAGATACACTCTTGATTAGGGGAGAGCAAAGTTGTCATGTTCTATGGTTGTCAGAAACTAAATCCCTTCTTGTCTATCCAGGGAGGTTAAACTCCTCCTTGTCTATTCGAGAAAGTTTCTAGTGAACTCTGAGCTAGCTGGCAAACATTAAACTTTAAGTCTAATATCGACAATAGAAGACCTAGTTAACCTCTGTCCTACGTCTATACTATTGAAGATATTATTCCAATGCGCAGAGCCTATTGGGATAATAGGAACTACACTACATGGCGCCCAACTGTTTGGATAGGCGATAAATCTAACGTAAGACATTAGAGTAACTCAGTCGTGCTTTTTCACACAGACCCCTTTTTCCCCATAATACTCCAAAGACGTCTGGAGTGGGTGAAAGGTTAAATCCGCCAAACTTAGCAGGAGGAGACTCCTATGTATGGTTCTTGGTTTATTCAACGTTGAAGGATACACTGTTCCAAAATATTGTGCATCTAATCTTTGTTTCCATAGAAACCTGATCTGCAAATAAACTTCATCTTCTTGACAGTAGAATGTCAGAAAATGAAGAAGAAAGGGAGACAGCTAGAATAGCAGCTCAACTCCTAGCGGCTGACAATAGTCTCCTACAGCAGGACCCGGATGCAATACTCATCCCGGTCAACATAAGGAAATCTATAACTTTAAAACTTATAGAAAATGGGCTGACACCGAGAGGTGGTACAGTCATATTCGTAATTGAGGCACACGAATATCGGCAGACAGAGGTATTCTATTCATGGATAAACTTTCCAGCAGCAAACGCTGTAACAAAGGACTTCCACTATTACAAAATAGAGGAACCTCCTAATGAGTACACTCCTTTCGAGGAGGTGGAAATACCACTCAAATACCAAGAGCACCTGCTCTGGTTTAATGGCGCCCTAAAACATAATAATCACATCACCAGGCTCGGTCCACTAGGTAGACCAGGAGCAACGTGGCCGGTCCTATCCGGATACACACCACATCCAGACATTGAAGAAATGTCTGCACCAGAACTTTTAGCACAGCTAAAACAATTAATTAAAATACATAGACAATTAGTCCAATATGTAATGCGGACTTCAACAGTCCAACCAGCTATTAAAATTCCACAGCTGATCCCTCACCAGGGGAACACAAATAAAATTACACCACAAAACATACAGTCCTGTCTAGGTAAAGTACCCGCAAAACGGGAACAAATTCCATTCTGGTTAGCACAAAAAATCACTCAAATAGAGGCGGTATTTCCAGATACCACCCCGGTTGAGAAACACAGGATTCTGACTATCTGTCTTTCAATGGGAATCGCACCACATGTGGAGGACTGTGACACTTGGGGTACAGTCTTTGCTTCCATTTACACAAAAACACATGGTGTTCCATCCATGTCAGTAATACCAGATGTGCTAAAACAAATTCAAGATGAATACGGTCCAGAACCTGCCTTAACTCTTGGTATGAAATTACTAAAAGACTTCAAGCAGGTCTCGGCAATATTATTAGCAAATATAAAAGGAGAAGCAGCAAATGTGGCGATCCGCCAGAGGTTGAAAGAGACAGATATAGCAGACCAACCATTTGAAATTGCCAGAATCATAGAAAAATCCTATGAAGAACTAGGAAGAGATAGTTTGGGTGGAAAACCGGTGAAACCCCAACTTATTGAAAAACCTGAAAAAGTATTTATTAAAAATAATCTAAACACTCAAAAAAAGAGCTGGGATGGAAATAAACAATCCACTCCTAAAGTAAAAAGATTCCAGTCCAGAGGAAGGTCTCCTCGGCGGAGAGAAAGATCTCCGGACCAAGGACACAAGTCTCCCCAGAGGGAGCCCTCTGAGAAAAAATACAACCTTAGAAATAGGGAGAATCTGAAGAAACCTGATAGATATCAAGATATTGATACACGTCCCTCTCAATCTTTTCAGACTTCCTTGCAGAAATCGGAAAGAAGAGGACGATCAGAACACAGGGAAGAGCACGTCAAGTCCAAAGACAAGGAACCTGCTCATCAAAATAAAAAATTACAGTTTCCAAAAAAGAAGGTAGCCAGTATTAAAGTAATCAACCATGCCGAGAATACTGAGGACACAGCTGAAAAACGGAGAATGGGCTCAGACAATGCTAGACAGCGCAGCAGAAGTGAGCATAGCTCGCAAGATCCTTATGAATCATCTGGAGACAGTGGACACGAATGAATACATTCAGGTGGAAACTGCAGATACCAGGGTTAGCAAACCTCATAAAATATATGAAATAACATTGCGTATAGAGGGGGATAAGACTAGGAAAATAAGGGGTCTCTTTTGGGATAATCTCTCCAAGGGCTATGACATCCTTCTAGCTGAAAGAGACTGGCCACCAGAGTTTGTCAGGGAGTGCCCTCATGGCGAAGAAATAATTATGCCTGCATTCTCAAATCATATTACAATTCATAAAAAATATACACTTGCAAGAAAGTGGGCAGTAGCCCAAGCTCCTGCATTATATAAAAACCATGTGGGATGGGATGAGGACTCTCCTCCTCACAAAATCCAGTTAAAATCACAACCTACTGCACAGAGGCAGTACCCAATTAAGCAAGAAGCTAGGAAACGGGTAAAAGAGATCCTAGATCAACTTGAATACCAGGGGGTGATTGAAACTTGCACCTCACAAATGAATAATCCTTTGTTTCCTGTCTCCAAACCAGACAATTCATATCGTCTTGTTTTGGACTACAGACACCTTAACTCATGTTGCAAAACCTTTGCAGTACAAAACTCGCATAGTGCTGCACTAATGAATAACATAGTGCGCAAAAAATACAAAACAACATTAGACATCTCTAATGGATTCTTCTGTCAAAATATAGCACCAGAGAGCAGATATTTGACCGCGTTCTCAATAAATGGCGCGCAAAAAAATTTCTGTCGTTTGCCCCAGGGGTTTAAAAACAGCCCAGGATTATTCTCAGCAAGAGTAACAGAGTTACTACAAATATATGATGATGAGGCATTATCTTATGTCGATGACATCTATCTAACAGATGATGACTTGGATACTCACTTGAAGAGAGTGAACACCATAATACTTGGGTTCGCAGTAGAGGGTTACAAATTCAACTTTAAAAAGTCAAGAATTGCCCATCTAACTGTCCTGTTTTTATGATATGAACTATCAAGTGAAGGCAAAAGCCTGGCTGACAATTTCCTAGAGAAATGTGCTGTAATCCAAGCACCTAGAACACTAAAAAACTTACAATCAATTCTAGGTTTCCTGAATTTCGGAAGAACTTACATTATAAATTATGCAGAGAGAGTTAAACCTCTCTACGATCTTATAAAACCAGATTTTAAAAGAATCAATTGGACTCAAAAACACACAGAAATTTTGAGATCTTTACAAACAGATATGTTAGTTAAAACAAAATTACAAACACGTGACAACACACGCAACCTTGTGATTCGAGTCATCCCAGGAAGATGCGGATTCACATACCTGACCTCTAATGAGGGAGAGAAGGTACCAATAGCATACAAATCACACTTGTACACAAAAGCTGAAATGAAATTTAGCCCAACGGAAAAAATTCTAACCGCAGTACAGACTGCTGTAGCAAAAGAACGAGCCCTAGCACAAGGTAAACGAATAATCATCGTGACACCGATACCAGCCCTGGAGGCGGTAACAAAGGCAAGCATTCCGAATGCTAAAGCACTCCATCCGAGATGGATACAATGGGCTATTTCTCTTGCTGCAACAGACGTGGCATACGAATTTGATCCCAACTTAAAAACACAAGAGTTTCTCCAATATGAATTCGAATGTCCTCCGCCGACCGAAATTCTGCCTCTAGAACACTACGGCTGTATAATATATACAGACGGATCAGCACAACCCGCAGTGGGGGGTAAGCAAGCTTACAGTGCTGCGTGCGCGATTGTTAAAGGTCGCTGGCACGAAGGTAAATTCAGACCTATGGTCACTAAAACGCAATCACTAGGAGACTGTACAGCTCAAAGAGCAGAACTACTAGCATTTAAGATGGCGCTTGAAAATACCGATCGAGAATTCCCCACACTCATAGTGTGCGATTCATATTACTGCGTCCAATCTTACAATGAATACTTGCAGATCTGGGTTCAGAACGGGTTTAAAGATGCAAAAGGTGGCACAATCAAGCATAAAATGCTTTGGGAACAAGTAGTTCTTTTACAGAAAGAACTACCAAAAACTCACGTGATACATTCACTGAGTCATCAGCGTGATGGCGTTCACGTTGCAGGGAATTCATTGGCTGAGACAGCCACAGCGGTAGCAACTAAATCGGCTTCCGTAGCTATAAAAAAGCGTACAGTAAAATACATTGACGGAGAAACTGTGCTGGCAGTGAAAACGTCATCAAAAGGCCACTGCTCAGCGCTACCGATCAATTACCCACTCAATTATACATACATTATCGATGCAAACTCAGTCCCTTTTGCTCGAATCCCTGGAGTGGGGGATAGAGTAATTCCAAACACGGACAGGAGAGGCTTGTTAATAGCAGATGCACATATGGGTGAGGGTCTCAGACACCTTAAACTAAAAGATTCTCTGGAAGAATTACAATCAGTGTACTGGTGGCCAGGCATGAGCCTGCATCATCACATTTTTGTGAAAAACTGCCCAGACTGCAACAGAGATCGCAGTGGCGAGAGAAACGGTTTACTACCATGGCGTTTCACTCCAGAATGTATCAAATCAACAAAAAAATAATAAAAACACAGTATGAATAATGCGTCGTATTAACATGTAGAGACTATCTTCACTTATAATGTAGACCCCAAATTTTGGCTGACGTCGGAACTGTTATACAAAGATTTGCGAGTCTAGAATGGCATATACGCTAGAAGCATGTTACGTTCTGACCAACATCTTTCCTTTAGCTCTAAAAACAGCTTGTGGGGGGTGACTGGTCAGAATGAACATTGCATTGCGGGACTCTTCTCACTTCCTTCCTGAGGGAAACGGGATGGTGTAAAGAAAAAACCAAGGCATAAAGCAATCTATAACAGCAAAGATATTAGGTTCAGGAGTTGGGTGGGTCAAACATCTAATAAGTGTCCAACGCAGTCTAAATAACCTGCCAAGAAAATTCTCTGAAAGGACTCAGTCCGTACGAACTATTGTTTGGGACTAGAATGTTAATCCAGGACTTAGATAGTCAGACTTCAGTGGTTAAAGAAAAATGCTTTGATATCAAAGATCGCTTGGCTATTTTACAGGACTTAAATGAAACAAGAAAAGACCTGAGCAACATAAAGTTGAAACAGCAGCCAGCAACCACTGAAGAAAAACCACCTGTCCCAGCAAGGCCTGTCTGGATTCCAAAAGTCGGGGATCTGGTCAGAGAGAAGATCGCGGTAAAGAAGGAATTTGGGCCTTCTTACAGAAAAGCAGTTCCTGTCTTGTCTATCAACGGGACAAGATCAGTAGTACTACCGCCCCTTGCTGGTAAAAAGGAGAACCGATTCATATCCATCGACCTGGTTAAACCACAATCATGTGGCCGATAACAAACAGTAGGCCAAGTGGACTCCCAAGAAGTAGCAGAACACCAAAGTTTGCTACATCCACAGAGGTTCAAACTGAAAGACTGAACACATTTGGAAAATCTACAGTGAAACAACAAGGACTATGCAACAAAGCAATGGAACTTGAACCTCTTAAAACCCAAATAAAAACTTTTCATCAAGGAACAACAACCTACGATGATGTAACTACAGACTTTGCTAATGAAATAAAGCAAAATCCCAAAACAAAAAGTAATCCAGAAGCAATTGGAACAATTGACAGAACGGCATCCGGCTACTTCATCAACTTCGATGAGGTTTCAGAAGATCCAAGTGAACCAGAAGTACAGACATCAACAAAAACCTTTAAAGACAAAGCAAAGGAACTTTTTCATCAACTAAAGGGTACCTATCTGACTTCTCCATGGATTGAAATTTGGGTGACATTAGGTGCATTTATCCTCATACTTTGGCTCATCATGGTACTATGCTTGGGATATTTCATTGAGGGAAAATATGCTAAAATGGACACAGCAAGCCAGAAAATCAACTTGGTCCTTAAACCACACACATCTTCACACGTCAAGAAAAGAGAACTTTCTTCAGTGAACTTCACAGCCAATCCTATACCAGGCGGTGTAGCATGGGACAATACTGATTATGAAATCTATGGCCCGGTTGAAATCCTGAAGTATCCACATCAATTTAAGATCTCGTTAAGCGACTTTGTAAAACCAAGCACATTTGCTGATGATTGGGACTTTGAAAGTATAAATGATATGATGTCTGACCTAGTAATGTCTGCTAAATTTACAGAACATGATTATTTGCAGGGTTCGTCTAATTATGATCAAATGTTCTGCTACAACCACTATGGTAACCATTTTCTACATAAATCTGCACAACCTAGAAATGTTTTAAATTATAACCAATGGGAACATTGTGCTACTCCTCCAAAGGGTAGTTCTAAAACATTTTATGATAAATATTCATATTTTTCAGGGTTTAACACAAGTAATGCAGAAACATTTTATTTCAAATTGTCGAATAAGACAGGTATGAAGACCATGCTTACAAACACGAAATTGATATATTCAGATTCATTTTTTGAGCAAATAAATACATTTGGTTTTGATTTCTGGAACAATAACATTGAAACAAAAACTGTTTGGGGTACAAAAGATTGGCAAGTACAAGGTATAGAATCATTGTTCAGAGCCTGCATGATCCCAGAACAAATTATATTTTTGAATGACACTATTCAACAAACTACCTGTCTTGGCTTAGCCAAAATCAAAGACTTAAACAAACCGTCTATTCCAAAGCCAACAACGAACAGTAATAGCTCTATAGATGTTGAGATAGACGTGAACCATATTTTAAACCAAAACAGAACACATCCTGATTGGAAACAATGGTTGATCTGGCCCACAGATACAAATAACTGTCAAGACAGATTCCTGAACAAAATACAGGGGTTCAAATTGACCAGGCCAGACCCTAGATATTCCCAAAGACAACATCCAGGGATAGTAACTACTTACAGTGTGGGCAAGCTCTGCCTTCAATGGCTACAAACATCCACACTGGCAGAAATTAAGCAACACCTAACTTTACTTCAAGAGGGTGCTGACTTGCGTGATTTCATTATGGGACCACGCAAACAGCGTCAAAAACGTTTCATAGCGGCCTCTATATATGCAGCTTACAATGAAGCCTGGAAAGTAACTCAAATTGAGACAGCAGAAAAAATACGGGAAATTGACCGTATTCATTTGGGAAAATCACTTTCTGTTGTGGACAATGGGTTAATGACTCTGTCCTCCAGAATATATTCACTGGACAGTATTGTGTCTTCAGCAATCGATATAATATCGCAAGACTTACTGATGTTACAACACGGTCAGTCCCAATTGCGTTCTATTGTACAACTTGGCTGGACGTTACAAAATCTGCGTTCAGGCTATGTGCCTTGGCGTTTAATCAACACAACGTCACTATTTAATATCTTTAACCTTACTGATAAACAAATCAGTTTGGCACAGAAGGGTGCTGACTATACAATTCTGAGCATTGAAAAACTTGAGAGATTACCATTGACAATGTCAGAACGACCTGTCATTGAATGGATAATACATGGGATAATAAATATTCCGATAACAACTTTCCAGTTTCAATACTGCCAAAAATATATACAGGCAGGCCAGTATGAAAGGTTGGGTAAAGGATACATTAAGTCAACATGGAACTTGCCCTATACACACGCATGTGTTAGTAATAAAGGACAAAGTGTGTTCCTTAGTGGCAATAATTGTGAAAGGTCACTAAGCGGTACACTTCTGTGTCAGGGTATTAGTTTGCATGGAGCATGTGAAGGGACTTCAAATAACCTTTCATGTCACCAGCTAGGCACACCTGCAACACAAATAGAACCATTCTTTAGGAGACTCTCGAACGGGAGATACATTCTAATTGTAGATCGCAGATGTTGCAGTCTGCTGCCCGGAAAACCTTATCTCATAACCGTGACTACGAAGGTCATGTGCTGTGAACGAGTATTGTTCCCAAACGATGCCCGAGACAGGGAGGCAAGGTTATGGCCCAGTTTGAAAATTTCTTCTATTCGAATTGATACTTTAAGCAGAATGAAGACAGTGCTCCTACAGACGCCAACCATGTTAACGTCATCAAAAGAAACATATGATCTCCAAGTTGCAAGGACAACTGCTGAGATTCATTCACTGTTATCAACCAATTCCCCCATACATTTCGCAGAAATACTGAGCGAAATCTTAAATATTTCTGATACAAGTGGGATCGCGAGTGTATTTAAGACAGTGTTTTCGGGAGCTTTAACCCCATTCAAAGCCATCCTGGGTATTTTTCCTGATTTTGTCCATTCCATCTTTGGCGGACTTCCTCTCCTTTTGGGACTAGTGGCAGGCATCCTATTTTTGATCCTGTTACTTCGCTATGGCAAACCACGTCACAGACAAGACACCAGCGATAATGGAAGAAACAATCCGAGCTATTGGCTACCGGGACCGCATAACTAAAGTCCTTGGACTAGCACGGCTACGAGATTTAAACATGACTTGGTTTCTTTCATTTAGACCGATGTGGCAAAGTTGTGTTATGCCTGTATTAAGGTGCTTGCTATGCGGCGAAGAATGCGTGTTGGACACCTGTCTGACACTACAATCGGATGTGCCAATGGACGCAGAGACTTTGTTGGGTCCGGTAATGGCTCATGCATTGTGCTGTCCCCAGCGGCTACCAATCCTGATGACGGCATTCGTGGAGACTTCACCACTACGATTGAAGAGTTGTGAAGTACAAGATGAAAGCAGCATCGATCAGGTACGACCTTCTGTCAGCTATGCTGATCGAAACATCAATGAAGGCAATCATGCTCATGAATGCATGTTACAAAATTTTTCCGAGTTAGTGGAACTTTCGCAAGAAGCAGTTGACAGTTTTTTCGAAAGTCTCAACAATATGATGTTTTCACCAGAGCAGAAAGAATGACTTTGAACAAACTAGCACACGGCGTTCCCTACACCCTGTATTTGGCCTTCAACTTTGAACATAATGCAATAAGAAATTTTCTCACCAGTTTTTACGGAGAGCGAGACATTTTCTTTCCCCTTCCATTTCCAAAAATATTTACGATTTTTTGGGACACTTATCTTCTGCTTAAAGTAAAACTATTCCTAGAGAACAACATTTCAATTTTTAGCTACTCTAGAGACATTAGCTACCCTCTAGCATGTTCACAAATATTATGATTTTTGTGATGAGATGGTCTCGACCTTTTCTTCTGTATTAAGAGCCATTTCATGTGTAATTTCCACATTTCGTTCATACTGATTTCAAAATATGCGTATTAGATTTAGCATTATTATACTGCTTGAAGTGCATATAGTAACTATACTCATCTTTTCGTGTATTTCGCATTTCCAATTTTCAGAATGCATTTGATTGTATTTTGGGGTGGTTCGGTATACACATGCACTACTAGTTTTGTTTACTATGCCTAGATTTGTAAATATGGACATAGATTACGTGGAGTGGGTGTGATGTATTTACTATGCGTACTGTATCGATCCCCCTATTTCTGACCCTTGTCTGGTTAATAATTAACTAGCAGCCATTCAACTGCACAGAAACCCGTTATCTGATTAGCCATACAACGGCACAGAAGCCCGTTATCTGATTAGGTCATAGCGCATGCCATCTCATTAGGCAAGCACTATTTCTCCAGCTCCCTAATAGGCATACGGTGTTCTCAAAACAAATCAAACCTACCACGACCTGGGAAATCCCCACAGCCATTGTTTTGATTTAGCCGAGAACTTCAGTAAAGAATGTGCGAACGACCAGTTCGTATGACATCCTTATTGACGTATTTATGTCCATCCTTACGTCAATCTCGGCACCTTTCAGGTATAAATAATACCGACATTGCCTTAAGCAAACACACGAGGTGGTGACAAGATTGGAGCAGCGAGACTTGCCGAGGAGCCCAGCTGACAGCGAAGCCCACAGACGCTGCCCCTCCTTTCTGACGCGCTGAGAGAGAGACGCTGCCTTTTCTCCTGCCGAGAAATCCAGCTCCGGCGCTTCCAAGCCGCCCTCGCAGGCAGCTGGAATATCAAGACCTGAGATAGAGATACCAACCCTCCAGCCTTCTAAATCCCAGGTACTGAACTGAATAACCCTTTGTAGAGAATTCTTGAAGCAGACTCTTGGCAAAACAAACTTAACTTAAACTGCTACTTATCTACTCCCGCCCACGTATTAGGCTTAGGTCAGGTACATTGGGGTAGGCGTAGTTAGAAGCACCAGTTGAGTACGATTAGTCGATGTATATATGTATGTATCTATTTTATCCATTTTAAGTATCATATGGCTAAGAAACCATATCAATGCTTTTACAGTATTATTTTATAATTCTGTTATTACTGTATGCACTTTACTTAACTATAAGTATTGCAATAATAGCGATTCATTTCTCTTGTATGAGAAAAGAGACTGATCAATAAATAACATCTTTTTATTGAACACGCCCGTCTCTTCCTTTTCTCTACAATCTGGTGAAACTAAGAATGCACTGAACTGACTGAGTAAAATAAGTTGTCTTTTGTTTTCACACGACTCTAGAGATACACTCTTGATTAGGGGAGAGCAAAGTTGTCATGTTCTATGGTTGTCAGAAACTAAATCCCTTCTTGTCTATCCAGGGAGGTTAAACTCCTCCTTGTCTATTCGAGAAAGTTTCTAGTGAACTCTGAGCTAGCTGGCAAACATTAAACTTTAAGTCTAATATCGACAATAGAAGACCTAGTTAACCTCTGTCCTACGTCTATACTATTGAAGATATTATTCCAATGCGCAGAGCCTATTGGGATAATAGGAACTACACTACACAGCAAAGACACTATCCTAACAGAGTGATAGATAAAGCCATGAAGAGGGCTAGGAACAATAACAGGGAGGCCCTTTTGGAGGAAAAGGTCATTAAAAGCGAAACATTGGAAAGGCCAGTCTGTGTGACCACGTTCAGCGCACAATCGAACATGGTTTCAAAAATTGTGAATAGACACTGGAGAACCCTGACCAGTGGCACACTTAATCTTGAAAAACCTCTGTTTGCCCATAAACGAGGAAAAAGCCTAAAAGACACCCTGGTGCACACCAGACTCCGTCCCGAGACAAATGATCAACCAAGACTACAGGGGATACATGGGCATTACCCCTGCGGCAACTGTAGCAGTTGCCATTTGACCAAAAAGAGTCTGTCACTAACTTTCAGGAACGGGAGCGTGTGGGAACAAAGAAAATTCACGAATTGTAATAGCAAGAACGTGATATATCTGATCACGTGCCCCTGTGGTTTAGAGTATGTGGGCATGACCACCAGACCAATAAAGGTGAGGATAAATGAACATAAAAGTAATGTGAGATGTCGAAAAGCCACTACGAAGATGGCAGCCCACTTTCTTGAAAGACAACACTGCGTCAATGAATTGGCCTGGACGGTCATTGAGCAACTAATATCTGAGGCTGTTTTATTGGAAAAAGAGCAACGTTGGGTGTTCCGTCTGGGTACCCATGTGGTCGGACTCAATGATGCTATACCATGGTCCCAATTAACATGATACATCCACTCTTTTGTCTGTCAGGCTTGATTCCTTGAGGCTTTTATATATGCTTGATTTTCATTGAAAAATACATTATGCCTAAGTCTCCTTGAAAACTCCTGATCCCCTAGTAAAAACCATCAACTTTGTGTTTATATAGTGGTCTGGTAGACAAATGTACTAGCACCATGCCTGAGTTTCATTGAAATTACTGTTAAACCTTAATCCCTGTACAAACTACCTTTAATAACCCCTGATCTCCCAGTTACAATCGCTAACTTGTGGTTTACATGGTGTCCAGGCAGACTAAGACACCTGTACTTCATCATTGGCTCGACATCGCTCCATATAGAGCGCAGCGTCTTTCCTCCCATTCACTGCGCAGGCGCGAGCGGAACACATCTCTTTCGCGCATGCGCATTGCCTATCTGCACAAATGAGCATGCGCTAAGAGAGAGATAATACCATTTACGACTCACCAGATCGGCACACCCATATTTGGGCTTTTCCGACCGGTAATTGATCGTTTTCTGCGCATTTAACCAATTAGGAATGGTATATAAGCGCGAGCACCTCAAGGGCCCTCACTATCGTCGGAGCAGCGCTGAGGGGCAGGAGGAGAACAGTTTCTCCAGAGACCGTGAGTTTTACTATGGGGCAGTAGATGACCAAAATATGTCTGAAGGTATGGAATGGATACTAAAACCTGACTCTCCTCATACCTACAGATTGATGATTCTTAGCCAGATGGGACGCCCCAATATATATTTTTATGCGCAAAAGCTCATGAGGCAAAGTAACCTATAACAATAAGTAAGATAACCCTTTTACATTCAGGTTATGTCTACCATCACCATCTCAATGTCCATTGTCACATTAGTGTTGTGTGTGTTTTGTATGTCATTTTCGATTTTTTTACAGGCATGGAGGCTTATATTTATCCCTCCTTGTTTTAATATGTGTGAGCATATTTTCCTATCTAGGTTATTGCTACTGACCTGGATATCTACGCCTCCTACAATTGTAGATACTGATTCAACACTTTGTTTCTCCTCCAGGTCTGAATTTCTTCGCCAATTGGGCGATAGGACTTTTTCACCTATATACATATTAGGCACACAAACACCTAATTTATATATTTTTTGTATAATACACTTTCAAATAAACATTTCATGTGAGTAAGGAGGGAATTAGAGTGCTTTCCCGTCCTGAAGAAGGAGTTGGATACTCCGAAACATGTCCATGTCGACGCACTTAAGAGGTAACTGTACATAATTAAACAGCCACTACCTCGCCTAGCACGCTTTTAATAATACCAGCCAGGGCTTAAATTAAAAAATGTTCTCTATCCTGGGCCAGGTATTTTTTAACATCACCCTCACCTCACTACTCACATTAAGTACCCCACACACCACCACACATAGTCAACACGATTAAGTGCTCCCGCGCAATCGTTTGGTCGCAGCACGCCGCATCCCGTAGAGGGGTGCGAAGACCCCAATGATGGTAGAATGACACCAAGGGCCCTTTTGGTGTGTGAGGGGTATTTTAACAACACGGAGTGCTCCCCACCTCAGTTGGGACCACTTTTCTAATCCCCAGTGGATTCCACTTTGTTTATTTATAATAACCATCTGTCCGAACCAGAAATTGAAGAATTGTAAGTCCCATTCTGCACCATTTAATTAGGCTCTGCTTCTGTGAAATTGACAAGCTGGTAAGCATTGAATTGATTATCTTTGGGATTGGCTATAATACACATGCTACCTTACTGTCTAAGGTCCAAGAAAACATTCTTTTCCTACTAATTCTTTTAGCCAGGAGGGAAATCTGTGTAAACTGGATAAATCAAACACCACCACAATACTCAGACTGGCTTAACTCAGTATTAAGGGTATATAAGCTGGATAAACAGGGGCGGTACAGCAAGAAAAGTAGGTTCTGGAATATCTGGGAAAAGTACAACACTACAATATCTAGGGGGTCCAATGATTAAGGCAACAGTAATAACGATTTCAAGCCGGTTCTTGAACCGAGTAGTCAGCATGAATAGCTCCCCTCCTCTGAAAATCGTGTACCTAGATATGGAAAAAAAGAGGCCCCAGAGGACAAGGCAAACGGCACCTCTAGAACAACAAAAGGGTTACAGTGGAACAGGTTAAATCCAAATAACGGGGCCTCCAACTCCTCCATAATCTAAAAAGCTTGCTCGATGAGGACTAAAAAAAAAAGAAATTAACAAGCTGTTTTTAGTTATGAAACCGTGGAACAAAGGGAATGCTTGGTGTATTCATATTAACATTGCCAAAACCAAGACATGTAGTCTGTTGTACTGTTTTGTTTAAAAGGATCATTTGCCGAGAGATCAAATATGCTCTAAATAAAGTATCACTGCCCTGGACCCAACTTCCGTCTAGGCAAATTATTTAGAGCTCCCTGTCAACAATAAGGGTGAAGAATTCAACTGAGACCTGAACCTCATTTTCCTACCTGAAATCGGTCAAAATAGAGCCTTCTGATTTGAACGAGAAGTCTATAAAAATGGTAATTTTGGTCACTGTGAGGCCCTAAAATGTTGTTCAACATGAGGCATGATCCATTTGACATTTTAAATCATTTTTTTGAACAGTCAAAAAAATCAGTTTTCTAATGAAAACCGATGATCCTGGACCTTACGAACTTTCTCAAAGATGATTTTTGAAAGATTCATGTTTTGACTGTAAGTGACTGTTGGATGTGAATTATCACTTTTGGAACTAAAAGAAGTATGTTTAGAGTAATTTCCCTACACTTAATCAGTCAAAATAGAAGCATAGGAATATGAGGACAAGTCTGTAAGAATGGCAATTTTGGTCATAGTGAGGATTTAAAAAGTGGTTATTGAACATTAGGCACAATCCAATTGACAATTTGAGTCAATAAAAAAAAAAATTCTGATGAAAACTGATGACCCCAGACCTCACAAACTTTTTCCAGATGGTCAGTAATGGTGATTTTGAATGTTTGATCTTTTGACTGTAATGACTGTTGGATATGAATTACGGCTTTCGGAACTAAAATAAGTGTGTTTTGAGTCGTTATACTGCCCAAAATCGGTACTGTGAGGCTTTAAAAAGTGGTTATTCAACATTAGGCATGATCCAATTGACAATTTGAAGCATTTTTTGTACAGTCCACAAATCATTTTTTTGATCGAAAACGATGATACCGGACCTTACGAACTTTCTCCAGATGGTGGTGATTTTTTTAATGTTTAATCTTTTGACTGTAAGTGACTGTTGGATGTGAATTATCACTTTTGGAACAAAAATTTGTGTATTTTGAGTCCTTTTCCTGCTTGAAATTGGTCAAAATAGAAGCTTCTGAATTAGAGGTAAAGTCTACTTATAATGGTAATTTTGGTCACTGTGAGGCCTTAAAATGTTGTTATTAAGCAGACCTTACAAACTTTCTCCAGATAGTCAGTAATGGTGCTTTTTTTATATTTAATCTTTTGACTGTAAATGACTGCTGGATGTGAATTATCGCTCTTGGAACTAAAACTAGTGTGTTTAGAGTCATTTTTCTGCCCTTAATCGGTCAAAATAGAAGCATATGAATAGGAGGAAAAGTCTGTAAAAATGGAAATTTCAGTCACTGTGAGGATTTAAAAAGTGGTTATTCAACTTTAGGCACGATCCAATTGACAATTCAAATAATTTTTTGTACAGTCAACAAAAATCACTTTATGGATGAAAACGTATGACCCTGGACCTTACGAGCTTTCTCCAGATGGTCAGTAATGGTGATTTTTGAATGTTTACTCTTTTAACTGTAAATGATTGTTGGATATGAATTACCACTTTTGGAACTAAAATAAGTGTGTTTAGAGTGATTTTCCTGCCGGAAAATGGTCAACATGGAAGCATCTGAATAGGAGGAAAAGTCTGTAAAAATGGCAATCTTGGTCACAGTGAGGCTTTCAAAAGTGGTTATTCAACATTAGGCATGATCCAATTGATATTTTGAATCATTTTTTGTACAGTCCAAAAAATCAATTTCTTTGGTCAAAATAGAAGCTTCTGAATAGGAGGAAAAGTCTGTAAAAATGGCAATTTTGGTCATCGTGAGACTTTAGAAAGTGGTTACTCAACATTAGACATGATCCAATTGATATTTTGAATCATTTTTTGTACAGTCAAAAAAATCAATTTTTAGATTAAAAAAAATGACCCTGGACTTTACGAACTTTCTGCAGATGGTCAGTAATGATGATTTTTTAATGTTTAATCTTTTGACTGTAAATGACTGTTGGATGTGAATTGTCACTTTGTGAACTAAAAGAAGTGTGTTTAGAGTTGTTTTCCTGCCTGAAATCGGGTCAAAATAGAAGATTATGAGTAGGAGGAAAATTCAGTAAAAAAGGCAATTTTGGTCACTGTGTGGCTTTAAAAAGTGGTTATTCAACATGAGGCACAATCCAATGGACTTTTGATAAAAATGTATACAGTACAAAAAAAATCAATTTTCTGATTAAAAAAGATGACACCGGACCTTGCAAACTTTCCCCAGATGGTCAGAAGTGGTGATTTTTTAATGTTTAATATTTTGACTGAAAATGAGTCATTTTCCTGCCCTAAATTGATCAAACTAGAAGCTTTTGAAAAGGAGGAACAGTTGGCAATTTTGGTCACTGTGAGGCTTTAAAAAGTGGCTATTCAACATTAGGCAATATCCAATTGACATTTTGAAATAATTTTTTCTACAGTCCCAAAAATGTATTTTCTGATGAAAACCGATGATCCCGTACCTTACGAACGTTCTCCAGATGGTCAGAAGTGGTGATTTTTTTATGTTTAATATTATGACTGCAAATGACTGTTGGATATGAAGTTTCACTTTTGGAACTGAAATAAGTGTGTTTAGAGTCATTTTCCTGCCCAAATCAGTCAAAATAGAAGCTTCTGAAAAGGAGGAAAAGTCTGTAAAAATGACAATTTTGGTCACTGTTAGGCTTGAAAATGTTGTTATTCAACATTGGGCATGATCCAATTGACATTTTGAATCATTTTTGTACAGTCCAAAAAATCTATTTCTCTGGTCAAAATAGAATCTTCTGAATAGGAGGAAAAGTCTGTAAAAATGGCAATTTTGGTCATCGTGAGACTTTAGAAAGTGGTTACCCAACATTAGACATGATCCAATTGATATTTTGAATCATTTTTTGTACAGTCAAAAAAATCAATTTTTAGATTAAAAAAAATTATCCTGGACTTTACGAACTTTATGCAGATGGTCAGTAATGATGATTTTTTAATGTTTAATCTTTTGACTGTAAATGACTGTTGGATGTGAATTGTCACTTTGTGAACTAAAATAAGTGTGTTTAGAGTCGTTTTCCTGCCTGAAATCGGGTCAAAATAGAAGATTATGAGTAGGAGGAAAAGTCAGTAAAAAAGGCAATTTTGGTCACTGTGTGGCTTTAAAAAGTGGTTATTCAACATGAGGCACAATCCAATGGACTTTTGATAAAAATGTATACAGTAAAAAAAAAATCAATTTTCTGATTAAAAAAGATGACACCGGACCTTGCAAACTTTCCCCAGATGGTCAGAAGTGGTGATTTTTTAATGTTTAATATTTTGACTGAAAATGAGTAATTTTCCTGCCCTAAATTGGTCAAACTAGAAGCTTTTGAAAAGGAGGAACAGTTGGCAATTTTGGTCACTGTGAGGCATTAAAAAGTGGTTCTTCAACATTAGGCAATATCCAATGGACATTTTGAAATAATTTTTTCTGCAGTCCAAAAATGTATTTTCGGATGAAAACCGATGATCCCGTACCTTACGAACGTTCTCCAGATGGTCAGTAGTGGTGATTTTTTTATGTTTAATATTATGACTGCAAATGACTGTTGGATATGAAGTTTCACTTTTGGAACTGAAATAAGTATGTTTAGAGTCATTTTCCTGCCCAAATCAGTCAAAATAGAAGCTTCTGAAAAGGAGGAAAAGTCTGTAAAAATGATAATTTTGGTCACTGTGAGGCTTGAAAATGTGGTTATTCAATATTAGGCATGATCCAATTGACAGTTTGAATCATTTTTTGTACAGTCGACAAAATCACTTTTCTTTTTTTTATTGAGAGTTCATGCAAATTACAAGTAAAATGCATATTACAAAATAATCAGAATACTTAAAAATACATTATTTCAAACAAAGCTAAATACCTTATAAAGTGCAGAGTGCTAACCATTTGAGAATGAACATATCTCATCGATCTCTCACATCACCCTGTTAAAAAAGGCAAATACTGTCTAAAAAATGCAAAGTGCTAGACATTTATCATAAGCCTAAAAAGGATAGAGCAATCATGCAAAACAATTGCTAATCACAATTAGATAAGGTGGTGCGTAGAGGATGCTAAATCCTAGGGGATGAGCTTGACCCAATGTTCTAAGACTGACCCTATTGTAACAACTAAGCAAAGAAGAAAAAAAACAAAGAAACAAAAAACTATTTTCACTATCTATAACCTATGTCCCCAATAAGCTCCAGCATTTCTCATACTTTGTTATAGAGCCTGATCTTATTGAGTATTTTTTTCCAGTTCTTTGATTTTACTTAACTTTGCTCTCCATGCTTGAAAGGAAGGTACCTTATCTGATTGCCAACATTGTAAAATTAAAGTTCTTGCTACCAATGCTGCAATGTACAGGCATTCTTCTTGTGCAGTCATATTAGGAGAGCAACCCAGAACTGCGATATCTACATTTATGGAGATAGAAGGGTCTAGGATAGATCTGAGATAAATTTCGCTTCCTTCCCAAAAGCTACTGATCTTCGGGCATTCCCAAACAATGTGTAACTAGGTGCCACCGCACTCTTTTGCGTAACAGAAACACCTGTCCTCAATTTGTGGGTATATCTTATGAAGAAAGGTAAGAGTTCTATAGATCAAGAATGAATAGAATTGCATGCGCTTAAAATTTGCACCTCTGAGTGTTGATGCATTAAATTTATTGATTCTATCCCAGGTTGATTTTGAGACCTGCATCCCTTCCCTTCTCCATCATCTATCCCAAACTTTTTCATATATCGAGAGAGGCTTATTTTCATCAGCAATTTTAACCCAGGCACTAATCTTCCATTGTATTGGGGAATCAAAGGCTTCGCTTAAACTTGCTCTAACGGATGCATTTTTAATGCCAAATGTTTGTAGCAAGGGTTTTATTCTGATGAATGACCACTTCAGGATTGTTTTAGAGTGTAAAAGCCGCATTTCGATCTCTGGCCATGACTTCCAACAATTACCTATAATAAAATCCTGAATCTGCAGGTACCCATTTTCTTCCCACATCTTTAAAATATTAGACTCTGACCCCCATGTAAAGATGGGACAGTCTAGTTGAACTGTTAAGTCTCGGGATATTATAAAATGTTAAAAATTGAGATTTTTGTTTGAGTACCCATTGAAGAGTCTTATAACGTACTTTTTTAGGGTACTTAGTTATTCTAGCTGGGTCAATGATATTATATTCCTTTAAGATCTTTTGCATAAAAAAATTATCTGCCTCCTGAGGGTCCAACAGAAAAAAATTAAAACTGTGATGTGCAAAAGTCACATGATAATAATTCCTAATATTTAGAAGGGACGACCCTCCTTCTGCAACAGGGTAACTTAAAGTGCTAAGTGCCAGTCTCATTATCTTATTAGACCATAAAGAGAAGAAAACATTCTATCTATCTTTTGAAAAAAAGCTGCTTGTAATACGCACGGAACAGCACTAAAAAGTAAATTAAAAAGTGGAATAATAGACATGCAAATTAATGCTACTCGAGCCAATATTGATAGTGGAAGCTGGTTCCATCGTGCTAACAGGCGTTTCACTATTGTCAGCAGCAATGTATAGTTTTAGTGGAATAGATTTTCTATTTTCTCCGTAACAAAAATCCCTAAATATCTCTTTGGGCGAGTATTATATACATGCCTGAATTCTAGCAATAGCGAGTCAGCAGAGCAGTTACACAGTATGATCTCTGTTTTATTCCTATTTATTTTGTAACCTCCTATTGCTTGGAAATCTGAAAAAATCTTTATGATTTCTACTTGAGTGTCTGTTTTTGATTCTAAAAAAAGGACTATGTCGTCGGCATAGAGTTTTATATATGTCATACCTTGAAGAGGATCCGTATACGCCTTTTTTTGTCAAATTGCTATTGCAAGTGGCTCAATAAATAGTACAAATAAAATCAGAGAAAGAGGACACCCTTGCCTAGTGCCTCTGTTTATTTGACATGTGCCTATATTCACCGAGTTTATTGCAATTTGCACTGGAGAGTTCTGGTATGTAGCTATCTCCCAGCTACAAGACCACACTGATCCCTCTCAATAAGTAAACCTACCATTCTATTTAGCCTATTAGTGAGGAGTGTTGTAGAAATGTTGTAGTCAGCATTTAAGAGACTAATAGGCCATGAGTTAACGTTCTCACTATCTTTGTCCTTCTTTAAAATGCTGACCACTACTGCTGTACGAAAGGATAACGGAGGGTCGCCCCCTTATAATAAGTGGTTTACAAGAGTTAAGAATTCAATATTAGGAGTTGGGGCAAATTTGTTATTAATTCAGTGGGAAAACCATCTTTCCCCGTTGCCTTACATTTAGGCAAAGAGCTTATGACTAAATCAAGTTCTTCCTTCGTAAAATCAGCTAATAATTCCTTTCAAAAGTTCATATTTAAAATAGGAACTGGCAAATCACACATACAAAACATGAATAGATTCCGAAGGTGCATTATATTTCGATTGATAAATTCCCTTATAGTGCTTGAGGAAAACTTCGCCGGAGAGTTCATATAGAGCTGCCCTATTAAGTGTATAAACTCTTTTGGGAAGCCGAGTTTTTCTAAAATCAGAAACAGACAATCCCATGAGACTAGGTTGAACGCTTTTTCGGCATCTAAAAACCAGACCTGTGCCTCAGTCTTTATTTATGTAAAAAACATCCAGTGCTTCTAATAAAAGTACTTGTTTTGGTATGTATCTGTCTCCCAGCTACAAGACCACACTGATCCCTCTCAATAAGTAAACCTACCATTCTATTTAGCCTATTAGTGAGGAGTGTTGTAAAAATGTTGTAGTCAGCATTTAGGAGACTAATAGGCCTATATGAGTTTACGTTCTCACTATCTTTGTACTTATTTAAAATGCTGACCACTACTGCTGTACGAAAGGATAACGGAGGGTCGCCCCCTTATAAAAAGTGGTTTGCAAGATTTAAGAATTCAATATTAGGAGTTGGGGCAAGTTTTTTTTTAATTCAGTGGGAAAACCATCTTTCCCCATTGCTTTACATTTAGGCAAAGAGCTTATGACTAAATCAAGTTCTTCCTTCGTAAAATCAGCTAATAATTCCTTTCAAAAGTTCATATTTAAAATAGGAACTGGCAAATCACACATACAAAACATGAATAGATTCCGAAGGCGCATTATAGTTCGATTGATAAATTCCCTTATAGTGCTTGAGGAAAACTTCGCCGGAGAGTTCATATAGAGCCGCCTTATTAAGTGTATAAACTCTTTAGGGAAGCCGAGTTTTTCTAAAATCAGAAACAGACAATCCCATGAGAGTAGGTTGAACGCTTTTTCGGCATCTAAAAACCAGACCTGTGCCTCAGTCTTTATTTATGTAAAAAACATCCAGTGCTTCTAATAAAATAACTTGTTTCGGTATGTAGCTGTCTCCCAGCTCCAAGACCACACAGATCCCTCTCAATAAGTAAACCTACCATTCTATTTAGCCTATTAGTGAGGAGGGTTGTAAAAATGTTGTAGTCAGCATTTAAGAGGCTAATAGGCCTATATGAGTTTACGTTCTCACTATCTTTGTCCTTCTTTAAAATGCTGACCACTACTGCTGTACGAAAGGATAACGGAGGGTCGCCCCCTTATAATACGTGGTTTGCAAGATTTAAGATTTCAATATTAGGAGTTGGGGCAAGTTTCTTTTTAATTCAGCGGGAAAACCATCTTTCCCCGTTGCTTTACATTTAGTCAAAGAGCTTATGACTAAATCAAGTTCTTCCTTCGTAAAATAAGCTAATAATTCCTTTCAAAAATTCATATTTAAAATAGGAACTGGCAAATCACACATACAAAACATGAATAGATTCCGAAGGTGCATTATATTTCGATTGATAAATTCCCTTATAGTGCTTGAGGAAAACTTCGCCTATATCCGGCATTCTGGTTGCAGGTGTTTTAATTGATTCATTCCAGATCCTCGCGTTCCTATTACGCACAAGATTCTCTTTTGCCTGCCAGGCTAAAAGTTTCCCTGTGTACTCGCTTTCTTCATAGACTGTCTGAAGGTAAGTCCTGCTGTAGTGTAGTTCCTATTTCCCTAATGGGCTCTGCGCATTGGAATAACATACACTATAGTTTTGACATAGGACTGAGGTCAGTATGTCTCTATCGAGTATATTAAACTTAATTGTGTGTGTGCCAGATAACTCAGAGGTCACTAGAAACTTTCTCGAATGAACAACCGCATAAACATGACTACTTTGTTTCCCTTAGAGTCGGAACAATATCTTCAGAGTCGTGGAAACAATAGATAACTATTTCACTCAGTCAATCGTGCATGCTTCGTTTCTACAGAGTTGCATAGCAATAGAGAGACAGGCGAATAGTCTTCTTTCTCATGCAAGAGATATGAACTGCTACAATCGAAGTATAATGCGTACAGCGTAAACAGTGATATAAAATAATACTGTAATAGCAAGGTCTGTTGCTATGACATATATAAAAATACATACATAAATAACACAGGCTAAAATACTCAACTGGTGCTTCTAAAATGCGCCTACCCCAGTGTACCTAACCTAGGTCTAGTACGAGGGAATAAGTAGGTGTTGCCTTAGCACAAGTTTTAGTTCTGCCAAGAATTGCCAAAGGTTTCTCTAGGTCCTAATCAGCTCCATACCTTAGAATGAGAGAGGTTGGTATCTCTTTTCCCCGACTCGATTTCCCAACACCCCACAAGGCGAGCCCGAAACAATGGAGCGGGATTCTCGGCAGGAGGATGACAGCGTCTAGTCAGTGCATGAGCTTGGGAGATGACTTCCTTCGGGGCTTGCTGTGGCAAGTTGCGTTGTGCAAGTAGGAAGTCGAGTTGCACCAAACCACACCGTGCTTTGCCGTAGCAAGTGAAAGTATATTGATACCTTGAAGGTGTTTAAGAATGCCAGTATTGACGTAAAAGTTGGGCATATGAACGTCATGAATGAATCCCTAAGGAAAAGATGTTCATGCATATTAAATGAGTTCTTGGAGAAATCAATATTCAAGCAAGGGGAAGTCCCTAAGAGCTTAAGAGTCTGGTTTTCCAGGAACTCGTTGTGACGTAGATGAACGGATGTAGGTAGCCATGCCTGTATTTGGGTAGCATGGACTATGCCTAAATAAGGACTGTATTTCTCTGTCTACATAAGTGCAATGTGAATTGCACCCGTATAAGGGCATGAATAGGAAAATTCATACGGAATCTAAATCGATACACAACACTGCTTGCCATATCACCTAACCCATAATGAAATTCTCTCATTTGTGTTTTTGCTTCTGATAATTCTTGCTTAGTGGTTGGGTCCATATTCATGAAGTATTCCTAATTCTCACGAGCAAGTCTTGTTTCAATCATCATTTTCTCCTGAATCTAAATTGATATACAACACCCACTCCACTTTCGTATGTACGACATTGCTAAATTCTAAATCATATCTACACATGAAGTGCTAAAAGCATGTTTCAAATACATTGCAAATGATGTATTCACACTAAAGCATTGGTGCTGTACACATTAAAGCAAGTATTCATTCTAAGCACATGTTGACATTTGAAATGCTAACTGAATGAATCACGAAAATAAACATTTATGAAATGGCTTGTTAATATACAAGAAAAAGCGCTGAAACAATTTCATGTCAGATTACATAAAACTGTTTGTATGTGGACAAGGCCATATATTGTCTCTGAAACTATTTAAAGAATTCTTGTTCTCTTTGAATAGTTCTACTATAAGCAGATTACTTGTGCCAAAAAATGAAAAATACAAATTTGGAGAAAAAAAAATGAATCATAGGAAAAACTTCCAAAGTTAGTACCTTGTTTTGAAAAATGAAGGTCAAATTCGGAGTCTCCCAGAACACTATGTGGCAAAATCAAAAGTCAGTGTTAGGGCTTGGAGAAAACATGAAATCTTCTATGTATGTAGACAAATAGTTGTAGATCATGGTAGGCAAAAGTTGGATTACCTTGTTTAGAAGATTATCCGCACATAGATGTGAAGTATTGCCTTCAGCATTTGTCACATCAGCAATGTTCGTATCGGATGTTATCTGCGCGCCTGTTATTTCCTCTCGTACCTCACCTTTTTGGGTCTGTGAGATTTCAATGAATGCCTTCATCAGAATTGATAGCCGCTGGGGACAACACAGAGCATGGGCCGTTACGGGGTCCATCAAAGTATCAACAGCCGTTGGGATGACTGATGGGAGTGTCAGACAGGTGTCTAGTACGCATTCTTCCCCGCATAGCAGGCAGCGTAGAACAGGTAAGATGCAATCTTGCCAAATTGGTCTGAATGACAGAAACCATGTGGTATTCAATTCTCGTAGACGAGGTAACACCAAAATTTGGATGATGCACTCATAACACTTCATTGCCGGTAGAGTGGTCTCCATGGAGAACTGGGTGTCTATGGTGATTTGGCTTGCCATATCGTAGCAGAAGGAGCAAAAATAGTATCCTTGCAAGGAGTCCCAAAAGGAGGGGCAGTCCGCCAAACACTGAGTGCATGAAATTTGGAATTATTCCTAGGACTGCTTGAAAAGGTGCTAATAGTCCGGAAACGCGATTAAATACATTTACAATACCGCTCGTGTCAGACATGTTTAAGATACAACTTAACATTTTTGAGAAATGTATAGGGCAGTTTGTATTCAAAAAGGCATGTATCTCGGCAGAAGTCCTTGCGACTTGTAGATCATAGGTCTCTTTGGCCGAGGTCAGTGGCACAGTTTTTGCAAAAGAATGGCTTTCATTCTGCTTAGAGTATCAATTTGTATAGAAGAGGTGTTCAGTCAAGGCCATAGAGGCGACTCCCTGACTGTCTTGTAGTTTGGAAACAATACTTGCATACAGCAAGTGACCCTGGCTGACACAGTTACTAGATATGGAACCCTGACAACATGCCACAGCAGCTGTGATCGTTCAACATGAGGTAACTTCCATTTGAAAGTTGTCCAAAAATTGCATCAATCACTGCAGCTGGTGAACCTTGCAGGTGATAGGATAAGTTGTTAGAGGAACCATAGCAGGCCCCGTGTAAAATAAGTAAGTTGACTTTCTTACTTGCTGTGTCCATTTTGACATATCTTCCATTTATCAGCATACCCAGAGTTATTACCAGTGTTAACCAAAGTAGAAGAAAAATTATTCCCAACCCAATCCATAGTTCAATCCATGGTGAAACCAGATAAGTTTTTTCTAAGTGATGAAAAAAGTCAGTTGCTTGTTCTTTGAAAGTTCTTGTTGCTGACGTTGCTTCAGGTTTGCTGGGATCCTCGGAAAATTTATCAAAGTGAATGAAATAGCCAGAGCTTTGGGATCCAGACAGGCCTCGCTGGGACAGTTGGTTTTTCCCCAGTGGTGGTTGGCTTCAGGAAGAAGTTGCTTTGTTTCATTCTTAGTTCATTTAAGTCCTGTAAAACAGCCAAACGATCTTTGATATCAAATTTCTTTAGTTTCATCACTGATGTGTGACAATCAAGGTCCGAGACCAACATTCGTGTCCCAAAGAGGACCTCATATGGAATGATACCCCCTAGAGAATTGCTTGGCAAGTTGTTAAGACTACATTGGACACTTATTAGATGTTTGACCCACCCGTCACCCGAACCTAATACCCTAGCTTTTATAGATTGCTTTATGTCGGGGTTTTGTCTCTCCACGACCGAATTTCCCTTAGGATGGAATGGACTAGAATACCGTAATGCAACGCCCAAATTGGCCATGGCTTCTTTATAAGCTCGAAAAGTAAATGCAGGACCCTGGTCAGCACTCCAGGGATTCGAGCAAACGGAAAATTATTTGTATGAGTTAAATATGAGTATTTGAGTGGAAACCCTTTAGGTAACACTGCACCGCTGCCTTTCCTGGTAGCATTGACCGCCAGCATTATTTCACTGTCTATTTTTGTTTTTGAGTGATTGCAGCTATGGAAGCCGATTGTACAGCTGCCTTTGTGGCTTCATCAGCCAATGAATTCCCTTCAACGTCAACGCCATCACGTTGATGACTCAGCGTGTGTATCACGTGAGTGTTTTATAGTCCTTCTTGTAACTGAACTATTTGTTCCCAAAGCGTCTTATGCTTGATTGAGCCACCTTTTGCATCTTTGCAACCGTTTTGAAGCCAATTCTGTAAATAATAATTGTAAGATTGGACACAATAGAAAGAATCACACACTATGAGTGTGGGGAATTCGCGATTCGTATTTTCAAGTGCCATTTTGAATGCTTGCAGTTCAGCTCGCTGAGCTGTACAATATCCTAGAGATTGTGTTTTTGTGACCATAGGTCTGAATTTGCCATTGCGCAAACGACCTTTAACGATCGCGCATGCAGCACTATAAGCTTGTTTACCCCCCATAGCGGGTTGTGCTAATCTGTCAGTATAAATTATACATTCATACTGGTCTGGAGGTAGAATTTCAGTAGGCAGAGGACATTCTTGTTCGTATTGCAGGAATGCTTGTGTTTTTAAATAAGGATCAAAAACATATTCAACATCAGTTGCAGTAAGAGAATAAACCCATTGTATCCATTTAGATGTAATGCTTTGGCATTTGGAATGCTCGCTTTAGTCACTGCTTCTAAAGCAGGTACAGGAGTTACGATCATAATGCGTTTCCCCTGTGCTAGGGCTCTTTCTTGTGCTACAGCTGTTTGAAGTGAATTTCATTTCTGCTTGTGTGTACAAATGTGATTTGTATGCTATTGGTACTTTTTCACCTTCGTTAAAAGTAGGTGAATCCGCATTGACCCGGAATAATTTGGATCATTAAGTTGCGTACATTTATGCGTGTTTGTAAATGTTTGGTTGCTAACATGTCTGTTAGGAGTGAACGCAAAATTTCTGTGTGTTCTTTTTTCCAATTTACTGTTTTAAAATCAGGGTTGATTAATTGGTAGAGAGGTTTAACCCATTCTGCGTAGTTTAGAAAGTAAGTTCGTCCGAAGTTCAGGAAACCTAGAATCAACTGTAAGTTCTTCAGCGTTTTTGGAGGCTGGAGCAGTGCACACTTTTCTAAAATGTTGCCTGGCAGGCATTTGCCTTCACTTGATAATTCATATCCTAGAAAAAGGACATTGAGATGGGCAATTCTCAATTTCTTAAAATTGAATTTGTACCCTTCAGAGGCGAAGTCCAGTATAATGGTGTTCACCCTGTTTAAGTGCCTATCCAAGTCATCGTCTGTCAGATAGATATCATCGATGTATGACAATGCCTCGTCGTCATAAGTTTGTAGTAACTCTGTTACTCTTGCTGAGAAATACCCAGGACTATTCTTGAATTCCTGAGGGAGACGACAGAAGTGATGCTGTGTCCCCATTATTGAGAAAGCGGTCAAATACCTACTTTCTGGTGCAATGTTTTGACAAAAGAAATCATTTAAAATGTCTAATGTGTTTTTATACTTTTTACACCCAATGTTATTCATTAATGCTGTACTGTGTGCATTTTGCACTGCAAATGTTTTGCAACAAGAGTTTAGATGTCTGTAATCCAATACTAGAGGATATGTATAGTCTGGTTTGGAGACAGGAAACAAAGGATTGTTCACTGATTAGGTGCATGTTTCAATCACCCCTTGGTATTCAAGTTGATATAAGATCTCCCTGACCTGTTGTTTAGCTTCTTGCTTAACTGGGTACTGCCTTTGTGCAGTTGGTTGCTTTTTCAACTGGATTTCGTGGTGAGGAGAATCCTCACCCCATCATACTTGATTTTTATATAATGCTGGGGCTTGGGCCACTGCCCATTTCCTGACATTAGTATATTTTAAATGTATTGGAATATGATTAGAGAATGCTGGCATTATGATGTCTTCCCCATGTGGGCACTCCCTGACAAATTCTTGTGGCCAGTCTTGTTCAGCTAGAAGTATATCATAGCCTTCAGAAAGACACTCCCAAAAGAATGCTTTCACTTTTATTGGTATGTCCCCCTCCATCTGGAGTGTTATTTCATATAACCTATGTGGAGAACTATCCCTGGTGACTGCAGTTTCAACTTCACTGTCTTCATTCAAGTCCACTGTCTCCAGAAGTCCCTTCAGGTTCTGGCGAGCTATTGTGACTTCTGCTTCGCTGTCCAACATTATCTGAGCCAATTCTCCATTCTTGAGTTGTGTCCGCAAGATCCTCGGCATGTCTGATTTTTTAGACCTGCTACTTTCTTTATGGTGAATTGAAGTATTTTGTTTTTCTGAACGTGTTGATCGTCTTTAGACTTCACGCGTTCTTCCTTGTTTTCTGACCGTCCTCTTCTTTCGGATTTCTGTGATGAATTCTGAAAGGTACGAGAGGAACGTGTATCAGTGTCCTGATATATGTCAGGTTTTCTCATATTATCCCTATTCATGAAGATATACCTCCTTCAGAGGGCTCCTTTTGAGGGGACCTACCTCTGGAATGAGAATGCTTCTCTTTGGAAGTTTGTTTGCTATTTTCCCACTTCTTTTTAGAAGATGTGGGAGTGTTTTTAGTAAAGACCTTTAACTGTATAATTCTATAAAATGTTGTATGTTACTAAGTAATTCCTCGTCCGACATTGATTCAACGTCAGGCCGACCATGTTGCTCCTAGTCTACCTAGTGGACCGAGTCTGGTATTTAAATGTTTTAGAGCGCTGTTAAACCAGAGCTCATGCTCCTGGTATGTGAGTGGAATTTCAATATCCTCAAAAGGAATATACTCATCCAGTGGATCATCTTCTTTGTAGAAGTGAAACATACGTGTTACTGGATTTGCTTCTGGGAAGACTATCCATGACTGGAATACCTCTGTCTGGTGATATTCATGTGCCACTATCACAAAAACTGCCCTACCACCTCTCGATGATAGGCCATGTTTTATAAGTTTTATAGTGACGGCTTTCCTTAAATTTTGAGGAATTATTACAGCATTTGCATCGGTTTCTTGAAAACCTGTAAAGTTTAAAACTCTGTCGACATTGTGGCCTGTAGCTGCAGTCCAGGCGTTATCCTTGTCAGCCATGTTAATGAAAGTTGCAGAGCAAGTTTCAAGGGAACAAAGATAAGGTGCACAATATTTTAACACTGTATCCTTCAACGTTGAACAAACCAAAACGCTAATACATAGAATTTGTCGTCCAACTCAGCTATGGTGGATATTATCCCTCACCCACTCCAGACTTCTATTGGAGTTTTATGAGTACAGGATCTTTGAGAAAAGCACAACTGAGTTACTTTAGTATCTAGCGTTAAATTAGTGCCCCATCAAACATTGGGCGCCATGTAGTGTAGTTCCTATATCCCTAATAGGCTCTGCGCATTGGAATAAAATACACTATCTTTTTGACATAGGACTGAGGTCAGTATGTTCTATTTAGTATACTAAACTTAATTGTGTGTGTGCCAGAAAACTCAGAGGTGACTAGAAACTTTCTTGAATGAACAAGAAGGGATTAGTCTCTGACAACTGCATAAACATGACAACTTTGTTTCCCTTATAGTCGGAACAATATCTTCGGGGTAATGAAAACAATAGATAACTATTTTACTCAGTCAATCGTGCATGCTCTGTTTCTACAGAGTTGCATAGAAATAAAGAGATAGGCGTTTCAATAAAAAGGGGTTAATTGAGCAGCCTTTTTTCTCATGCATGAGATATGAACTGCTACAATCGTTAGACAGAATGCGATGTATAATGTGTACAGCGTAAACAGTAATATAAAATAATACTGTAATAGCATGGTCTGTTGCTATGACATATATAAAAATACATACATAAATAACACAGCCTAAAATACTCAACTGGTGCTTCTAACATACGCCTACCCCAGTGTACGTAACCTAGGTCTAGTACTAGGGAAGAAGTAGGTACTGCCTTAGCATGAGTTTTAGTTCTGCCAACAATTGCAAAAGTTTCTCTAGGTTCTAATCAGCTCCATACCTTAGAAGGAGAGAGGTTGGGAACTCTTTCCTGGGACTCGATTTCCCAACACCCTGCAAGGGGAGTCAGAAACACAGGAGCTGGATTCCCGGCAGGAGGATGACAGCATCTAGTCAGTGCGTCAGCTTGGGAGATGATTTCCTTAGGGACTTGCTGTGGCGAGCTGCGTCGTGCAAGTAGGTAGTCGAGTTGCACCGAACCACACCGTGCTTTGCCATAGCAAGTGAAGGTATATTTATACCTTGAAGGTGTTTAGGAATGCCAGTATTGACGTAAAAGTCGGACATATGAACATCAAGCACGGGCAAGTCCCTTAGAGCTTAAGAGTCCGGTTTTCCAGGAACTCGTTGTGATGTAGATGAACGGATGTAAGTACCCATGCCTGTATTTGGGTAGCATGGGCTATGCCTAAATAAGGACTGGATTTCTATGTCTATATAATAGCAATGTCAATTGTACCCTTATAAGGGTATGAGTAGGGAAATTCATACGGAATCTAAATCGATACACAACACTGCTTGCCATATCTCCTAACCCATAATAAAATTCTCTCATTTGTGTTTTTGCTTCTGGTAATTCTTGCTTAGTGGTTGGGTCCATATTCATGAAGTTTTTCTAATTCGCACGAGCAAGTCTTGTTTCAATCATCATTCTCTCCTGAATCTAAATTGATATACAACACCCACTCCACTTTCGTATGTACGACAGTGCTAACTTCTAAATCATATCTACACATGAAGTGTTTTTTTGCCCTTTGTTGCGGGATATCCTTTCAAGTGATTATGCCTTTTAATGTAGCCTTGAATGCATCCTAGGTTACATTAATTGGGGCTGAATCTTTGTTTATACAGAAAAAGGCCCTAATCTCATTATCTATTTCTGTGCACCATAAACCATTTGCTAAATTGAGTTTATTAAAATACCATCTTCTTGATGCACCTTTATCCATATTCCCTAGAACATTTTCCATTTTAATTAAGACATGATCCAAAAAGGCGTTTAGAATGTGTTCATATCTACGAACTACAAGATTATGTGAGGTCAGAAAAAAATCTGTACTTGATGCTGAATCATATTTTGCTAAATAGCAAGAATATCTGCATTTGACTGGGTTTTTAAGTCGCCACTTATCTATGATGTCTAGATCAGATTTATAACTAAATAGAGCAATAGCAACTGGTTATTTATTTTGTTTACGTTCTAACTTTGTCGAGTCAAGTGAGAGGTCCTGCAAAAAATTTAAATCACCTCCCCATATGATCTGTCCAACTATGCATGATAAAGCTTGCTTTAGTTATAAAATATGGAGTGGATCATCTATCATAGCCAATATAAGGTTTAACTGATTTAATTTTCAATGCACAAACGTCCATCTTCCCCCTGATCTGATCCATTAACATGAAATTGAACATGCTTACCTAAAAAAATGCCCACACCCGTCTGTGCAAAACCTGAGACAGATGAGCAATAGAAGCCCGCCCAATTCTTAAAGATTTTAGTAGCGTCAGGTAAACTTTGAAAATGTGTCTTGAAAGAAAATCACATCAGGATTATGCCCTCTGAGCCAGCTCTGTACTTCATAGGCTTTGCGCCTCTTATTAAGACCATTAGCATTAAAGGACAGGATTGTTAATTTATTCCTATTCATCATTTTTATGCTTTATGGGATATTTTAAAATCGTCTGAAAACGTACAAAATACATATCTCATCATGACATATTGAGCATGGCTCCTTGACCTTGACTCTGCTCGTAGATCTGACCCTGAGAAAAATGTTAGCATAAAACACATAAAGATCCTTCCAATAAAATCACTTCCTAGCAGTTAACAAGCTAAAGTGCAAATTGTGCGAATCGTGCAAATTATGCAAGCTATGCTTTAAGCAGCAGTCCTCAATAGCGGCTAAAAACATAGCATGCTGTAGAGCATAATTACCTACAACAACTAAAGTGCAAATTGTGCACACTATGCTGAAGTAGAAGCACTCAATAGCGGCTAAAACATAACATGCAGTAGAGCATAGGTACCTATAATACATTCTACAATTGCCCTTTATCTGACAACTTAGCATCCTAAAAAATACTTCTTAAAAGATAACCATCTAGTGTGCAAATTTAGCCTTGGGCAATAGTTTGTAATAGCAGCTCACATATAAAGTGCAGAAAAACACGTATACCCAAAAAGCTTAAAGTGCGTTCTCCCCTTAAAATTCATAATATATTTTTATAAATATAAACCGTGTATTGGCAATTTCTCTGCAAAATCTATCCATATTCTGACACAATAAAACTTTGTCTAAGAACTCTCTTTTTTCTAAATGCTTCACCCCCTCCACCTTCCCCCACTCTGAAGGAGAAAAATCCCCGCTAATCCCACTATTTCCTCCTTCTCCCATTTTTTCCTGGATGCCATCTTGTTGCATCCTTTTGTGACTCCTGATTCGTCTCATGATCGCCCTTAACATTCTTCCATTAACAGTTCTCATAATACTTTCAATTAAATTCCGAATCCAATTTATAACTACAGAATCCCTTTTCTTATGCAAAGCTCAGTTCTTCCAAACAAGTTTGAGCATCCGGTATGTCCGTAAAACTGAAAAATTTTCTTTTAGCCAGGACTTTGAATTTAGACTGTTGAACAATTGATGCTTGCGCTCCTTTAGCCTTAAAGGAGTCAATCATTTTAATAATATCAGAAAAAATTCTAAAATTTTGAATCTCAGAGGTGGAAAATGATCTCTTTGCTATTGTTTTACTTACATTTTTCCCCTTAATTCTATAGTCTGAAAAGTTAATTAAAATTGTCAGTGGATATTTGGTATTCGGATGTTTCTGAGTGGGAACTCTATGGGCTCTGGTGATTGTAAAATCTCCTTGGAGCTCTGGTATTTTCAGGAGGGACTCAGACCACTTTACCATATCGGTCTTTTCTATACCCTCCAAAATCACTTGCCTGATAAAAAACAATGACCCCGGACCTTACAAACTTTCTCCAGATAGTCAGTAGTGGTGATTTTTTTAATTTTTCATCTTTTGACTGCAAATGACTGTTGGATGTAAAGTATCACTTTTGGAACTGAAATACCTGTGATTAGAGTCATTTTCATGCCCAAAATCGAGCAAAATACAAGCTTTTAAATTGAAGGAAAAGTCGTCATGCAGCACAGTGCTCGTGTGCTTATGTTCTTATGAAAACTGATTAACCCGGACCTTACAAACTTTCTCCAGATGGTCAGTAATGGTGATTTTTTAAATGTTTAATCTTTTGACTTTAAATGACTGCTAGATGTGAATTATCGCTTTTGGAACTAAAATAAGTGTGTTTAGAGTCATTTTCCTGCCCGAAGTTGGTCAAAATAGAAGCTTCTGAATAGGAGGAAAAGTTTGTAAAAATGGCAATTTTGGTCTTTGTGAGGCCTTAAAAAGCGGTGATTCAACATGAGGCACGATCCAATTGACATTTTGAATAATTTTTTGTACAATTAAAAAAACAATTTTCTGATGAATTAAAATGACCCCGGACCTTACAAACTTTCTACAGTGAGTCATTAATAGTGATTTGCTAATGTTTAATCTTTTGACTGTAATTGACTGTTGGATGTGAATTATCACTTTTGGAACTAAAATGAGTGTGTTTAGAGTCATTTTCCTGCCTGAAATTGGCCAAGATAGAAGCTTCTGAATTGGAGGGAAAGTCTATAAAAATGGCAATTTCGGTCACTGTGAGGCCTTAAAAAGTTGTTATTCCACAATAGGCCTGATCCATTTGACATTTTGAATAATTTTTTGTACAGTCCAAAAAAATCCATTTTCTGATGAAAACTGACGCATCCGACTTTACGAACTTTCTCCAGATAGTCAGCAATAGCGATTATTGAATGTTTAATCTTTTAACTGTAAATCACTGTTGGATATGAATTACCACTTTTGGAACTAAAATAAGTGTGTTTAGAGTCATTTTCCTGTCCGAAATCAGTCAAAATAGAAGCGTCTGAATAGGTGAAAAAGTCTGTAAAAATGTCAATTTTGGTCACTGTGAGGCCTTATAAGGTGGTTATTCAACATTAGGCATGATCCAATTGAAATTTGAATATTTTTTTCTTACAGTCCAAAAAATAAATTTTCAAATAAAAAACAATGACCCTGCACCTGTTAAACTTTCCCCAGATAGACAGTAATGGTGATTTTTGAATGTTTAATCTTTTGACTGTAAACGACTGTTGGATGGGAATTATCACCTTTGGAACTAAAATAAGTGTGTTTAGAGACATGTTCCTGCCCAAAATTGGTCAAAATAGAATCTTCACAGTAGGTGGAAATCTATGTATAAATGGCAATTTTGGTTACTGTGAAGCCTAAAAAAGTGGTTATTAGGCATTAGGCATGATCCAATTGAAGTGTGTTTAAGTCATTTTTCTGCCTGAAATCGGTCAAAATAGAAGCTTCTGAGTAGGAGGAAAAGTTGGTACAAAATGGAAAATTTGGTCTTTAAAAAGAGGTTATTCAACATGAGTCGTGATCCAATTGACATTTCCAATTATTTTTCATACAGTCCAAGCAAGAAATGTATTAATAAAAAAAAGTTGACCCCGGACCTGTTGAATTTTCTCCAGATGGTCAGTGACAGTGAGTTTTTAATGTTTAACCTTTTGACTGTAAAATGACTGTTGGATGTGAATTATTACTTTTGGACCTAAAAAAGTTTCTTTAGAGTAATTTTCCTGACAGATGTCAGTCAAAATAGAAGCTTCTGAGTAGGTGGAAAAGTGTGTAAAAATGGCACTTGTGGTCACTGTGAGGCTTTAAAAAGATATTATTTAACATGAGGCATGATCCAATTGACATTTTGAATACTTTTTGTATAGTCCAAAAAATCAATTGTCTGATGAAAAGCAATGGCTCCGGACCTGTCGGACTTTCTCCAGATGGTCAGTAATGGTGATTTTTTAATGTTTAATTTTTTGACTGTAAATTACTTTTTGGAAGTAAAAAAAAGTTTGTTTATAGTAATTGCCACTCGTAGACGGGACTTTGGTGCGAGTTTGTTTGTTGCTGCCAGGAAGCTTGGGGGACTACAGTGACCAGGAGCCCCATAACGCCACTCACCTGGGCTCTATTGTGATCCCGCCCACAACACTATTTGACTGTAAATTAATTTTTGGAAGTAAAAAAAAGTTTGTTTATAGTAATTGCCACTCGTAGCCGGGACTTTGGTGCGAGTTTTTTGTTGCTGCCAGGAAGCTTGGGGGACTACAGCGACCAGGAGCCCCATAACGCCACTCACCTGGGCTCTATTGTGATCCCGCCCACAGCGCTATTTGACGGCTCGCGGCCCCCTCTTCGCGGGACGCGCGCGCGCCGGGCAAAGCCCGAGCCAGGGGCGGGCCTGTTTGAGCCCGTTGGTGCCTGGTGGAGGCTGGGCTGGGCCACCCCCCTAACGGCTGCAATCAAAGGTCAGTTATTAGCAAATTGAATTAGCGACTCCATATCCTTCACGTGTTTTTGAGTTCATTCACCAACTTGATTATAATGTTTGGCCGCGAGGGGGAAAGCAGAAAGTCGCGACGGGGGGTCACGTAGCTGGAACCTTGGATCAGTTTATCACCAGAGCTACTTCGGTCTTGGCCCATGATATTGCCCTGACTGAGCGTAGGGTGTCCCAGGAACTGGAATTTGCTAAACGTTCCTCGCTGGGCAATCTGACTAAGGCATGAACCCCAGATAGATCCAATGGTAGGGCGAAGGCCCGTGGACCTTTGCAACCGGATGATAGTTCTCCACCCCAGGGAGAGGGGGCCCACGTACTCATGGAGAAGGGAGGATGTGATCCTCTGAGTAGCACCACGTCCAAGAACACTCAAGCCCCTTCCACGGAAAACCAAATACTCACCAGCACAACAGCGGGAGGCTCAACGGAAGCCCAACGGGCCAAACCTGCAAAAAATATGGGGGCAATCCAAAAAAGGAAGCGAGGAGAGGGCACACAGAAGGGCAAAAACTCTAAAATTCCAAGGCGGAATGAACAAGGAGATTCATGTGATCTTAGTTGTTCAAACTCAGGCACGATAGAGGAGATCACACCATCTGTTGCCCCATCTGCTGGGCCCCAGATCGCATTAGACGATAAACTCTTACAAAAGATAGGCGGCCTTATCTCTTCTTTTACACAACCTTTGCTGGATAGACTTACATTGATTGAGCAGAGGTTGGTGAATTTTGAATCCTCGGCAATGTCTAACCTTGATGGCATAGAGAGGAACCTTCCACGGGCCAGCAACGTAACAGCTGACGGATGCAGGGCCACGCCAAGTGTCAACTTGAACTCTAACCCCAGCGCTGGAGAACCAATGGAAGGTCCATCTTGTGGGAAAAATGCACCAAGTGAAACCAATGTCAATGGTGGAGTAACAAAGGGGAATAGTACTTTGGTGAGGGGTGGGACTAGGCAAGCTTGAACGCCGGTCGTGGACTCCGCATTAAGGTTAGAGGAGGGTCCGAGGGGTGCAGACATTCCTGTTAACCATGAGAACATTCCACCGCACATTGATTTTCCACGGAGTCTGTTCCATATGTGGTTGTTTTGGCTGGGGTTCCGGGGTTAGCGGAGGGTAGGTTAGACTCTTACACTGAATTAAAAAACAAAACCACCCACTGGTTAAACAACCACAGACCCCTCCCTCCTAACACATGTAGCAAACTTTTGTTCGTGTGTAGAGTTAACTGGGTTGGCCTGAGGGAAAAAGATATTCCGGGGAACTGTATTGTAGTGAACTTTGGAGACAGGTGGGCGGTACCCTTTATCGCCAGGGGACAACACCATGACTCCAAATCCTCTGTACAGACCTTGGACCTCAAATATTTTTATCCCAGTACACCACGAGGCGATCACTGGGGGTCCCGGGATAGGTTTTGGGAGGGACGATCCCTCCATGGAACAGTAACTAATTCCACTGGGGGGGATGATTTTGATTTTGTATTTAACATCCCCATAAGTAACAGATATAGTACCTTGGATATGGTTGACTGACAAGCCATCCCAGACTCTAACCTCTATTTACCCTATTGACCTTGTCCACTCTATCTCTATGGTAGGGTAGGAGCCTTTAGGCCAACCGTTCCACCAAGGATAGGAAATAGGGTGCAAAGGAAGAGTGAGGATCTTTTCCCCTGACATACCAGAGGGTCTTGACCATCAGGTGGTAGGACCTATCGCCAAAACTATACCCACTATGGAGGAGGGTGTACATCACCAAACCATTCCCCCCTTGTGTGAAAATCAACCCATGCCAACCAATCTACCTGGGCATGAGATAGAGTCCAATCTGGACTGCGAGTGGGAAGGAACCTCTAATGGCACTGAAGTTATGTGCTGGAATATAGCAGGACTAAGGGGCAAATTGGAACAGCAGGATTGGGCCAATTTCGTGGGCGACCATGAAATATCCCTCTTCCAGGAAACGTGGGCCTTAAATACTCTCCATAGAGTCGGATTTGTATCTTATAGCGAGCCAGCCGTGAAAGGTTTGATAGGTAGACCCTATGGGGGCTTATGCATTTGGGTGGGCTCCCATCTAGGGTACTCAGTAAAGTGCCTTGATACCCATATGAAGGACATACAATGCATTATTCTCTCCAAGGCTGATTTACCTAAAATCGCTATTATGAATGTATACTCAAGACCAGTAAAGTATGGGTATACATCTGATACGTTGAACATGTTGGCAGCCCTATTAGAAACTCTTACAGGGGTAGCATCGCCCATCATAGGTGGTGACTTTAATTGCCACTTTGAGCCCCTTAATGGCTTACCACTATCAATCTTATCTGAGGAGGATGCATCGCTATCGATCCCGGCTGCTAATGCCTACCCCATAAGGGAATGGACTCCTCTGGTCCTCCAATTGACATCATTAACTCTGACACACTCCTTGAGGGCCTGTAATGGGAGGTTCGCCGATGACATTCCGGGCCACTTCACTTATAACAAACCAGCCCAGGAATCCATAATAGATTACATCTTCATCCAGATTGATATTTGGCATAAAGCAATCAAGTTTTGTGTCCACTCCCGGCCAGAAAGCGACCACAACCCCCTGGTTCTGACATTAGATGTTCAAGTGCCAGAATCGGGGCAAGCGGTGGAACAGTATAATTTAATAGTGGCCCGTGGAGGCAGACGTATTCCCTGGGGTGCAATATCCCAATCTCAGGACACTATCAGAGAAATGTATTCATGTGTTATACCTGTGCTGGAAAAGGCCACCCTTCTTACTTGTCCCGGAGACTGTGAGACCCCCAATTTAGAGCTAGCAATCCTCCACCAGGATTTGGTTTCGTCCTTTGCACCCTTTTTTTATTCCGACAAACCAACGAAGAGTAATCGATCCAGGGCTAAAAATCCCTGGTATAACAAGGCTTGCAGAGATGCTAAAAGTGCGCTCTTGACGTCACTTAAAAAAGGCGACAGTGTATCTATTAGGGAAAGCAGGTCTTTTTTTAAAAAGGTGATTTTATGCGCAAATGCAGAATGGGAAACTGCAAGATGGGAGGCAATAAAAAACGCCTTAGAACAAAAAGATTTCAGAGGCCTTTGGAATCTGATCCACTCTGGGCATGTTGGGGGTAAGCTTGCCATAGAGCCCAACATCCCCGAGGAAGTGTGGCGCCTCCATTTTAAACAATTGTACTCAAGCACTACAGAAATCCAACCGATGACTAGTAAAATATCCAGTACTCAAACTCTAGTCATTTTTAGGGTTCCACACTCTTGCACCCTGGCTGAGGTGTCCTATGAAATTGGGAAGATACTACCAAATAAGGCCCCTGGTCTAGATAAAATTCCCGGGGATCTCTACAGAAGTGATCAGGTAGTGTGGGCCCCCTACCTCCAACTGTTTTTCAACGCGATTCTAAATGGGATGCCGCCCTCTGCCACATGGGCTGGGGCTGAGATCATTCCAATTTATAAAAAGGGGTCCCCGGCAGATCCTGTTAACTATAGGCCGATAAGCCTGATAGATGTGTCTCAAAAGTTCTATGCCAGAGTGTTACTAGCGAGGTTGCACGAGTGGATGGAGGATCATGATATTTTGACCCCCTTCCAAGCGGGTTTTAGATGTAAAAACTCAACTATAGATCAGTTGTTCAGGCTACAACTGATCTATTGGAAACATATAGTCTTGGAACGTGGAAGCCTCTATCTCACGTTCGTGGATTTAAAATCCGCCTTTGATATGGTCAACTGCGAGCAATTGTGGGGTATACTGTTAGACATGGGAGTGCCAGCATATTTATGCCATCAGTTTAGGCTCCTCCATGAAGGTACATATGCAAGGGTGAAGTTTGGCAAGCAGGGTAACCTGACATCTCCGTTTCCTGTTGAGAAGGGGGTGAGACAGGTGTGTGTGCTCGCACCGACCCTTTTCTCCCTCTTTCTCAATGGGTTAATCAAAGACCTTCTTGCTGTGAATAATATAGTCCGCCCAAAATTGGCAAGCCGCAAATTGCCTGCTCTCATGTTTGCGGATGACACTCTGCTCCTCCCCAAATCATCGATGGGGATGCAGCGTGTCCTAGACGAATTTGCCCTGTTTTGTAAGAGGAGGAACCTGGTGGTTAACATCTCTAAGACGAAATATATGGTTTTTAATGCAAACCCAACCAACTGCCCCCACCCCACCTTGGATGGTAGACCTTTAGAAAGAGTCTCTATCTTTGATTATTTAGGCCTCTCCTTAAATGATAAAATGGGGTGGGGTCCCCAAATCACTAAGGCCAATTTGAAACTGACACAGGCATCAGGAGGGATTATAAAACTCTATAAAACCTCAGCCTGTAAGGCCTTAAGTCCCCCAGTAGAAATTTATAAATTCCAAGCCCGGGGCACTGCTACGTATGGGGCAGAATTGTGGGGGCATTCCTCTGTAAATGCCCTCACAATAACTGAAAATAATTTTAGGAGACAAATCCTGAGCTTGCCAAAAAATACACCTATGGTTCCGCTCAGAATGGATCTGGGTATTAGCCCCATAGCAGATTTGATTTGATTGCGTCCAATGCTATATTGGCGACGCCTCTGGAGCACCCCAGAATTGGCTCACTACAGGGATGACCTGAAAGCTGTGCTCATGACCAGGGGGGCGGGCAAGATCCCCTGGTTGGCCTTTATCAGGGACTCGACCAGAGCATTGGGCTTGGGCGATTTATGGTCCACGCCTGAAGTAGCATGTGCTGAAATCTCGAAAAAATCCTTAGCACGTGTTCTAAAGGACTACAAACTGGTGCGCTCTGTCCAGACAGTCACTACCTCTAGTCTAACGTATGGGTTTCTGGACTATAAGTGCAAATACGAATTCGAACAAGTAATAGATACCATGCAACCAGTTTTAGCAAAAAAATTGTATCTGCAATTTAGATATGGGACCCTCCCGCTTAACGCTCGTACTAATAAGTGGGAAGGCGGGCCAGACCCCATTTGTCCCGGGTGCCTAACGAAGGAAGAAACTGCTATTCATGTGGTCCTCTTCTGCCCGGCATACAAGAGTTCAAGATCCAAGTGCGTGATTCAATTTTGTAAAAACCAGGGCATTAGAAACTATAGAGAAACTTTCAGAATTCTAAAATCTGATACTGCCCCGGTTACTGTTGTTGTGATATCTGAATTCCTATTTGCATTGTGGGGAAAGAGAAAGCACCTTCTTGCTACTAGCTCTGTCTAAGAGTAATATTTTGATCCTTCTTATTCACCATGTAGGGCAATATGTAACAAATGAGCGCAATATGTCCACTGTATTTACCATGTTGAGGTTGAGGTGCTATTAAGGTGGGCTGTATTTGGTTGGATATATACAGTGTAAGGATTAAACAATATCAAATGCTGGAGGGGGTCGAAGTGCTTGCCTTGTTTTTATTAGATGTGTTTATACGATTTTTAATTGTATTTTAATATTTAGATGTTAAATTATATTCTTAAGAGATTGTTTTAGATTTCCCACACTGCCTGTTATTAATCTTTTAATGGTCAGGCTCCCTCAATGAAATATTTGTACTCATATAGTATATGTACGCCTTTGTATCTCCGGATTGGTTTTATCGGTGATCCCCTTTCTTTTTTCTTTATTTTTTCTGTGGATGTAAAAAATTGTATATCCTTGCACTTTTATGGCCATAACGTCCGAAATAAAGTTACTATGAATGAATGGGTAATGTTTCTTCCCCAAATCAGTCACAATAGAATCTTCTGAGTAGGAGGACAAGTCTGTAAAAATGGCAAATCTGGTCACTGTGAGGCATAAAAAAGGGGTTATTCAACATTAGGCATGATCCAATCGACATTTTGAATAATTTTTTGTATAGTTCAAATAATGAATTTTCCGATGAAAGACAATGACCCCGAACCTTCAAACTTTCTCCGGATGGTCAGTAATGGTTATTTTTTAATGTTTAATCTTTTGATGTAAATGACTGTTGGATGTGAATTATCACTTTTGGAACTAAAATAAGTCTGCTTAAAGTCATTTTCCTGCCGAAACCGGTTAAAATAGAAGCTGCTGAGGATGAAAAGTCTGTAAAAGTGTCGATTTCGGTCATTGCAAGACTTTAAAAAGTGATTATGCAACATGTGGCTAAATCCAATTGACATTTTTAATAATTTTTTGTACAGTCCAAAAAATACATTTTCAAATAAAAAACAATGACCCCTGACCTGTTAAACTTTCTCCAGGTGGACAGTAATGGTGTTTTTTAATGTTTAATCTTTTGACTGTAAATTACTGTTGGATGGGAATTATTACTTTTGGAACTTAAATAAGTGTGTTTAGAGTAATTTTCCTGCCCAAAATAGGTCAAAATAGAATCTTTTGAGTAGGTGGAAAAGTCTGTAAAAATGGCAATTTTGGTCACTTTGAGGCCTAAAAAAATGGTTATTCATGTATAGTCCGAAAAATCAATTTTCTGTGAAAAACGATGACCCCGGACCTGTTGAACTTTCTCCAGATGGTCAGTAACAGTGTTTATTTAATGTTTACTTTTTTGACTGTAAATGACTGTTGGATGTGAATTATCACGTTTGGATCTAAAATAAGTGTGTTTAAAGTAATTTTCCTGCCCAAAATAGGTCAAAATTGAATCTTCTGAGTAGGTAGAAAAGTCTGTAGAAATTGCAATTTTGGTCACTGTGAGGACTAAAAAAGTGGTTATTCAACATTAGGCATGATCCAATTGACATTTTTAAATATTTGTGTGTAGTCCAAAAAATCAATTTATGATGAATGACAATGGCCCAGAACCTTACGAACTTAATCCAGATGGTCCTTAATGGTGATTTTTGAATGATTAATCTTTTGACTATGAATGACTGTTGGATGTGAGGTATCACTTTTGGAACTAAAATAAGTGTGTTTAAGTCATTTTCCTGCCCGAAGTCTGTCAAAATAGAAGCGTCAGAGTAGGAGGAAAAGTCGGTAAAATTTGAAATGTTGGTCACTGTGAGGTCTAAAAAAGTGGTTATTCAACATTTGGTATGATCCAAATGACATTTTGAAATATTTTTGTATAGTCCCAAAAATTATTTTGAGTAGGTGGAAAAGTCTGTAAAAATGGCAATTTTGGTCACTTTGAGGCCTAAAAAAATGGTTATTCATGTATAGTCCGAAAAATCAATTTTCTGTGAAAAACGATGACCCCGGACCTGTTGAACTTTCTCCAGATGGTCAGTAACAGTGTTTTTTTAATGTTTACTTTTTTGACTGTAAATGACTGTTGGATGTGAATTATCACGTTTGGATCTAAAATAAGTGTGTTTAAAGTAATTTTCCTGCCCAAAATAGGTCAAAATTGAATCTTCTGAGTAGGTAGAAAAGTCTGTAGAAATTGCAATTTTGGTCACTGTGAGGACTAAAAAAGTGGTTATTCAACATTAGGCATGATCCAATTGACATTTTTAAATATTTGTGTGTAGTCCAAAAAATCAATTTATGATGAATGACAATGGCCCAGAACCTTACGAACTTAATCCAGATGGTCCTTAATGGTGATTTTTGAATGATTAATCTTTTGACTATGAATGACTGTTGGATGTGAGGTATCACTTTTGGAACTAAAATAAGTGTGTTTAAGTCATTTTCCTGCCCGAAGTCTGTCAAAATAGAAGCGTCAGAGTAGGAGGAAAAGTCGGTAAAATTTGAAATGTTGGTCACTGTGAGGCCTAAAAAAGTGGTTATTCAACATTTGGTATGATCCAAATGACATTTTGAAATATTTTTGTATAGTCCCAAAAATTATTTATCTGATGAAAAACGATGACCGCGGACCTTACGAAGTTAATCCAGATGGTCATAAATGGTCATTTTTTAATGATTAATCTTTTGACTGTAAATGACTGTTGGATGTGAATTATCACTTTTGGAACTAAAATAAGTGTGTTAAAGTCATTTTCCTGCCTGAAATCGGTCAAAATAGAAGCTTCTGAGTAGGAGGAAAAGTTGGTAAAAATGGTAATTTTGGTCACTGTGAGTCTTTAAAGAAGAGATTATTCAACATGAGTCAAAATCCAATTGATATTTTCAATATTTTTTTATACAGTCCAACAAATAAGTTTTTTAATAAAAATAAAGTTGATCCCAGACCTCTTGAATTTTCTCCAGATGGTCAGTAATAGTGATTTTTGAATGCTTAATTTTTTGACTGTAAATGACGGGTGTAAATTATCACTTTGGAAGAAAAAACTGTTTGTTTAGAGTAATTTTTCTGCACAAATCAATCAAAATAGAAGCTTCTGAGTAGTTGGAAATGTCTATAAAAATGTCAATTTTGGACACTGTGAGGCCTAAAAAAGTGGTTATTCCCCATCATGCATGATCCAATTGACATATTGAATATTTTTTTGTATAGTAAAAAAAAAAGATTGGCTGATGAAAAACGATGACCCCTGACGTGACAAATTTATTCTAGATAGTCAGTTATGGTGATTATTGAATGTTTAATCTTTTGGCTGTAAATTACTGTTGGATGTGAATTATTATTTTGGGAGCTAAAATAAGTGTGTTTAGAGCCATTTTCCTACCAGAAATCGGGCAAAATACATGCTTCTGAGTGGGAGGAAAAGTCTGTAAATATGGCAATTTTGTTCACTGTGAGGCTTTAAAAAGAGGTTCTTCAACATGAGGTATGATCCAATTGGCATTTTGAATCATTTTTTGTACAGTCCCAAAAAACAATTTTGTGAACTAAAACTATGACCCCGGACCTGTTGAACTTTCTCCAGATGGTCAGTAATGATGATTTTTGAATGTTTAATCTTTTGACTGTTAATGACTGTTGAATGTGAATTATCACTTTTGGAAGTGAATTTTGTTTTGTTTAAAGTCATTTTTCAGCCCGAAATCTGTCTAAATACAAGCTTTTGAGTAGGTGGCAGAGTCTGTTAAAATTGCAATTTTGGTCACTGTGAGGCTTAAAAAGTGGTTATTCATCATGATCTAATTGACATTTAGAATAATTTTTTGTACTGTCCCAAAAATCAATTTTCTGTTGAAAAACGATCACCCCGGACCTGTCGAACTTTATCCAGATGGTCAGTGAGGTGATTTTTGAATGTTTAATCTTTTGACTATTAATGACTGTTTGATGTGAATTATCGCTTTTGGAACTAAAATAAGTGTGTTTAGAGTCATTTTCCTTCTCAGAATCAATCCAAATACATGCTTCTGAGTGGGAGAATCAATTTTCTGTTGAAAAACGATCACCCCGGACCTGTCGAACTTTATCCAGATGAGTAAGGTGATTTTTGAATGTTTAATCTTTTGACTATTAATGACTGTTCTATGTGACAGTGGTCATTCAACATGGAGCACGATTGAAATTGAGATTTTGAATCATTTCTTTTTTTTTAGAGTCCAGAAAATCAATTTTCATATGAAAAACGATGACCCCGGACCTTACTTACTTTCTCCAGATGATCTAGTAGTGATGATATTTTTATTGTTTAATCTTTCGACTGCAAATGGCTTCTGGATGTTAAGTTTCACTTGTGGAACTGAAATAAGTGTGTTTAGAGTAATTTCTCTGCCTCAAATCGGTCAAAATAGAATCTTCTGAGTAGGAGAAAAGTCTGTAAAAATGGCAATTTTGGTCACTTTGAGGCCTGCCTGACAAACTTAATCTAGATGGTCAGTAATGGAGAATATTGAATGTTTAATCTTTTTACTGTAAATGACTGTTGGACATGAATTATCACTTTTGGAACTAAAATAAGTGTGTTTAGAGTAATTTTGATGCCTGAAATCTGTCAAAATAGAAGCTTATGAGTAGGTGGAAGAGTCTGTTGAAATTGCAATTTTAGTCACTGTGAGGTTTAAAAAGTGGTTATTCAACATTAGCCATGATCCAATTGACATTTTGGTAAAAAATTAGCATAGTCAAAAAAATCATTTTTCTTTTGAAAAATGATCACCCCAGGACTGTTGAACTTTCTACAGATGATTAGTAAGGCGATTTTTTTATGTTTCATCTTTTGACTATAAATGACTGTTGGATGTGAATTATTGCTCTTAGAACTAAAATAAGTGTGCTTAGAGTTATTTTCCTGCCCGAAATCGGTCAACATAGAAGCTTCTCAGCAGGAGGAAAAGTCTGTAAAAATTGCAATTTTGGTCACTTTGAGGTTTTAAAAAGAGGTTCTTCAACATGAGGCATGATCCGATTGACATTTGAATCATTTTTTGCACAGTCCAAAAAATCAATTTGATGATGAAAATGATGACCCCCAAACCTGTCAAACTTTCTCCAGATGCTCAGTATTGGGGATTTTTGAATGTTTAATCTTTTGACTGTAATTGACTGCTGGGTGTGAATTATCATGTTTGGAACTAAAACAAGTTTATTCAAGATCAGTATTTATTTATTTGTTCAATCAATAGCATGATCATACATACATACCATAAAAGCACAACACATGTTAAAAAACATCATAGTGCGTACATTCAAGAGTAATAAATACAAGTAATAAAGAATTAGCAGAATAACATGACTTCAGGCGAGAATACTCTAGTTGTACCTTTACAAGTAACCTTAAGCCTAGCAGGGTTCAATAAAAAGACTTCACAACCCAGGCGAAGAAGGAGTGCCCTTCTGCCACCATCCTTGCTTTGGGCCTGGCGTTTTAAAATATGGATTGCCGGAGAAGAAAGTTACCAAAAAATATAAGGATGGCTCTTGGTTTTTCATCTTGCCCTGGCCTCTTTTTAAGCATCAGAGGAAATCGATGCACCCTCTGTACCTCGGACTCCCAGTTCCATTGAGCCAGTTCAGGAAAGGCCTCCTTAAGTAGCCTCAGTATGAAGCCATGGATATTGTCTCCCTCTGCTTTTTCTGCAATCCCAAGTAATCGGAGATTGTTCCGCCGCTGTCTGTTTTCGAAGTCCTCCAGCTTCCAAAGTACATCAGTCATCTTACTTTCATTAGACGTAGTTTGTTAGTCAGAAGTTTCTGCGCTGGCCTCGATTTGTATAATTCATTCTTCCAACGCCGTGGAGCGTTCTGAAATTTACGTACAAGCTATATTCTCTTTGCGCACAGCTCCTTGTAATTTTTTTGATAGCCAGATGGGCCCTCTTATGTTCATGACGTGCCTCAGTCTACATTTGCTTCAGCGTTGAGTATTTTAACTCCATAGATGGATGAGGTATGTGGAGCTCCGTAGTATCTTTAGTTTCTGTTGAACTTTCGGGAGCTTCTGTTTGGGCTCTAACCTCATCATCAATTTCCCTCCCACAATGGGTGGCTGAATAGTCTGATTTTAACTGGCTTGGCTGGCTGTAATCCAAAGTAAAGCCCTTGTCTTTGTCTGAATTTCTTATACTCCTCTTCTTGGTACGAACAGGTAAATGTTTTTGTGTGTCAAATTTCATGGGGGGACTTCCACTATCCCCCCCTGTGAGATCATATTCTATTCCATCCTTCTCACTAATATTAGACAAATCAGATTTGCCTGTCAAAGAGTAAAACTTTTCACAATCCGGTGTAGCAATCTACCTGGATAATAATTCCATGTTTCCCTTTAGGGCTTGTGTGTGAGGGGTTTCACTGGAAGCTTGCATGATATCAGTAATATCCCCTTGTTGTGCAGTATTCTCAGCTCTGGACATCTCCTCATCTATGCCCTTTGTAAAACGTCAGGCTTAGTAACAGATTTATCAAACTATTCAATCTCTGGGGAAGTCTCTCCTGTGTTATGAGAGATATTATTTAGCACCCCTCCCATCAGTGCTGATTTTCTAGGGTGTTTGTAGTCCCCCGTCCAACAAACATCCCCGGTACAGTTTGCTGTTTGGGTCTAGTAACCATCTCGCTGGAGCGCTGTTCCCCGTGTGTTTCTTGTTGTTTTTCTCATTGATAGACCCGTCCTTGGTCAGATCTGTGTGTTGAGTGTCGCTCAGGTTCAGGCTCAGATTCAGGATTTTCCCATCAGTAGCCGCACGCTGAGTAAAAGATATCCCTTTGGCTCCTCCGGCAGCACCGATTTCTTTCACTGTGGATTTCACTTTCGCCGGCATGATACAGTGTCTGCCCTTTCTCAGCAGCTACACTGTGTCGCTCAACCTCTAAGGCTCTGAGCACTGGCAGTCTTTTCGCGGTTACAATGTATGGGCGGGATTCTCTGGACCTCCGTAGCACCTCGAATTTGACACTGGTTGCCACAGAGAGATAAGTCCTCAACGTTAGAGCCGTCAGAGCTCCAACCTCTGTCAGCAGCCTCATCAGCTTTTGTCCTGCAGCCGAGATTTTACCCGAAAAGCATCTGGAATAGTTATGAGTAAGTTGCAAACCAAATAACCAGATTTAACAGCATGCCATTCCTCATTCGAATGGATAATGTCACAGTGGCAGGGAGAGCAGCTTCCACAATGGTCATGCAGCCGCCATCTTGCCTCTACTTATCATTCTAAAGGTACAACTAGAGGATTCTCGTCAGAGATTCAAACCCAGGAGTTCCTGCAGGAATTCTCCAAGAAAAAAGTTATGGTTGAAGGACTGAAAATGTTAACAAATAACCAGGGCACAAGTCCTAAAAAAAGAAGTGGGGGGACGCTGTCACTGAAAGTGATGTCATAACAGGAAGTGACATCTCGAAAGGTGGCTTGCACCATTAGACTCATTGCCTCCCCTCGCTCCCCCCTTCGATGCGATTGCATCTGAGAAGCCAGCGCGTGAGCTGAGTTCGGTATGAGCTCTGATCTCGCCCCAGAGAGGCCAAAGAGTGAAGTCTAGCTTTTGGTCAGGGGACCGCGTCCACCCGGTAAAATAAGTGGGGGGACGCCGTCTACCCACGTGGTACCCCGACTCGAGTCCTGCAAATAACCATATGCCTGTTTTTTTTCTTCTGTTTTGTCTTTTTCTCTACACTTTTGGTCTTTTGGTAGGAAGCGGCTAGGGGCACAACAACATACAAGAGGCGTCACGAGGGTCTTTGGACCTTTTTTGCCTTTTTGAAGGGGATGGGGAGGGGGGAGAGGTGGGATGATAGCAACCAAGGGGAGAAGGGGAGGGTTTTTTGCATTGGGATTAGCACTTGTTATATGAGTTGGGTATCTCTCAGATCGCACTGTTACTCATTATGGAATCATTGTATTTCTACCAATGAGGAAGCTTAGAATCGCCTCCATTAATATCTGTGGGCTGAACGACCCCCTAAAGAGAAACAGAATTAGTCTTGATGTTCAATTTCCAAAGGCAGATATTATATGTCTTCAAGAGACACATATTGAAGCATGCAGAAAGGGGGTTCTAGAAATGGCTGGTTATCAAGTTATTGCTAGCACTACACAGGAAACTAGGACAAGAGGGGTGGCGGTATTGGCACAGAAGAGAATGGGTAGTTTTCTGAGCTCATCTGTAGATAAAATGGATAGATGGGTAATTACGCAATGCTGCATCGCTAATAAGATGTTTACTCTCTGCTCAGCATATGGTTCAGCGTTGGATGACCATGTATTATTTGAATGGCTGATTATCAAGCTTGTTGGTTGGCCTCTCCCTTTGATTTTTTTGTGGAGATATGACTATTAACCTGAGCTGTCAGGTTTCCATCCACAAAGGAGTGACGTACCAAGGTCAGAAACCGAAAGTTTTTTAAACTGTCACAACTTAGATCTTTGCATGGGCTATTAGATGTATGGGCAAAACAAAAGGGGAATGATCCTAGCTTCACGTTCTTTTCTGCACCACATCAAGTGCAAGCAGGATTAGATTACTTTTTTGTGTCACAGGAGCTTTTGCAAGGTTGCAAGATAAGCAAATATCCCAAAGTTATATCTGATCACAAGCCTCTAGTGATAGAAGTAAATATTAGGCTAGAATCCTCACAGACATGATGGACATGTAATAGGGCTCTATTAAACGAAGAAGAGTATATACAGTATTTTGAAGAATTGATTCCTAGGTTCATTGGAGATAATTTAGAGAGCACTAATATAAGCATAGTGTGGGATACATTAAAAGCAGGGGTCAGAGGAGAAACGTCTAGGTATGGATGGGAGGCACAAAGGAAGGATAAACCCCAGCTACAAACCCTGTATGAGGATTTGGGCAAGGCAGAATTAATAGAGGTATTGTGTGAAGGGGCAGAACCGGAGACAGCCCAATCAAAGATTATCATTGCCAGATCTGCCATTACCGAGATATCTATCAGGAAATCGGCTGTAAAGTATATGGTGTGGCGGAGTAAGTTTTATGAGAATAATGAGAGGGTGGGTCATTTACTTGCTGTACGCACTAGGGAGAAAATAGTACAAACTCAGATCAGTGAAATTAGAGATCCTAGTGTAGGTATGGTAAGTGAGCCTGATGCCATCCTCACTGCATTTCAAAAATGTTATCAAAGATTATATACTGAGGATATCCAGGTTAGGGATCAAGAAATTGAAGATTATCTAAGGGGGAACATTTTTGATCAGGTAGAGGAGGAGAGAGATACTTTAGACACACCATTCACAATGGACGAATTAAAAGCAGCAATTGATTCTATACTATTAGGTAAAGCTGTGGGAACTGATTTAATACCAGGGGAATTCTACAAAATGTTTATGACACAGATTATGGCACTCATGTTGTAGGTATTTGGTAGAGCACAATCAGATCTGTTGGCCCCCAATTCCTGGAAAAATGCTCATATTATAGTCTTCCCTAAAAAAGGTAAATCCACAAGGGAATTGGGATTGTACCTGCCAAATACTTTGGTTAATAGCGATGTAAATGTAAAAACAAAATTCTAAAATCTTGGCAAACAAGAAGCTAGTATCCCCTTTTCAACATGGGTTTCTCCCGGGAAGGGGCACGACGGAACACATTTGACGTATAATCATGCTATTTGATTATACAAAGGTTTCAAGAGATGCTATGGCTGCAATACTACTTGATGCTGAAAAAGCGTTAAATAGGGTCTCCTGGCCCTTTTTATGGGCAATTATGGAAAGGAAAGGTTTGGGCAAGGGTTTTATTGGCGCTATCAGATGTATGTATCAGGAACCGTGGCTAGAATTGCTATGATGGGCTCCACATCTGATTTAATTAAAATTACCTGAGGTACGCGGCAGGGTGCCCCTGCTCCACGCTATTATTTGCACTTTATATAGATCCCTTAATTAAAAGTCATTGACAAGATACTGGCCATCCACTCTATTGGAGGAGATACTTAGGGGCCCATTAGGATCACGGGTGGATCGCTATCGCCCGCATGGCGGTGGCGATCCGCCCGTGATCCGACCCCGCCTGCCACCCATTTCCCCCTGCCATATTACTATGGCGGGGTGGACCAGGGCGGACGGAAAGACCGTCTGCCACTTTTCCGCCTGGTCAACAATTTGACCGGGCGGAAAAGGGTTTAATATAGTGGCGGTGTCTGTTAGACACCGCCAGCCATATTAACATGGGTGCGGAAAGATGCCTTTCTGTGGCGGCAGTGCCGCCACGGAAAGGCATGCGAAAATAGACTGCGGGGGCCCGGTGCGGGCCCCCAGGTACTCCAGGGGGTGGAAGGTACACATGGGGGTACCATGCAGGCCGTGGCGATCCGCCGGTGATCCGACCCCGCCTGCCACCCATTTCCCCCTACCATATTAGGATGTATGACGTTACAACGCATGCTTTTACCACGCATGCTGTTACAACGCAGTTTTTACAACGCAAACCTTTACAACGCATAGCGCTTTGGGGTGCTGGATAGTGAATAGTTTAATTTACTATTCTAACTCCAGTCCCCGTGGACACTAGGGAAGGTGTTGGATAGTAAATTAAATGTATTCCCTATCCTAGAGCGCCCCCAGCGCAATGCGTTGTAATGGTTTTCGTTGTAAAACCTGCGTTGTAAAAGCACTGCGTTGTAAAAGTTTTGTTGTAAAGGATGTTTCCCGCCATATTACTATGGCGTGGAGGACCAGGGCGGACGGAAAGACCGTCTGCCGCTTTTCCGCCTGGTCAACAAGTTGACAACAAGTTGACCGGGCGGAAAAGGCTTTAATATGGTGGCGTGTCTGTTAGACACCGCCAACCATATTAACATGGTTGCGGAAAGATTCCTTTCGTGGCGGCATTGCCGCCACGGAAAGGCATGTGGAAATAGACTGCGGGGGCCCGCTGCGGGCCCCCAGGTACTCCAGGGGGTGAAAGGTACACATGGGGGTACCATGCAGGCGGTGGCGATCCGCCGGTGATCCGACCCCGCCTGCCACCCATTTCCCCCTACCATATTAGGATGTATGACGTTACAACGCATGCTTTTACCACGCATGCTGTTACAACGCAGTTTTTACAACGCAAACCTTTACAATGCATAGCGCTTTGGGGTGCTGGATAGTGAATAGTTTAATTTACTATTCCAACTCCAGTCCCCGTGGACACTAGGGAAGGTGTTGGATAGTAAATTAAATGTATTCCCTATCCTAGAGCGCCCCCAGCGCAATGCGTTGTAATGGTTTTCGTTGTAAAACCTGCGTTGTAAAAGCACTGCGTTGTAAAAGTTTTGTTGTAAAGGATGTTTCCCGCCATATTACTATGGCGGGGAGGACCAGGGCGGACGGAAAGACCGTCTGCCGCTTTTCCGCCCGGTCAACAAGTTGACAACAAGTTGACCGGGCGGAAAAGGCTTTAATATGGTGGCGGTGTCTGTTAGACACCGCCAACCATATTAACATGGTTGCGGAAAGATTCCTTTCTTGGCGGCATTGCCGCCACGGAAAGGCATGTGGAAACAGACTGCGGGGGCCCGCTGCGGGCCCCCAGGTACTCCAGGGGGTGAAAGGTACACATGGGGGTACCTATGGTACCCCCCGCAGTTCCATGCACAACATGGCAGGCACCACACTGCCTGCTTTGTTGTGCATGGAAGTGCACAACATGCCTTCCTGGCATTGTGGCGGGCGGTGCTGAGTGCACCGCCCGCCACAATGACAGGAATGCAGGATGGGCCCGCCACTGTGGCGGGCGCATCCTAATTGCCCTCACGGGACCCCCGCCCACATGGGGGGCAGTCCCATTTCCCGATAGGATGGGGGGCGGATAAAGTCCGCCCGCCATCCTAATGACCCCCTTAGATTCTAGCATATGTGGATGACCTAGCTATAATTACAGCTAACCCATTAGAGCTATTAATGAGGTAGGAAGGGAAGCAAAATATTTTGGTTACATTTTCAGGGTATTATCTTAATGAGAATAACTCGATGAATGTAAAAAATCCTAAAATAGACTTGGATGATGCACGAGTAGTGGAAGATACTAGATATCTGGGGGTTGATATCTGGGCCAACATCGACGAAAATATGCAAATCAATCTGGAGCCTCTGTTACAAAAGACTACAGTAGATTTTAATGGAGTGAATTGCCTGTACCTTACACTCCTAGGAAGGTGTAATGTTGTTAAAATGTTATTCCTGCCCAAAAGTTTATACTTTTTAAGAGCTATTCCAGTCGAAATAAACAAGGTCTAGTTCTCTGCATTCAATCAATTAATCTCAAAAATTTTGTGGGCCGGGAAACGACCCGCAGAGCACTAAGATTTATGACTCTACCCAGAATTCGGGGGGTGGGGGGGCTGGTCTGTACCGAATATCCAGGTTTATTATTGGGCAGCAGCTTTACAACAGATGGCTGATTTATTGGGAAAAGGGATGGTAGTAACAGAGGAAGCATCCAATACTTCTATATATAGGCTAGTATTAGGGGCGGAGGCCAATGGCTGTCTCATGCAGCATATAGATTTCGCCTATTTTAAAAGAGTGACATTTTTAATTCTGCTGGGAGCATTTAAAGTTTGTACGCCAGTGAGGAAGTAATTTAAAATACATCCGATACACAGATATACCCCCTTGGCTGATAATGATCTATTGCCTGAAATTTTCCAAGATGGAAATATGAAAATACGGATTGACAAGGGCTTAAGGTATATTGGTGATCTTATGGAGGATAATAAAATACACTCCTTTGATACAATTCTGAGGAAATTTGGGATAGGAAATAACAATTTGTCCAAATATTTACAAGTGAGGGATTATTTATCCAAGAAGGCAATCAGCTGTCATAGAGTTCCCTTACTGGATGTGGCATTAGGGTCTCCTTCACCAATATCTAAATTTTGTAAATGATTTAACAATATAGTGGGGGATGATTTCATGAAACATACCAATCGCTGGCAGGATTTGTTGCAGGCAGGGGTAGGGGAATGAGAGGATTCTTTACTGTTAAGTCAGACTGCATTTTTCTCTACAAGTACAATTCTTTAAAACCTGGCTTAATTTGTATATCACCCCAGTACAGATTTTTAAATAGAGAGGCTCTACAGGTATACATTGCTCTCGATGCGGATGTCTTGCCGCTGATTGTGTACACATATTTGCAACTTGTCCGCGATTGTTATCTTTGGTTACCGAGGTGGGTAACTATATCAAGCTTATGTTGGGGTTTGAGGTGGATCTTACACCCCAAGTTATTGTGTTGGGAGCAAGCAACCAAGTAATGACTGAACCAAACCGGGTTTTGCTTTTTGCAGCTATGGCGGTGTTCAGGTTATGCCTAGCTAGTGTTTGGTTAGATAAAGAACCTTCCTCAGTACACTGTTGGCTGGTGAAATTGCTAGCTACCATTGGGAAAAAGCGGCATACAAACAAAGGGGTCTAAAAGCCAAAAAAAACGGGCTTGAAATGTGGCTACCAATAACTAACTGGACTAATGAGGTTACAATTTGATTTGATTTAACTCATCTGATTTATTGACATAAGTTTCATTAAGCTTAATTGAGATACTAAAGAGAGATTGAAATGAGGTTCTAATACGCACCAAACACCAAGATTTAGGGCACATTAAGGTTTAACCCCAAATTAAAATCCTTTGGTTTCGAAGGGAGGAAGGGTGAGGGGAGGGGTGGATAGGGTAGGGGTGGTGGTGGATAGGGTAGGGGTGGTGGGTGGTTTAGCTTAGAAGGAAGGGAGGGTGTAAAAACAAAACCTGACATCTTGTGCATACGTATTGAAATGTATATTGTTTAAGTGTATTTATTGCAAATATATTGTGTGTATTGGATGTCTAAAATAAAGAATTTAAAGAGAAAAAAAATAACATGACTTCAGGGATAGTATCTAAAATACAGCTAGATGTGTCACTTTTACAAAGATTAAGAGATAAAGTAAACGTGGATTTGAAAATATTTGGAGTCAATTAGATATTGATAAAAGCTAAAAAGTATTCAGCTTACGACACTAAACTTGGGTCTGGGCCTTCACTAGAGTTTTTCCCTACTTCAGTGAAAAGGGATCATGTAACCACCTTGGTCCTCAACCACCAAGCATATAAAATATATCTGGTTAAAGTAAAAACAAGCCATTTGGTAGTGTCGGAGCTAAATACACGCAAAGCTTTTGAGGGATGGGAAAATGACAACACCCGGCATGCAGGAGCAGTCCATTTTTACCTCAAAGTAGCATATACAGGGCAGAAAAACAAAGAATGATCAAGGGTTTCAACAGGAGAGTTACAGGATGGACACATAGGAGTGATAGATGAATTTGTCCATCTGCTTCTGATAGCATTTAACGGAAGAGTGCCAAATCTGAACTGTATATAAAGTGCACGTGCCTGCGGTGGTTCTACATCGTTCATATATGTTTCAAATCTAAAACAACTTTTAACATTTAAAAAATGTGTAGTTAGAGTACCTAATGACCTGGGTTCCGTGCAACCAGTATTAATAAAATTCCAGTACGTAGATTTCAACTAGGGGATAATTTTTTTTGTTATGGAGCAATGATTGTCCCACAGTGTACCCAACCTTAATTTAAAAAGCCACCCCTTAACTTTCCCAAACCAGGGCAAACTACAATTTTCTTTTGGAGAGATAGTAATTCTACTGCAGCATGTTTTATGGGTTTTTGGGGATTGCTAACCCAAAGTCTTACCCAGAACAAAAGCACCCTCAGGACAGCACAGTGAGAAATCGATTTTAACCCAAGGTCAAGCCGTAATGGCAATAGGGGTGTATTCTTTGGAATATTTAGAAGAACCCTTGGTAGTGTCGGAGCTAAATACACACAAAGCTTCTGAGGGACGGGAAAATGACAACACCCGGCATGCAGGAGCAGTCCATTTTTAACTCAAAGGAGCATATACAGAGCAGAAAAACAAAGAATGATCAAGGGTTTCAACAGGAGAGTTACAGAATGGACACATAGGAGTGATAGATGAATTTGTCCATCTGCTTCTAATAGCATTTAACGGAAGAGTGCCAAATCTGAACTGTGTATAAAGTGCATGTGCCGGCGGTGGTTCTACATCGTCAATATATGTTTCACATCTAAAACAACTTTTAACATTTAAAAAATGTGTAGTTAGAGTACCTAATGACCTGGGTTCAGTGCAACCAGTATTAATACAATTCCAGTAGGTAGATTTCAACTGGGGGATCATTTCTTTTGTTATGGAGCAATAATCGTCCCACAGTGTGCCCAACCCCAATTTAAAAAGCCACCCTTAACTTTCCCAAACCGGGGCAAAAGGACTTTTATCTTTTGGAGGGATAGTAGTTCTACTACAGCATATTTTATGGGTATTTGGGGATTACTAACCCAGAGTCTCACCCAGAAGATAAGCACCCTCAGGCAGCACAGTGAGAGATCGATTTTAACCCAAGGTCAAGCCTTAATGGCAATAGGGGTGTATTCTTTGGAATATTTAGAAGAGCCCTTAAAAAATTATTTTCAGCAACCTCTAATTATTTTATATCCTCAAGACCCCATAGTTCTGCCCCATATAGTGCTGCGCCCAGGCCTTTTGCCCTGTGTATTTCTAACATAGGGGAAATAGGGCGAAACGCTGAGCGTTTTGCTCTTTTCACTAATACACAATCGACATTTTGAAGCGTCAAGGTACTTTTCAAAATTCGGGCGGACCATGCCAGAGTGTCACTAATTCTAACGCCTAGGTAATCAAAGCCATTCACCTGCTCTAAGGGTTTGCCTCCAAACAGTACTTTCCCCTTGGCTGATTTATGGAGATTGAAAACCATATACTTGGTTTTCGTACAGTTGATTATCAAACCCCTTGATTTGCAGGCATTAGAATTAAAAAAATAAAAACATTCTGAATGCCCATTGGCATTTTAGATATTAGTAACGTATCATCGTCGAACAGGAGTGATGCTACTTGCTCGCCTCCCAGTTTCGGTGGGTCAACTCCACAGGCGTACAACACATTTATTAGCTCATTCATGAATAAGGTAACCATAGTTGGGGCCAGCGCACACCCCTGGCGGGGAAACATCCTTTACAATGCAACTTTTACCACGCAGTGCCTTTACGACGCAACTTTTACAACGCAAACCATTACAACGTATTGCGCTGGGGGCGCTCTAGGATAGGGAATGTGTTTAATGTACTATCCAACACCTTCCCTACTATCCACGGGGACTGGAGTTGGAATAGTAAATTAAACAATTCACTATCCAGCGCCTAAAAGCATTATGCGTTGTAATGGTATGCGTTGTAAAAACAGCGTTGTAAAAGCATGCGATGTAAAAGCATGCGTTGTAATGTCATACATCCCCCCTGGCGCACTCCTTTCCCAATTAAAATGTTTTCAGACAACCTCCCATCCTGGCTCTATCTGACTCTGGCATAATTATCGTAGTGTAACCTGGTTAAAAGATGGAGTAGGGCAGGGGAAAGGCCCATGTTTCTTAGGGTAGTCCAGAACCTAGTGCGATCGATGGAGTCATAGGCAGTTTTGAGGTCAACAAAAACTACATAGAGTTGGGCCTTCTTAAGTTTAACCTCTTTCCGGATGAGTATTAAAAAATGAAACACTTGATCCAGTGTGCTGGTAGCAGCTCTGAATCCCGCCTGCAAGTGCGAAAGTATGTTATTTTCCTCTGGCCAATTTTGGATGAGTGTTAAAATTAATTTACCAAAGATTTTTGTGACACTTCTATGAAGCTGATGGACCTATAGTTTGCAGGGTCATCTTTGTCCCTTTTTTTAAATATTGGGATTATTTCGTCACCCTTCCATGTAGCCTGGATCACACCTCCGTGAGTAATGGCATTAACTGAGAGAAGCAGAGTGCCCCAGATATTGGGTTCCAATTTATATAGGTCACCCAGGAGTCTGTCTAACCCAGGGGTTTTGCCAGTTTGGAGAGAAGTAATTGCATTTTTAACTTCCACAAGGGAAAAACTCACTTCCTTGTTACAAACAAACATATCATTACAAACCCTCCGTGCATCACCCACAACCTCACCATTCTCATCAGAGTAAAGTGCCTGAAAATACTCTTCCCAAGTATGCGGCTGTATATGGAAATCGTTTTCAACAACCTGGTAAGTATTCTGAAGAGATCCCAGAATTACTGGGAATCCTTGGACCTAGAAGCCTCGACTAGGGTGCGTGCACTCTCTGTTTCCCAATTGCATATGGCTTCCCTTGGAGTGCTCTTATAGGACTTCTTTTTGTTCTGTATCTTCATCCTCCCCCCTCCATTACAGCCTCCATTAGTTCTACTCTGGACTTCTTACAATCCTTATTTTACCAAACAACATTTTTACGTTTTTGAGGAAGCGACTCTCCCTGGCTGCTGAAAAAGGGTGAGATATTATTCGTGAGATCTTGGTAGCTGACTAAAATAGCATCATCATTTAGGGAGGTGTTAGACATCTTCACAAGAAACTGCACTACCTCTTTATACACTTCTGGAAGGAGCTTGCCATCGGCAACTACGTTAGCCCACTTAATTTTCCTGTTATTGTTAGTTGTTACTACCTGAGCCCTTGTAGACTTTGCTGGGGCCTCAGAACCAGTAGCCCTGTAAAGCTTAAGAGTAGAGCGTTATGGTCGCTATCATTTTGGTTTAAAATGGCCATATCACTTACTTGTGGCAGAGTATCGAGATTTACTAAGATGTAATCTATTCTACTTCTGTAGCTCCCCCTCTAAAATGTGTGATCTGCACTAGGGTCTGAGAGAGTCCTCCCGTTACATGCCCGCACCCTCTGTGCAAGAGTAAACAATAGCACTTGCTGCGCTATACAAGTTGATCTTTTAAGTGAAGGAATTTGGAGCCTTTTGAGGCCTCTGGTATGTAGTATTAAAATCTCCTGCAATAATGATGGGGCTTTCATTATTGTTAGAGTCAAGGAAATTAATTAACGTTTTCATGGTGTCTGAGGGTTTGTGTGGACTTTTAAACCTATTGCACATGCTTAAAATCCTATCATGGATGTTCCCTTTGAGCGAGGCCATATCAATGGCCTGAATCTCCTGGGAGTCTATATCTAGATGCTTTATTTTGCAAGCGAGTGTTGTTTTAGCCCAGATCAACATGCCTCCCACGGGTCTACCAGATGATGAATGTTTAGCTTCTATGCTAAAGAGGTGAATCCCACCCTATGAATTAGTTCGTTAGCCCAGGTTTCTTGACAAAGACACATATGACATAAGAGTACCCCACTCAGGATCAGTGAGTTTAGAATGTAGCCCTGCAATGTTCCATGAGAGAATATATAGCTGCTGATCAATAGGGGATCCACCTTTTAATAACTGACTTACTTCAGGGCTAGCCCTTGTTTTACATGTGGGGATTACCCTACTGTCAGATGGGCTAAGTGGAGTGTATATCTCTGATTCACTAGGCTGGGAAAGTATCTACACCTCTGCTAGCAAGCAAGCCTGTGCGGGTCCCTGAGGTATTGCTCAGGCGTCTTTTCTGAGGTCCAGTGAGTCTAGCTCGTACATGACTAATAATGCCTCATATCTGTTTCTAATCTCAATAGGGGGTAGTAACTTTCTCATCTGGTCGTGTCGTGTTGGTCTGAGATTTACTAAGTGTGGTAAGCTGCTAGGAATAAGGTGCCTATAAAACAAAAAACAGCGGCTTTATGCCTATCTCCTGGGCTGAACCCCTTCTGAGTGAATTGCTCCTGCTCCTAATTATAGGCACCGCAAGTTCCGGACTTCAACAGTTTATAACAACGCAATCTCAGTTGATGGACTTACGTAGGGGACCTACCCAACCTACTCTTCTTACAATCAGGATGTTTTTGTAACGTGAATTATGATACTCAGCCGAGTGGGATAGCCAGTGAAAATACCTTATTTTATAACTGAACAACAGATTCTTGGGAACTGTCCTGAAGCGAAGGGACGTTAGTAAGTATAGCAACATAAGGACAACATTCCGGGGGCAGATCGAGGATAGCCTTATGTGGTTGATTAATAGGGCATGCCACAGCATTTATTTGACTAGATAAGTGCCTTAAAGGACCGCTCCTCTTTCGATAACCATCATAAAGCTGAATGTCTAACCTAGGCCTACCAACAGTAGCTCTACTGTCATTTATAAGACTAGTATGCTCGGGACCCTATTTCTAAAAGTTAGTCCCCCCCATGGTATTCCCTGGCTGGATATCTCTGGGCTTGTTGTTTGCTAAGGCATCATTACAAGTTATGTTAGAAGTGCTCTTATATCCTGCAAGTGCATTATCGGAAGTTTGCAAGGTTTCAACCTGTGAAGAAAGAGCTACCATCCCCTCACCTGAAATAGTCTTTGGGGGATTATCCATGGGATTGGTGGGACCTGCACCTTGACCTTTTCTTAATAAATCCTCCATAGCTATTACCCTGTCCAGCACTTTCTCAAGAGGGGCTGTAACTCTTTTGTGTGGTGTAAATAGACCCGAACCCTCCTCTACAGTAACAGCAAACTGAAGAGTCTCAATTTGGCCATTCATATTTTTCACAAGTGTCCAGGTGTTCTAGAAGGCAAAACTATGGTCTGTAAGGTCTTTAATCCATGCGAGAGCAGTATCCAGAACAGTCTCCGCGACAATAAGAGGCGCAGCAACCCCAGGCGCACTGCATGTTGGTACAGGTAGCATAACATCAGTCTCTGTGCTGATGGAGCTGGTTTGGGTTTTTGGGTGCCCGCACCCCTCCTTCGCTTCACTGGTGGTTCTCTCAGTTTGTCCTCACTATGGGGTTTAGAAATCCTTGACCTAGTGGCTATACTTGGCCCGTTCCAGTGTCCATGGTGGATACTTCCATGTCAGGTATGGAAAAAAGACTGAAGTTGGCCTTGCGAGGTAGGGGACAAACAAGTTTGAGAGGCACCACCCAAGGTGATAGAACCTAATGAGGAGCGCCTCCTTAGGGATAGTGGTTCTAGGGAAAATCACCTCTCCGGCAGTTCGATCTCGTGGCTGAACATTGATTCAGCCCTGACAATAAAAGCGTCCAGGGTTCCCGCTACTCCCTTACGTTTGCTCAGTGAAGGCAAGAGTAAACAACACCACGGGCACAAAAATTAATCAACAAAGCAAAAATATGCCACAGCACCTGGGATTGTGGAGCCAAGATCTAATATCCCGTTGTCAGAGGGATGGTCCAGCCCAGCCTTCTCTGGGCTCCAACGGGCGTGGAGGGGCTCGCCTGTGCACGTCCCGCACTGCGGGAGTCCGCCTGTGCCTTAATGCACCTCTGGGCGCTGCAGGAGTGATGAGGCGGTGGAGGCAGAGTGAGTGAGCCTGGGTGTTGGAGTCTTGTGAACCCGCTGAGCGTGGCTCCCACACCCGGTGCTGCTGGCTGTGGTGTCCCGCGCTGTGGGAGTCCGCCGGTGCTTTAATGCGCCGCTGGGTACTGCAGGAGTGATGAGGCAATGGAGGCAGAGCAAGGGAGCCTAGGTGTTGGAGTCCTGTGGACCCGCTGAGCATAGCCCTCACCCCCGGTGCTGCTGGCTGTGGCATCTGAGTAGGTGGAAAAGTGTTTAAAAATTGCAATTTTGGTCATTGTGAGGCTTAAAAAAGAGATTATTCAACATGGGGCATGATCCAATTGACATTTTGAGTCATTTGTTTGTGTAGTCCAAAAAATCAATTGTCTGATGAGAAGCGATGACCCCCGGACCTGTCCAACTTTCTCCAGTAAAGTAATGGAGATTTTTGAATATTTCATCTTTTGTCTGTAAATTACTGTTGGATGTGAATTATCACTTTTGTAGCTAAAATAAGTGTGTTTATAGTCATTTTCCTGCCTGAAATTGTTCAAAATAGAAGCTTCTGGGTTGGAGGAAAAGTCTGTAAAAATAGCAATTTTGGACAGTGTGAGGTCTTAAAAAGGGATTATTCAACATGAGGCATGATCCAATTGGCATTTTGAATAATTTTGTACAGTACTAAAAAAAATTCTGATTAAAATGATGTCATAATGGTCATGTTTGAATCTTTTATCTTTTGACTGTAAATGACTGCTGGATGTGAACTATCACTTTTGGAACTAAAAAAAGTTTGTTTAGAGTCATTTTCCTGCCCGAAATAAAAAAAATAGGAGCTTTTGAGAAGGTGGTTAAGTCTGTAAAAATGGCACTTTTGGTCACTGTGAGACTTTAAAAAGTGATTATTCAACATAAGGCATCATCCAATTGACATTTTTTATTATTTTTTGTACAGTCCAAAAAATAATTTTTCTGATCAATAACGATGACTCTGGACTTGTCGAATTTCTCCAGATGGTCAGTAATGGTGATTTTTTAATGTTTAATCTTTTGACTGTAAATGACTGTTAGATGTGAATTATCACTTTTGGAACTAAAACAGGTTTGTTTAGAGTCATTTTCCTGCCCGAAATCTGTCAAAATAGAAGCTTCTGAGTAGGTGGAAAAGTCAGTAAAAATGCAATTTTGGTCACTGTGAGGCTTTAAAAAGTGGTTATTCAACATAAGGCATCATCCAATTGACATTTTTTATTATTTTTTGTACAGTCCAAAAAATACATTTTCTGATGAATAACGATGACTCCGGACTTGTGGAATTTCTCCAGATGGTCAGTAATGGTGATTTTTGAATGTTTAATCTTTTGACTGTAAATGACTATTGGATGTGAATGATCACTTTTGGTATTAAAATAAGAGTGTTTAGATTAATTTTCCTGCCTGATAACCGGTCAAAATAGAAGCTTCTGTGTAGGAGGAAAATACTGTAAAAAATTGCAAATTTGGTCACTGTGAGGCTTTAAAAAGTGGTTATTCAAAATGAGGCATGATCCAATTGAGATTTTGAAAAAGTTTTATACAGTCCAAAAATTCTTTTTTCTGATGAAAAATGATTACCCCTGACCTCTCGAACTTTTTCTAGGTGGTCAGTAATGGTGATTTTTGAATGGTTTATCTTTTGACCGTAAATTACTATTGGATGATTAGATGCTGCCAAGTCAGAAGAAGTGCAAAGCTTTTGTTTTTCTTGTGGTTGCGGTTTCAGCACTGGTAGATCTGCAGTTTGTGTAGTTGCAAGTGTATGAACTACCTCGACCCAGCGGACCAACTTCACCTTGGTAACAACGTGATCTAGAAGAGGCACGGGAGATTAGAAGGGTTGAGCCCTTACTTGGTGCTAGAACTAGCGATGGACCATGGCATGGATGCCCCAGGAGTTTGTCACCCATTGGAGTAATCGCTGGAAGTCTGCCCGGTGAGGGAGCGAGGGAGTAAGGAGGACCAGGGTACTAACAACTCCCTACCTGCACAGCGACGCGCTCATCGCCACCGTCACCGCATCATCATCACTCGCGCCTGGAGGTGCCTAGTGGTAGCAGGGGCTCCCGCAGTGCGGGAGCTCATTTCCTTTTCTGCCTGCAGTTTGTCACCGATCGGAGTAATCGCTGGAAGTCTGCCCGGCAAGGGAGTGAGCAAGTAAGGAGGACCAGGGAACTACAACTCCCTACCTGCACAGTGAAACGCTCATTGCCACTGTCACCGCATCGTCATCACTTGCACCTGGAGGTGCTTAAGTGGTGGCAGAGGCTCCCGCATGCTCAGGACGCGCGCAGGCCAAGGGTGGGCCCGTCTGCACCCGTCCAAGACTGGACGAGGCTGGGCTGGGCCACCTCTCTTGGTACCGTGATTTGAAGTAACAACTTACCGGTAAGACTTCCTAAAATCTTATGATCTTGTATCTCGGCATAACGGCATATTAAAGCAAAATGGGAAAAAGGAAATTGGCAGTAACAACCAAGGGGAGGCCCGTGGCTAAAACAGCACCGATTACAAATTATTTGAAAAGTGCAATGGGCATCATCAATAATGAGATTGTTCAGGTTGAGGAGTAACTAGCTGCTAACAAAACAGCACTGATCTCTGCCCAAAAAGACACTAAACCTGTTGTGGTGGAGGATGGTGAAAGTAGTACTGATTCTGAGCTAGACGTACAGGATCCTGGCGTCGAAAATGGTAGGATAAATTCCAGCTCAATGGACAAAAGTTCTAGTCCCTCTAACCTACCTAAGTCAGTTTTTGCAATTAGGCCTGGACCTTGTGTATCGACTAATTCTCCCAAAATATGTAGTATCTAACTCACCAGAACTGATTTCACCATCTGCGAAGAGGTGTAAGAAGCAAATGGCACCAGCGCCGCTAAAGAATAGCCTCCAGAGACTCAAAAAAAGGGGGAAGACAGCAAAACAGGATGAGAGAATGTCTCAAATCGGTCCTGATAACGCAGCACCGAATATGCAAGACATTGAGACACTCTTTAAAAAGCTACATAGGAAGATAGACATTATCGAGAGGCGAGTCATGTCTGAGAAAAAAACTGTGCAAAAAGACATTTCCACACTTATGGAACTTGTCTCAGCTTTGCGGTCATCAAATGTTAATACTACATGCCAGAGACCCATGCTAAAGAGGAAGGATAAGGAACTTCAGCAAAATAAGCAAAGCTCCAGTAGGGAAGTAGTAGAGACTAAGAGATATCAACCCCTTGTATTGCATAGTAAGTAAATACCAGGATTGTCTAGATCACAACCAGTTACTAATAGTACAAATGATAATCTAAGGAATGGTAAAAAATACACCCAATTGTTTGATAATCACAATCGACCGAGGACAGACCAGGGGGGATCTCTTAGCTTGCCTCCCAAGCTACCCCTTATGTTATTGTCCTGAAAAACGTCCCAAGACTTTGTGAAAATGTTATGGAAACATGGGACTCACTGAAGAACCAGGTTGTACACTGGTCCTCCAGTAACACCCATTTTTGGCCTGGGCTCTTATTTTAGGAAATAATCATGTTAAGAAGAGTGGGCTGGATGGGTAAAGTGGAAAAGCTTTGTGAAGGGGATTGCATTGTAGTAAATTTCCGCCATTCTAATGTGGTAGGTCGCCTGTTGGAAGAGACTGCAGCAATACGATGATTGTAACAAGGGCATTATTGCTTTACCCCTTGGATACGTTTACAGATCTAGTCCTGAGCCGTTCTTTGAAATAGGCAGAAATAACTGCACCCCTGCTAATTTCAGGCTACTGCTCATGCCTAACAGGTTTGCACCACCTGGGAAGCTGCAGTTAGGTTGATTGACGGGGCTTAGAAACAAACAAATTTGATGATAGCTCTTGTATTCCAAATCAACTAGACATACCTAGGGAAGTAGTATGTAAAACAGTGGAGAGGACGAAGGTAGTTAATCCTTGTATCCCCTTAAAAGGAATGGAAGTAAATCCAATGGAAGTGTCGCAATTAGATACTTGTGGTGATCCTACTTACCCAAACAGTATGATTAGGGTAGTTCCAACAGACTGCTCACTGGTTGGGTCACTACAAATGATGACATGGAACGTCGCAGGGGTCAAAAATAAATTGCAAAACCCAGTACGGTTAAAGAGCATTCAGCACTGTTCCCTGATCCTTTTACAGGAAACCTGGGCAACAGAAGCCTTTTATATTATTTGTTTTAAAACGTTTTTTTCCAACGCAATACCGTCTACGGCGGGGAGAACGAGTGGAAGCCTGGCAGTATTAACTTCCATAGTAGCACCCTGACTCTAAAGAAGATCTATACAAACTTGCTGTATTTCAACTTGCTAGCTTTCACTGTGAAAGGAAAGCAGAATATTGTACTCATTCATTTCTATGACAATATTTTTGACAATACAAGACAGGAGATAATTTTACATTGGAGGGAGAGTTGTACAGATTTTTGAAAGAACTGAGGGGCGGAAGTATTATAATCTGGGCAGGGGACTTCAATACTGAACTTTGTGGACATACTACGGGGGACCAATGTAGCTCCGAAGACGTACTTGGCAACCAAATCTCTAATTTCCCCTCATAATTTATATAGAGAAGCCATTAATAATGTTATGTTTAAATTTAACTTAGAAATCATGGAGCCAGGACCTTATGAGGGAGTACATGTTAAACGTACTTATGAAGGGGCCAAGTCGTCTTCATGTATAGACCATTTCTTAATATCCAGAAACTGCGGGTGTCTGGTTGAAAACATTTTCATACAACCTAGTTTGCTAAGTGACCATCACCCTGTCCTGTTAAAATTACCTCTAAATTATACCACAGAATGAAGATAACCCCACTTGCAACTAATATTAAAACCCAAGGTGAAAACGGGATATCGATAAAGTGGTCAGGCGTAGATCCCACAGTTTTTGTGGAGACCATAATGCAATAAAATAACCATCATATAAAAAAATGTTTGGACAACCAATCTAGTAACATAGATATTGTTACGGCCTTTCAAAATATCTCTGACACAATTTCCAAGGAATTGAAAGTCAAAAATAGGAAAAATAGCAATGATTGTCTGCGTTGGTTTAACCATTACTGTTCCAGATTAAATAGGGATATGAAGGAAGAATTAAAAAGTAAACCAAGGAATATAGAAAATAAATGTTGTCTTCGGATGAGCTATAAGCAAGCTTTAAAGTTGAGAAAAACTGAAATCAGGGAGAACGCTTGGGATAACTTGGTCCAAGCAGCCAAGACAAAGAACTCCATCCTATTCTGGAAAACTATTGACCAGCCCCTGTTTAAAGATGTCTCCTCTGCAAGGGTCGACACATTAGTCACTCCAGCTGAATGGTTAACTCATTTTGAAAATATTTTTAATTCCTCATAACAGTCAATAGAAATTGAAGAAACCCGAAATATATATATTTTTTTATTAAAGAACCTTTATTGTTATAGTACGGAGATACAAACATGGGCCTACAACCAGTCCGGCCGGCCGCTATTCAAAGCGATTAAAAAACCAAGTAATATAAAAACATACAGCGGTCCGGAGTTCAAAGGCTGAGTAGCATCCAGGATATATCATATAATGAAAGCACCATGCGAGCATAATGAGCAAAGCCGGTTCATTTTGTAATAACGAAAAAGAAAATAAAAATCAATGTCGCATAATCACACACACCCCTAATACAGCTATCTAAAGCAAAAGATTTTACGCCAGTGATGTACATAAATGAAAAGAACGGGGGAGGGGGTGTACGAGTCAGGATAGATGCAATAACACTAAGCAATCATGGTGAACTAGCCCCACCCCTCAAGGCGAAACACAACATGGGAGACATGGAAGACGACGACATCGAAAAAGGAAAAGGGCAAAGGGCCATAGAAACAAAGATAAAACAAAATAACAAACCCATCCCCCAACCCTCAACCCTGCACCCCTGCAAAAGGCTACGGCCTACCCCCCCAGCAGCGTGCCTGTCGCCCTAAATAAGAGACACGAAATACAGAGAAGAAAAGAGAAAAAGAAGAGAAAAAAATACAGGAGAAGGGCCCACGATCTGGTTGTCCGGCCCCTCCCACCTCCGCGTGCAAAAATCGTATAATCAGTAATAGTAGAAGAAGTACAGGTAGCAGCAATCACGTATAACGCAATCAATGACATACCCGCTAAGCGCCCCTCAAATCACCATCAACCAGCCATGAGTCCCTCCATGTTCCAAGCGAATTCACCCCTGGCCTCGTTTGTCAATAGTTCCAACGTGGAACCATCCCTCAAACGGAATACAAAGTAGCACAGGGGGTCCGAATACACCGGGAGGGTCAGGCAGTGTCGCCGCTCCATAGGACCCCGGCCACCGAAATTTCGCAGATGAGGCATGGCGGAGGTCTGAGTGGAACAATGTCAACACCGCCAATAGTCTCGAGTCCGAACACAGTCCCACCAGACACGGAAAGGGAAACACACGATGCGGGAAGTGCCAAAACCCCAGCGGGGCCACCCAAGCCGTGTATCGAAGCTGTTCCTCCACTTGCCGATCAGAGAAAGGCCCCGGTGAGACAATCACATGCGCCACAGGGGCATCCACAGTAAGCTCACGAACCAAATCTATCCACGTCTCTAAGAATGGAGACACATCCGGGGAATACGTCGATGAAGCAGAGGCAGACACATCGGCGCCCCCTTGAGAGCGATCCGTGCCGTAACAAGATGGAGGGACAACAATGGCGGCCATCCTTTGTCCCAAATCTCGGGCCTCCAGGATCAGGGCCGTCTGCAGGGTTGTTAGTGCAGCCAATACATGGTTGAGCGTAGGCGGTTTCTCACATAGCCAGACCCCGGGATTCTCTTGTGCACCGGTATCTCTGCCCGGGTGAGGGGCGCACGGGATAGTATCATCCGCCATTGCAGCCGTCACGTTCTCTTTCCCCTCCACCGCACCTCAGGAGCGGGTCCGACCCCCGGAATCAGCAGGATCCACAGTGGAATCTCAATAGTCAGGGCGGGCAGCAGAAAGGAGAGTCACCGAAAGGCTAAACAAGCTCCCCGCTGCCCGGGAGTCACCCACCGGTTCCCAGGGAGGGCTGTTAGCATAACCGGGTATCACACCGAAGGGGAACTGGGCATCATGGACTCTCTCCGTCCCAGCCACGGCGCACCTCCCGCAGGGCAACCCACTATTGGGAGTGGGTTGGTATCACCTCTTCCGGCTCGCAGATCTCAGGTTCTCTCCGACTGGCTTCCCATCGCAACCAGGGGCCGCTGGTGTTGCAATCGTGGCCGGACACTCTCCGCGCTCTAGATCCCGGCCCCAGCACCTCGAAGGCCGCCAAAGAGACGGGGGCAGTTCTTCGGGTCTACTGCGCGGTGGAGCCTCAAAAGCAGACGGTAAGTGAATGCTTCCCTTCACCTACTTAAATTAGCAAATGCTGCTCAGGGTTATCGCCAGGATATATGTGCGGGGCGGGAGGGCTCACGGAGCCAAGCGGTTATGCAGCCATCCCGATCGCCATCTTGGTTCCTCCTCCGAAACCCAAAATATTATTTTAACAAACACTCCCCAGATAGAAATAATCACCATAGAAGAGATAAAAATTGCTTTAAAAAACAGTGCAAGTGGGAAGGCAGCAGGGCCAGATGGGGTCCCTATTGATGTTTTTAAACACGATGAAGAACTTTGGTCCCCCATTTTAGTCAACTTGTTTAATGCTGTTGTTAATGGAGTGCTACCCTTAACTTGGGCTGAAAGTGTGATTGTCCCCATTTTTAAAAAAGGTGATAGAGGTAGCGCAAAATGCTACCGACCAATCTCCCTTCTGGATCCCCCCTCCAAACGTATTGGTAGAGTTCAGCAAGCCAGATTGGAAAGCTGGTTAAAAGACAAAAACAACTTAACAGACGCCCAGTACGGTTTTAGAAGGGGGACTTGTTCGACCTGGTAAATCATCACAGATATATGACAATCTAACTTCAAAAATATGCTATGGCCAAAAGGGGGAATGCACTACGTACTTTCGAGTTACCAGACGAATTAGACAAGGCTGTGTCCTCGCCCCTCTTTTATTTTCCCTCTACATCAACAGTATTGACTTTTTATTACAGAGTCTGCAAGCTGATGCCTCTGTTATCGGTAAACGTGTTACCCACGTTTTATTATATGCAGATGATGCAGTCCTGATCTAGGACTGCAAATGGCCTCCAACTATTGATTGATAATTTTGCAACCTTCATGACTGAAAAAAATCTAAAAATAAACTTGAGCAAAACACTAGTCATGGCATGCGGCAAAATGAAATCAAAGAGTCGAAACCATAATGTTGGGGGAACTTACTGAACGAACATCCATCTTTTCTTATCTGGGGTTACTTTTGAATGGCAAAGGACCTTGGACTGCACATGTAAAATCCTGTAAACTAAAGTTTGTGAGATCTAGTGAGGCTCTTTTTAGATTCTCGCAGAAAATAGGGAATAAGCCTATATGCAAAATTTTAAAGTTATACAGGAGTAATTGCATCACAGGGGTCTGCTATGGTGGAACACGTTGGGTTATGGCACATATCTCCCCATTACAAATCCTTGAGAATAAATTCTTGAGACGGGTTTCTATCAGTCCCAAATTCAACAGCTACCTATATAGTTCACAAGGAGTTAGACGCACTGTACATAAGTGACCTGATTAATGTAGCTGCCCTCGTATTGTGGCATTGAATCTGGACTATAGAAGAAGCCCACTTTACTGAAGAAATAATCTTGGACTGCCTCAAACTTGATTATCATAGGAACATACCATGGTGCATGTAGAACTTGGCCCTTTTCCCAGAAATTTTTCCCTTTTTACTTCCTTAGTTTAGGATGTCCCCCATTGTAATAAAAGGGTATAGGCCTTGTGTAGTGGAGATGCCCTGCGTAATGTTAAAGTAATGTTAAGGTGCAGGTGCCCACTTCCCCTAACATGGCCGCCACTGACCCCTGCTACTGCAGCGCGGTCTTTGTGGGCGCATTCTAGTAGTCAGGAGCTGGCTAGAACCCTCAAACAATGTATCCATACTAGTCTGCCAGCCTGTCCATAGCCAGAATGGTGGAACCTCCTAGAACCTCCTGGAACCTTCTGGAACAGGTGAGGTGACACCAACTGCCACTGCCAACTGTCAACTGGCACTATATAAGGAAAGGGAGGGAAACTTTCCTGTCAGATTGAGGGAGCACAGACCTGGGGAAGAACCTACGCAGGAGTTTTAGGCAGTGGGGCCTAGTCAGGGACTTATGATACTGGGAGTGACAGGGCTTAGGTGTTGCCTTCCAAGTGTTGAGGAATCCTGAACTTACCCCCTGATCTAGCCCGGCGGGAGGGGAACCCAGAGTCCACCTGAAGAGAACTGGCTGAGGAGATTTGATATCAGCCATCAACTCCAACACCCCCCCCCTTCAAGGAACCCAGAGACTGCTATTTACAAGGGTGCAAGAAACATAAAGCGCCGAGAAGAAACCAAATCACCACAGGACTATTGAGAAATCAACCAGGTATTGGCGCTGTGTCGCTCCCCGCTCTCCCTGACGCCACCTGGGATCCCTTTTGCTAGTTTGACATGGTTGTGTGGCCTGTCCTGTTGGTCCTGCTGACCCGCTTCCAACTAAAATAAACTGCCTGCTGGCTAAGCGCTCCTATTCCCTAGCGCTAGCATCCCGGACTACTTGTCCTGCTGGCGCTGCATGAACTGCCTTATTTATGGGAATGGCCCCTGAGAAGCGCTATTGCAGTAACTAACCCTGAGTGCCTAGCACTGTCATTTGAGGATCTGTGGCTGCCAGGAGCGCTATTGTGGAGACTGCCCAAGTGCTAGAATTGCCAAAGCGCTACTGCTGTTTGAGCGCTAGCTCCCAGAACTGTGGTGCCCGTGGAAGCACTGTATGCCATGTGATTGCTGGGGCTGAAGCGCCGCTTGTCCCCACGAGTCTGCCCCCTGTGAAGCGTGGTGAGGGAGAGAAGCGCCGTGAAACCCCCTCAAGCGCTCACCTGCCACGTCCTGTGAAGCGCTGTGTCTTGCCCCCAGGCGGCCCCCGGTGCCAGGAGAGGGCCGCCGTATGCACGAAGTGGGCCGCATTAGGCCCGAAGAGGTCTGACGCCGGAATCCGGTTGCCGCTTGTCACCGCAGCCGCCTGCTCGGGTGTTCTGCCCCCCCCGAGCCTGAGGCCCGAGGAGAGCGCCTGGGAGTTCCTGAAGGCTGCACTAGGCCGTGAGGCGGAGAACTCGCGTCACGGGATGGGGGCGCGTCAAGCCACGCCCCCGCCGCGCACTGATTGGCCACGAGGCCGAGCCCCCTCCTGCGCCGCATCGTGATTGGTTCCCGGGCCGTGGAGGCTGTGGAAGGCCCGGGAACAGCTTGACGTCATCGGGGAGGGCTCTGTGAGAGAGTCCGAGCCCCCCCACCTGCCAGTAGAAGCCCCGGAAGACTGGGGCAGCGTCTGGGCTGGAGGGAGGCCCAGAGGAAAGCGCCACAGTAGCGCGGGCCACCCCGGTCTAGCCCACAATTCACCGGAGCGCCCTTAAAAGAGCACAGGCCCCCCCTGCACCTGTTTCCAGTGTACCTCTACTGTGTTCAGAGACGCCGTCACTGCACCTGCGCCTCTAAGAACTCTAATATACGGAGGTTGGTGGAAGAAAGAAAGGGGATATCAAGTTGTCTCTTGTTATTCATGCAAGCAGTGGTAACGAGGTGCAGGTGAGCCAACCACCACTGGGGAAGGAGGAGCCTGCTACAAATATCTATAAGTGGGTGACATGCTGCTGGGACTGTAGTATTCGATAAAGGCATCTCGCCGAAACCGGTCATGCAAGCCTCCCATTAAACCAACAACTGAAGCCCCGCTGTATCCTGTGATTTTGAATCCGGAATGGAGGAGAAGTTTGCTTTGATATATATATATATATTACCTACTGGCGGTCGCCAGTAGGTATATATAGTTAGGATTTTTTCTCTATGGGATTTTTGAAAATTCTATGTCTAATAACTTTGGCATTTGTGGACGGAATTGGCTGAAATTTTCAGGAAAATGGCACATTTTGTTTCTGAGCAGCCCTTGAAAATTTGGGGGGGGTTCGTCAAGGGGGGGCCGAGAAAAAAGGGGGGTCCCAAAACGTGTTTTTAACATTGAGTTTTCCATAGGGCGGTTGGCCTCACTTTTAGCCCGAACGGCTGAATGGATTTGCATGAAACTTGGCAAAATTGTAGGGACTGGTAGCCCGATGTGCCTTTTGTAGGTCTCAATATATGTGCTACAGTGGATTTTGAGAAATTAACGTTTAAAAAAAGATATATATCTGTAACAGCGGACCGGGCAGCGCTCCAGGACGCGTACTTTTCGCGCAACGGAGCTTTGTGAAGCGAAGCTGATTGGTTCTCCGGCGTCTGTCAACATTCCAAACAGTCCGTAGCGGCCGCCATCTTGTCTCTCGGTAGGATCGAGAGACAAGAGGAGGCGAAAGCGAAGGGGCAAATGACCATAAGGGGGAATAGTAGATCCTCGCTGACCCCCTAGGTTTGATGTGGAGGTTTTAAAAGGGCCCCGCGGGGCAAAAAAAAAAAATAATAATAATAATCGAACGGCTGAATGGATTTGCACGAAACTTGGTAAAATATTAGGGACTGGTAGCCCGATGTGCCTTTGCTAGGTCTCAATATATGTGCTCCAGTGGATTTTGAGAAATTAACGTTCAAAAAAAGATATATATCTGTAACAGCGCTCCGCTTCGCGTAACGGAGGTTTGCGACGCTGATTGGTCATTCTGTCACTGGGCTATAGTTGGGCTACATCTGGCTGATATTTGGGCTACATTTGTTTTTTTTCGTCTCTGGCGGCCATCTTTGGGCTACATTGGGCTACATTGGGCTTCATTGGGCTTCATTGGGCTACATTGGGCTACATTTGGGTTCCAACATATATATAGGCCAATGTAGCCCAATATATATTTTTCAAAGTTAATTTTCGTAAAAACCACTGGAGCATATATCTTGAGACATAGCAAAGGCACATCGGGCTACCAGTCCCTACAATTTTGCCAAGTTTCGTGCAAATCCATTCAGCCGTTCGAGCTAAAAGTGAGTCCAACCGCCCTATGGAAATGAAGGAAATGAATGGGTAATTTGTAATTAGCAAATAGCTCATCGCAAACTAGGAATGGTAAAGAATCGCTATTTATTCCTTAAAGTTCGCTATTTAGGAAATGCAAAAAACTTTGATGATACATATGGCGGTTCATCTCTAACAAGATAAGAAGCATAGGGATAGATTTATGATGACTGGCGCATCACCAGGGATGTGTTAGTCATTCTGTGCCGCTGTTCCGTCACCTATGGTGTGCTGCATTTACAATGCGGCGCATCATGGGGCAAAAACAGCACAGATGCGTGATGTATCTGTGCCGTAAAGGTGGCGCATTGCTGGAGTTGTATCGCAAGTGTGATGAAGCTCCAGCAAGGGTCGGGGGTGCCCCTGTCGCAGGGTTTCTGTTCTCACACAGAACTGTGGACAGAGGATTGGAACTTCGGCGAATTAGGGTGTCCCAAAACTCACCTTAGTAATCAAAAACCCCGTAGCAAGCTAGGTACAGTGTCACATTGGATATAACAAACTCTCAATGTTTAGACAATCCAGAATATGAACTTATAGTACCTCAGGATACGTGGAACTCATGAACAGTCGGTCGTTATATATTTCTTAGAAACCAGAACATGGAGTTAAGAAGAACACATGTGTATTTGAAATGTTTATTTACTAATGCCGTCTTCTCAGGCGTAGTATCTTAGATAATACAAGTACACATATTATCAGTAGCAAAATTACCAGCATAGTTACAAGTACATAAAAAGCGAATGGTGACAGTATGTTAACATGCTGTAAATGAATAAGAGTTAGCAACACTTATAAGCAGCCGCGGGCCGTGGAGGGAGTTACGGTGGGGCAGGGAGGCGGGGAGGGGGAGGGGCAAGGTGGAGAGGGCTCCACCCTGCTTCTCCCCCTCCCCGCCTCCCTGCCTCACCGTAACTCCCTCCACGGCCCGCGGCTGCTTATATCTCACCCTCCCTAATACACATATTATATTATTTGCTAAGAAGGTCTCTTTGTGTTGGTTTAGGGCGTGCCCATACTTTAGTGTCTTAGATTTGAAGGAATCACATCAGCATACACCAGCTCTCTCTTCATGTGAACCGCATCAAGTGTTGTGTATGTGTGTTCGTCAAAGCAATATAAAACCCGCCTCATGCCCAGAATTGGCAGAAGTTGCACTTATGTTATGAGTATGAAGTCGTGGAGATCAGACCTCATAACAATTCTGTATCGTGTTGTTCTTGAAACTTTAGCACTCGCTGTACAGATATAGTTTAACAAGCAAAGCAGATAGTAGAGCAATAACATATTATTCTCATGTAAACCACGATGAACTACTAGGTTGAAAGCTAAAGCAACAACTAAGTGTCGTGTGCAGAAGTTGCAAAAAAGGAAAAATGGCGTTTAAACCGGTAATGAGCCCATGCTAACTTAACACGGTGTAAAGATATCCAGGACGTAGATGACACCTCCCCATGATCCGGAAACGAACTGAATAAGATAATAGAAGTGCCATCTCATGAGAGCAGATTGCAAGTTTATATGTGGACGGTCCGCAAGGTAAAGCATTAAAAACTAGGAAAATTTAATGCTAAAGAAAAATAAAACAGCCAAGTACTTTATCGAGTCTTAAGCCAATAGGCAAGGTAAATAATAAAAACTTGACAAATAAGTCAATGAATTGTCAATGAAATGCTAGTACTCAGCATATCAAACATGAAAAAGGTCTATGACATAACTGGGTATGCAAAATAAGCTGCAACAGCCTCCAATAGGAAGTCACCGTCTTCATCCGAAAACAGTTCAGCCATCCAATTTAAAAGCGGAAAAGAACATACGTGCTCTCCCAGCACCGGATCCTCTATCACCATCAGAGGACAGCTCGGTGGGTTTTCAAGAAAGCTCTGTTCCAAGAAAGACTGTGTTGCCGCCAGTAAATTCCAGGGACCAATTAGTCCATGCATCAATACCACAGCCATAATCCTTTCGCCAGGACAAACCAACTCGTGAGTAATGATAGGAGTCATCAGCTGATTAAAGTCGACGTCAGGAGAAACCGGTCCGCAGAGACACAAATCAATGGCCCAATCGAAATCACAGGTCAGGCAGTGAAATACAGGCTGGACACAGGTGAAGTAGGAGAATCGAAAAGATAATCCACATGCCGTGCTTAATATCGCCAACGGCATTGTGCCATAATATTCTAGCATGCGATTGCGGAACAGTGTCAGCAGCTGCAGGGCGGGAGGTTGCATAGGAGGGACATCCATATTTAAAAATGTAAAAAAGCACAAGAGCGTCCGCTGGTAATGCAAGTAAAAATGGCAATCCACGAAGCAGAGTGGAAAAAATACAATGAAAGAAAGCAGGGATGACTCCAAAGATTTTCTCAAATGAAGTCACGAGACCACTGGTAACAACTTTAAAAAAGTGCGCCAGGGCCTTTGTGGAGGATGCGTTAGAGATAGTCCGAATCATCTTGCTGAAATGGAAAGGCAAATCTGAATTGAAAAGGGTCTGCACCTCTGTACGGGTGTTCGCTATGTGAAGCACGAAAGTTTCACGGGCCGAACTCAAGGCCACCTCTCTCTGAGACAAAAGAGCTCTTATTCTTGCCATGCCGTTGAAATCTGCTCCCAAGGTTGGTATTTGTGGCGAGATTGAAAACTCCCTATGTTCATGTGTGGGAGGAAATAGAACATTTCTGCAGCAAATAACCCGTTCACTTACTGTTACGATAAAAGGAATACTTTTAATTAACCCAGAACAATCTTCATTATTGAGCATCAAATAACTACCATTTTCCAACAACTTGAACGTGGGGATGATAGCAGGAACTGGCGTGCCTTGCAACACGCAAGCCATATTTGGTCGGTGTTTGTTGCATGAACCGTGTAACTGTATGTGCCTACACATTAGTGAATGATCTGGCGTCTCAGTGCATTCCTCTCCATTCAGATAAACTTCTTGATCATCTTTGAAACATCTGTATGTGTATGGAAGCGACCAGACCTCATGAAGAAAAGCACTACCTGAAGGTTCATAACGACCTATTGGTATATATTTCATACAATTTGAAAACTTATATAAAGCAAAAGGCAGCGTTATTAACCCGTGGATAAGGCACGTTGCCAAAAAACCCGCAATCCTCTGCTGATGATGTCACTGAGCATGTCATGAATGATGTAATATGTGACATCATCAGCAGTGGATTACGGGTAATAGTATCTCTAGTTTACTCCCCTATAGCTGTCTTTCTTTTAACATAAGTGTCTGTTTCCTTCCCTTATACTTACTGTTTTTGGTTCGCTTCCGGTTCGCGTACCGGCGAGCGAACTGGGAAGCGAACTAAGAGAAATAGAGGTTGGCACAGTTCCAAATATTGTACCAATTTTTTAATAACGGGGAGGTAGTTCTGAAAAGAACTTTTTTTTTAATTGTTTTTGTTGTTTTATTTTTTTTTTATTATTTTTCGGAACATTTTTTTACTTTTTTTGAATTTTTCTGAACAGTTTTATATTTTTTTGGGTTTTTCTTGGAGGGGCAATGAAAACGATTCATTGTAAAGGGCTCAACAGGAGCAACAAAACAAAAAAAGAAGTATTTATTATTTTGGGCGTTTCGTACAAACTTGTATATGATAGTCAATAGCTCTGTTGATCAGAGTGATGCTTCTTTCTCCGTAGGAAATGAATCCATCGCAAAATACGCAGATGTGTTTTACTTCACCAAATTTCATTTGTATATTTGGCACCATCTCCCTGCCCTCTGGTCCCGTTACTTCCGGTACAACAGATCTTCTGGCCATAATAGGGAGATTATCTAGGTCGTTCCGAAACTGTGCAGCACTGTAGTTGTTAGGATGCCACCTAGTCATATGGCGATGCATTGTGTAGTTTCCGAAACTGTATTTTTTCTCGGTTCCTCTGGACAGTCTATCTTGACATATAAGGCAAGTTACGTATCTTGCATTTACTTTTTTCTGACCTTTGGGAATTTTAAAAAATTGCCAAATGAAGTTTTCTTTCCGGTGAGACGTCCTGGGCTGCTCAGGCAAAAACTGCCTCTCTTCGTGCTCGTCGTCCTGTTCCTCTTCTTCCTCTTCTTGTTGAATTATAACTTGAGCAGGTGGTCCACTCTTCCTTGGATGTGGTGGAGGTGGTGGGGAAGCACCAGCTGAAGCTACTAAAGAAGCCATTGCTCAGTGATCACAAAGGGTCTTTCTCTCACAATGATGAAAGTCAGAGTGAGGAAAGAAGGAGGGATTTTCATCATTTGGGAAAAACAAGAGTTCTCAACCAATGAAAAGTGTTCATTTTAGATTATATGACCTAGTCTTACATCATTAGGAAACCAAAAGTGAAATGAACCAATGAAAAGTGTTATTACCAAGTCACATGACCTGCTGTGTTTACGTTAAGCGCTTTGCAGGGCCTCCCGGTTTGCTTCCAGAAACCTGCGCTTTGCGACTCGCTTCGCGTACCAGTTCGCTAACGTAGCACGTCATATGACGTATCACGCGACAACGCGAAACGTCATGCGGACGGGAGGCGTCACGATGTTGTTTTCTAACGCGGCAGTTGCGGTAAAGAAACGTTTACCGGCTCGCGGTCTATTTCGCGGCATCAAGGTCAGCTAACGGGAAGCTTCCCGATTCGCGAAGCGGGAACGAAGAAAAAAAAATATTTAAAAAAAAATTATTCATAAACATATAAAATATATTTTTGGATTTAAAGAAGAATACATTTTACAGCTACAGATATTAGCTGTTAAAAAACCAATGAAATTCACTGAAAAAACCATAGGTTATAGACCATATATAGTTAGGAATTAGCATTTACAAAACCTTGAAAATTCACTGAAAAAACCATAGGTTATAGACCATATATAGTTAGGAATTAGCATTTACAAAACCTTATTTTACTCACACAAAACCATTGAAATTCCATATATAGTTAGTTGCACTAACTATATATCGCGCACCCGCAATCCACTGCTGATGATGTCACATATTACATCATTCATGACATGGTCAGTGACATCACTGATGACATCACTGATGACATCTCAAATGACATCACTGATGACATCACTGATGACATCTCATTTGACATCAATGACCACATCACTGATGATATCATTCATGTGACAATACAATGCATCTCCTCACATTTTAATATAACCTCTGTTTCACCCAGTGTTAAATACAGAGTATAATTTTTGAAACCATTGACACACCAATACTAGTTACTACATACGCACTCACTGATTCCTACGTCTACACACACCTTCACTCATTCACCCAAACAATCATTCATACATACAATCACTCATCTTTACAACACTATCATATGCACTCATACACCTATACAGACAGTCACAGTCTGCCACTCATCCATGGAGTTACTCACTCACCTAGTCAGTCATGTAAAGAATCAATGACACTTCCATTTTCTTGTCTATACAGTTAAACATAGAGCACCTTACATTTTCAAACATATACTAACACATACTTACCTTCTTATACAATCATTGATACAAGTACACATTGATCTGCACAGAGTCACACACCTCCCAGCCAGCCACACACACACTCAGTCTCCCATACAAATACTTGGGCAATCAATCAATAACCCATATAGTTACTCATACAGCTACTGATCAACACATGCAGCAGTTTACAGAACAACAGACATAATGATGCACAAATTAAGACAGTTTAGTCACTAACCCATGCACTCAGTGAGACACATTTAATCACTCACTCATACAGTTAGTCATGCACCTACTAAATCCTTCGTCCAGACACTTACACATCCACTCAATCTTCAATATGTAAGACATATTTAAACTTTACAGAAACAAAAAATCACTGGATGTTGTTATCAGTCATGTCATCAGTGATGTCATTTGAGATGTCATCAGTGATGTCATCAGTGATGTCACTGACCATGTCATGAATGATGTAATATGTGACATCATCAGCAGTGGATTGCGGGTGCGCGATATATAGTTAGTGCAACTAACTATATATGGAATTTCAATGGTTTTGTGTGAGTAAAATAAGGTTTTGTAAATGCTAATTCCTAACTATATATGGTCTATAACCTATGGTTTTTTCAGTGAATTTTCAAGGTTTTGTAAATGCTAATTCCTAACTATATATGGTCTATAACCTATGGTTTTTTCAGTGAATATATATATATATATATATATATATACATATATATATATATACATATATATATATATATTCACTGAAAAAACCATAGGTTATAGACCATATATAGTTAGGAATTAGCATTTAAAAAACCTTATTTTACTCACACAAAACCATTGAAATTCCATATATAGTTAGTTGCACTAACTATATATCGCGCACCTGCAATCCACTGCTGATGATGTCACATATTACATCATTCATGACATGGTCAGTGACATCACTGATGACATCACTGATGACATCTCAAATGACATCACTGATGACATCACTGATGACATCTCATTTGACATCAATGACCACATCACTGATGATATCATTCATGTGACAATACAATGCATCTCCTCACATTTTAATATAACCTCTGTTTCACCCAGTGTTAAATACAGAATATAATTTTTGAAACCATTGACACACCAATACTAGTTACTACATACGCACTCACTGATTCCTACGTCTACACACACCTTCACTCATTCACCCATACTATCATTCATACATACAATCACTCATCTTTACAACACTATCATATGCACTCATACACCTATACAGACACTCACAGTCTGCCACTCATCCATGGAGTTACTCACACACCTAGTCAGTCCTGTAAAGAATCAATGACACTTCCATTTTCTTGTCTATACAGTTAAACATAGAGCACCTTACATTTTCAAACATATACTAACACATACTTACCTTGTTATACAATCATTGATACAAGTACACATTGATCTGCACAGAGTCACACACCTCCCAGCCAGCCACACACACACTCAGTCTCCCATACAAATACTTGGACAATCAATCAGTAACCCATATAGTTAATCATATAGCTACTGATCAAAACATGCAGCAGTTTACAGAACAACAGACATAATGATGCACAAATTAAGACACTTTAGTCACTAACCCATGCACTCAGTGAGACACATTTAATCACTCACTCATGCATTCAGTCATGCACCTACTAAATCCTTTGTCCAGACACTTATACTTCCACTCATTCTTCAATATGTAAGACACATTTTAACTTTACAGAAACATACAGTCACTGGATGTTGTCATCAGTGATGTCATCAGTGATGTCATTTGAGATGTCATCAGTGATGTCATCAGTGATGTCACTGACCATGTCATGAATGATGTAATATGTGACATCATCAGCAGTGGATTGCAGGTGCGCGATATATAGTTAGTGCAACTAACTATATATGGAATTTCAATGGTTTTGTGTGAGTAAAATAAGGTTTTTTAAATGCTAATTCCTAACTATATATGGTCTATAACCTATGGTTTTTTCAGTGAATTTTCAAGGTTTTGTAAATGCTAATTCCTAACTATATATGGTCTATAACCTATGGTTTTTTCAGTGAATTTCAATGGTTTTTTAATAGCAAATATCATAAGCTGTCGAATGTCAAGTACGTGGTAAGTGAAAACATTTTCGTGTTTATGCACACTGATCTGCTTTGAATGGTGCCCCCCCCCCTCATTTCTATTAGGAGTACTCTCTCTTTGCAGATAGTGAAAGGTAGTTAACGCAGGTCTTTGCCCCCATTGTAATCCGTCGTGCCTGCTTCTCTCTCCATTTGATTCATTGTTATCCAAGTATTTACTGTTTTAGAATTAGTTCTCTTTGGTTCATTCTCAATTTACAAACAAACACAGAGTCGCAATACTCTGTTTAGTCTTTGCAGATAACGAAAAATCGTGTAAAAAAAAAGAAAAGGAATCGAGCAAAATCAGTAGGCCACTAATGGGATCTCTTTTTGACCTCGCTAAAATAGAAACATTAGGAACAACCCCTCATGACAAATACAAAACTAGTGAGATGAACTGAACTCCACACAATGATGGCTGCAAAACAGCTCTGCTCCGCCACCCACCCCGCCCAAAATAACGATAAAGAACGGCTGCCATGATTGGTTGCGGAATGACCACGACGGAGCTACGAAATGGTGCTGCTCTCATGCTAACCCCAGCTTCAGTCTGAAACATCCAGAAACACTGTAGACTACCAATTCGATCAGTTCCGGTAGCGCCCCAATGTAACCCGGTAGAGAAGAACTAGCCCTCCCCTCTTTGACTGATGGTTCTTGTTGCCTGTCCCTTCTGTTGTCATTTAACAGAACTATTTAGCCTGCTGAAAGGGGTTGTGTTCCGACCGCTGGTTGGTGGAGACATTTTGACTATATTCTGTACCTGCGTTGTCGCGTAATGCGTCATATGACGCGCCGCGTTAGCGCATCCGGAAGTCATCCGGGGCGCGCAGCGCGTAACGTAAGCATAACAAGTCATGTGACTTGTTAATAAAACTTTTCATTGGTTCATTTTACTTTTCTTATTGTAATGATGAAAGGCTTGATCATATGACCTAAAAATTACGCTTTTCATTACTTCCGAACATTATTTTTTCTTAAATATATGTTATAATGTTCCAGGCTAATGTACTTTCCCGGAAATTTTACAACTGTCCTGCAAGTAAAATATATTCTTTTTTCGAGAAAAAGAGCGTTTCTTCGTCCCATGACGGAGCCGTTGAGCAAAAGAGGGTCGACCTGCTGTCTTAGTCGCCGATACGCCTGAATATGAGATTCTTATCGATCACTTTATGTTGCAGGAATAGAAAACACAACAGCCCTTGACCATTTATCTTTACTGCGTTCCTTCGTATTATACCTTTTACCCTTCATGTAATTGGTCTGCTTTATTTCACTTGCCTTTTAATGATTCTAAAACAGTGACTATTATTAAAAACTTTACCAATGTATATACTACTACCATGTTTTCTTTTAAAAACCTTTATTGTGAAAATTTCATTATACAAATACGAGCCTATAACCACGTGGGCCGGCCACGGAGCAAACTGTAATCGTATATGATAAATAGACATTTACACTGTAGAGGAACGTAACGGGCGGGCCATTAGGTTGCAAGAACTAAGGTGTCTAACAGTTACGGAATCGGTGGACGTACATTTTATAATTAAAATACGACAGGGCCAGTTACAATAAAATTATCTAGATATACATTTGCGGGCAAGTACCATGGGTAACGTTAATTCGAACTTTCAACAGTACAGTAATCAATAACACATCAGAACTTAATATCAATAGGGATGTCGAAATATTCAATCAATTCTCGTCCCCGCCCGCCATGTGCTTCAAAACTGCATACGTATCTCGTGATTTCAAGGTTCTGCAACCAGTACACAACAAGGAGTTACGAGTCCCATTTATTCTGGCGCCATTTTGGGCGAGGACGGGCAGGTCCAGGATATAGTCAAAATGTCTCTACCAACCATCGACTATGATGATGTTCATATGCTGTATTTATTAGAGTAACACTCAGATGTCCACATGAAATAAATTTGCCACAATCTAAACATGTCATTTTAATCTTTCCAAATTTCTTCTAAATATTTGGGACCGTTTCCCTTGCCTCTGAAGCTCTCAGTGCCACTTCTTTGATGAATGTACTAGCAGGTCAGGGGTTCTCCTCCAAATCTCTCTTTTATGCAGCACTATAATTAATTGTTGCCACCTCTCCATATGACGATGCATGGTATAGTTACCACAACTATATTTTTTTTCGGTTCCTCTAGAGAGTTCATCGTGGCAGATGAAGCGTGTAACGTACCGGGCATTTACCTTTTTTTGCATGTACAGGAAAGGAAAAAAAAATCGAGCGTCCGAGTTCTAAGGTGTCCCAGGGCCATTTTAGTGGACCAGGCCCAAATCCAAAGAACAGGCCGCCATTTTGAAAGTCCTGTTGCAGCCGCCTGTCGCTGTAGCATCAAGAGCAGCCGAAACTCAGCTGAATGGCAACTGAAACGGTAAAGGGGCGCCCCACTACAGCAGACGAGCCAGGCCCAAATCCAAAGAACTGCTATCTCACAGGCTAATGGGGCGACCCACGCCGAGTTTCAGCATTGTAGGATGACCACACAAGTACAGCAACTTGCTAGACATCACCTCGGTGCCATCCGGATCTCGGCGCCCCACTGCAGATGAAGTGCCTCTCAACTATGAAACCACCACGGTGACATCCGGATCTTGGCGCGTTGTGCTGCCTTCGGCCTATTCGCACATTGGTCCGCTACTGACGCCATCTCACAGGCTAATGGGGCGACCCACGCCGAGTTTCAGCATTGTAGGATGACCACACCAGTACAGCAACTTGCTAGACATCACCTCGGTGCCATCCGGATCTCGGCGCCCCACTGCAGATGAAGTGCCTCTCAACTATGAAACCACCACGGTGACATCCGGATCTTGGCGCGTTGTGCTGCCTTCGGCCTATTCGCACATCGGTCCGCTACTGACGCCATCTCACAGGCTAATGGGGCGACCCACGCCGAGTTTCAGCATTGTAGGATGACCACACCAGTACAGCAACTTGCTAGACATCACCTCGGTGCCATCCGGATCTCGGCGCCCCACTGCAGATGAAGTGCCTCTCAACTATGAAACCACCACGGTGACATCCGGATCTTGGCGCGTTGTGCTGCCTTCGGCCTATTCGCACATCGGTCCGCTACTGACGCCATCTCACAGGCTAATGGGGTGACCCACGCCGAGTTTCAGCATTGTAGGATGACCACACCAACTTGCTAGACATCACCTCAGTGCCATCCGAATCTTGGCATCTCAACGCCTAGTGGTATCTTCCATACAAAAAATATTGTTACGCTGCCTTTGGCCCCATTCGCACATCAGTCCGCAACTTAGACATCACCTCGGTGCCATCCGGATCTTGGCATCTCAGCGCCTTGTGGTGTCAGTCAGAAAATATTGTTGTGCTGCCTTCGGCCTATTCGCACATCGGTCCGCTACTGACGCCATCTCACAGGCCAACGGGGCGCCCCACGCCGACTTTCAGCATTGTAGGATGGCCACACCAGTACCACAACTTGCAAGACACCACCTCGGTGCCATCCGGATCTTGGCATCTCAGCGCCTTATGGTCTCTTCTACACCGGAAATATAGTAGAAAATATTGTTGCGCTGCCTTTGGCCCCATTCACACATCAGTCCGCTACTGACACCATCTCACAGGCCAACGGGGCGCCCCACGCCGACTTTCAACATTGTAGGATGGCCACAGAAGTGCGACAACTTACTAGACACCACCTCGGTGCCATCCGGATCTTGGCGCGTTGTGCTGCCTTCGGCCTATTCGCACATCGGTCCGCTACTGACGCAAACTCACAGGCCAACGGGGCGCCCCACGCCGACTTTCAGCATTGTAGGATGGCCACACCAGTGCGGCAACTTCCTACACACCACCTCGGTGCCATCCGGATCTTGGCGCGTAGTGAAGCTGCAGCAGCTGCAAATAAGCTTCAGACAGTGTTACAACCGCTGCTCAGAACTCTCAACTATGACACCACCTCGATGCCATCCGGATCTTGGCGCGTTGTATTGCCTTCGGCCTATTCGCACATCGGTCCGCTACTGACGCCGCCTCACGTGCCAACGTATTTTCTCCGCATTTTATACCCTATGCCGCATAACAGGTCATGTGACTTGTTTATAAAACTTTTCATTGGTTCATTTTACTTTTGGTTTCCTAATGATGGAAGGCTTGATCATATGACCTAAAAACAACACTTTTCATTGGATGAAAACTTTTTTTTTCCCCCAAACGATGAAAGCCCCACCTTGTTTCTGGATGTTTCAGACTGAAGCTGGCGTCACCATGAGAGCACCACCATCTCGTAGCTCCGTCGTGGTCATTCCGCGAGCAAACATGGCAGCCGCTCCCCACCAGAAGCCTGCAGGAGTCGGGGCCCCCAAAACTTTTGATGAATTCTCAAGGCGGAGGGGACGCTTTCGAGAATGGGGTCCAAGACCTAGCAGACAAGCGTCCGATTTCCAAGGTGTCCCAGGGCCATTTCAGTGGACCAGGCCCAAAAAGGAAACAGCCTGCCGCCATTTTGAGAGTCCTGTGACAGCCGCCTATCGCTGCACCGCAAGAGTGGGCGCAACTCAGCTGAATGGCGGATTTTGACACAGTGGACCAAAAGCGGACGGAATGGCAACTGAAACGGTAAAGGGGCGCCCCACTACAACAGACGAGACTCCACCTGGAGAGGCCCGTTCACGCCGCCTCCCCCGGGGCGCTCCACGCCGTTATTCGGAGCAGCATTGTAGGATACCAAAACCAGTGCGGCAACTTACTGGACATCACCTTGGTGCCATCGTTCTGCTGCCTTGGAACTATTCGCACAACAGTTTGCTACTGATGACCCACCCCCCGCGACGCCCCACGCCGTTATTTGCTGGGTGGCAACTTACTAGACATCACTTTTGTGTCATCTAGATTTCGGCGCGTTCTGCTGCCTTGGAACTATTCGCACAACAGTTTGCTACTGATCACCCACCCCCCGCGACGCCCCACGCCGGAAATCTGGACGTTGTGCTGCGTTGGGACTATTCGCACAGCCGACCGCTACTTCGTTGTTTTTCTCTAAAAATGTTTATATGTTATTACTATTTTTGTTTTCTTGTATATATTTATAAATTATTAAAGTTTTATAATCTTACTACTTTGTCGGAGTGCTATATATTTTTAATGTGACACATAATTGTAAAAACTTTGATGTACAAAGAGTCATCCCTGGAATCTTCCGCTTCACGCTCGGTCCCCTCCCCAATCACAATACAGAATGGTTTTCAGATAATAGCAACGCTTCTGCTGTGACGGATCTCATCGAGTGTGGGCCTTGATCTACTATAACTCCTTTGAAGACGGGTGATTCTTTACAGCTGTGGCCATAAACTACATCTGCAGGGCTAGCTGATAGCCTAGGACCGGCCTGGACAATCGGACACAGAGGAAAAGGAGTGTCAGAGGGTGCGGTAGTGAATAGGGCGAAAGGGAGGTGTCGGGCGGGCACAGGGTGTGATTCTCAGGGAAGAACAGCGCAGATGGGGGGAGGTTTATTACCCATGCATAAAACAGAGAGCGGGGGTGACCACTGCCTGGGGGAGATGCTTGCGAGGGTGGGGAGCCATGCTAAGGATCGACAGCGTTCACAGAGTGGATCTGGTCAAGGCATCTAAAATGGCTGCCGTGCACGACAAAAGTGTGGCATTTGAAAAAAGACAAGATGGCGCACACAATGTTTTTCAACAATTCCTGATTTCCTTCGAATCGAACGTTAACAGACGTTGGGACATATTACCAAAGTTAAGCGATATTTATCCCTAACGATGCATTGCAAAGATTTTTTTACCGTCAGAAATTATCGCAGATAAACCTTGCTATTATCAAGGTTTATCGCAAATACGATAAAAAACGAGCGCAATGCATTAATGTCGCTGAAAACTCCGCGATATTCATGCATTACCGAGCTAATGCTCTTAGCCATGTTATCCACCTCCCATTGGATAACATGGCTAAGAACTGCTCAGGGCAGCTGTTACTTTTTGGAGATATTCGCGCTTATCTCGAATATTTCCAAAAGTTGATAATAGGAGATAGCGATGTTAGCGACTGTTTCCAGTCGCTAACATCTTGGCATGCCCACTTTGCATGTCATTAGTGATAAATATCACTCACATGCAAAGTGGGACCCAAGATGGTCGCTATCTCCTACTAGCCGTCGCTAACTGGTGTTAGCAACAGCTAGGTAATACACATATAATTTTATCTCCGCGAAGCGGAGCGCTGTTACAGATATATATCTTGTTTTTGAACGTTAATTTCTCAAAATGCACTGAAGCACATATATTGAGACATAGCAAAGGCACATCGGGCTACCAGTCCCTAATATTTTACCAAGTTTCGTGCAAATCCATTCAGCCGTTCGATTATTATTATTATTATTTTTTTTTGCCCCGCGGGGCCCTTTTAAAACCTCCACATCAAACCTAGGGGGTCAGCGAGGATCTACTATGCCCCCTTATGGTCATCAGCCGTTCGATTATTATTATTATTTTTTTTTTTGCCCCGCGGGGCCCTTTTAAAACCTCCACATCAAACCTAGGGGGTCAGCGAGGATCTACTATGCCCCCTTATGGTCATTTGCCCCTTCGCTTTGGCCTCCTCTTGTCTCTCGATCCTACCGAGAGACAAGATGGCGGCCGCTACGTACTGTTTGGAATGTTTACAGACACCGGAGAGCCAATCAGCTTCGCTTCGCAAAGCTCCGTAACGCGAAAAGTACGCGAAGCGGTGCGCTGTTACAGATATATATCTTTTTTTGAACGTTAATTTCTCAAAATCCACTGAAGCACATATATTGAGACCTAGCAAAGGCACATCGGGCTACCAGTCCCTACAATTTTGCCAAGTTTCGTGCAAATCCATTCAGCCGTTCGATTATTATTATTATTATTTTTTTTTGCCCCGCGGGGCCCTTTTAAAACCTCCACATCAAACCTAGGGGGTCAGCGAGGATCTACTATGCCCCCTTATAGTTATTTCCCCCTTTGTTTTGACCTCCTCTTGTCTCTCGATCCTACCGAGAGACAAGATGGCGGCCGCTACGGACTGTTTGGAATGTTGACAGACGCCGGAGAACCAATCAGCTTCGCTTCACAAAGCTCCGTTGCGCGAAAAGTCCGCGAACCAGAGCGCTGCCCGGTCCGCTGTTACAGATATATATCTTTTTTTAAACGTTAATTTCTCAAAATCCACTGGAGCACATATATTGAGACCTACAAAAGGCACATCGGGCTACCAGTCCCTACAATTTTGCCAAGTTTCGTGCAAATCCATTCAGCCGTTCGGGCTAAAAGTGAGGCCAACCGCCCTATGGAAAACTCAATGTTAAAAACACGTTTTGGGACCCCCCTTTTTTCTCGGCCCCCACTGGACGAACCCCCCCCAAATTTTCAAGGGCTGCTCAGAAACAAAATGTGCCATTTTCCTGAAAATTTCAGCCGATTCCGTCCACAAACGCCAAAGTTATTAGACATAGAATTTTCAAAAAACCCATAGAGAAAAAATCCTAACTATATATACCTACTGGCGACCGCCAGTAGGTAATATATACATATATATATATATATATATATATATATATATATATATATATATATATATATATATATATATATATATATATATATATATATATATATATATATACATATATATTACCTACTGGCGGTCGCCAGTAGGTATATATAGTTAGGATTTTTTCTCTATGGGATTTTTGAAAATTCTATGTCTAATAACTTTGGCGTTTGTGGACGGAATTGGCTGAAATTTTCAGGAAAATGGAACATTTTGTTTCTGAGCAGCCCCTGAAAAGTTGGGGGGGTTTCGTCAAGGGGGGGCCGAGAAAAAAGGGGGGTCCCAAAACGTGTTTTTAACATTGAGTTTTCCATAGGGCGGTTGGCCTCACTTTTAGCCCGAACGGCTGAATGGATTTGCACGAAACTTGGTAAAATTGTAGGGACTGGTAGCCCGATGTGCCTTTGCTAGGTCTCAATATATGTGCTCCAGTGGATTTTGAGAAATTAACGTTCAAAAAAAGATATACATCTGTAACAGCGGACCGGGCAGCGCTCCAGTTCGCGTACTTTTCGCGTTACGGAGCTTTGTGAAGCGAAGCTGATTGGTTCTCCGGCGTCTGTAAACATTCCAAACAGTCCGTAGCGGCCGCCATCTTGTCTCTCGGTAGGATCGAGAGACAAGAGGAGGCCAAAGCGAAGGGGCAAATGACCATAAGGGGGCATAGTAGATCCTCCCTGACCCCCTAGGTTTGATGTGGAGGTTTTAAAAGGGCCCCGCGGGGCAAAAAAAAAAATAATAATAATCGAACGGCTGATTGGATTTGCACGAAACTTGGCAAAATTGTAGGGACTGGTAGCCCGATGTGCCTTTGCTAGGTCTCAATATATGTGCTCCAGTGGATTTTGAGAAATTAACGTTCAAAATAAGATATATATCTGTAACAGCGCTCCGCTTCGCGTACTTTTCGCGTTACGTAGCTTTGCGAAGCTGATTGGTTCTCCGGCATCTGTAAACATTCCAAACAGTCCGTAGCGGCCGCCATCTTGTCTCTCGGTAGGATCGAGAGACAAGAGGAGGCCAAAGCGAAGGGGCAAATGACCATAAGGGGGCATAGTAGATCCTCACTGACCTCTTAGGTTTGATGTACCATTTTGCCAAGTTTGGTGTAATTCCGTTCAGCCATTC
>NC_136057.1:1627978776-1628060776 GCF_964261635.1 Lissotriton helveticus
AGGCTGTAGACGTATCTAAATGTCCTATGGAAAATTGCATGGGGAAAACACATTTGAAAGTGTTGAAATTTAGAACCAATTAAAATGTTACTTTGGTTTTGTATTTGTGTGTGATGAAAGTTAATTGGTTATGTATATATCTAAAATGAGAGGAAACCACAGCCATTTTGTGATACTACTGTCTGAGGTACATTTGTGAGGAATTTTTGGTGCTCAATTTCTGGTGTTTGATTTACACAGTACTAACACTTCTCCTACTTTCAAAAAGGTGAGTTGTTAATTTGTAAGGGGAACTATGTTGTACACTTTAAGATAATTTGAAAAATGTTTTCTGTTATTCATTTTCAGTCCTTCTGTTATACTAAATACTTGATAAAGTTAGTTTTATATTATGTATTACTAAAAACGATAAATGAAAGTGATTATTTTTTTCTGCAATTTACAGCAAGAAATTTCAAAATAAAATGGATCACAATGAAGAGACAGTGGCAATTTCTTTTGAATTATCCACTACATTCATTGAAATTGACAGCACCAATAATGAAATATTCTCACAAGGAGGAGATGACTTGAATGATTTTTTTGATCAATCTCTTGACGGCGAATTTATCGAATGTTTGGAGACCATAGAGTTACAAGAATCATCATTGCAGACTTTTCATGAGGAGATTTCTGATGAGATGATTGAAGAGGAAATTCCTGATGAGGACATGTTACTAGTTCTTTCAAATTATGAAAATTCAGAAGAATAAATTTATATTTAGAAATCAAAAATTGTTTGAGACATTATTCATTTTTATTTTTAATTTATGAGGTTGTAGCGAAGTGATTGTAGTATAAAAAAAGACTTATAGTATAGAGTGCAAAAATTGGTTCTTTTTGGAGGGGCAAAAAAAAAATTGTTTTTTTGGTGGGGTGCGCCCGGTTAGCGTAACGGGAAGTGGACTGGGGAGCGTACTACAAGGAAAGAAGAATGATTGACTTTTAACTTATTGTATGTTTATAGACTTGTTTTTCTGCTGAGTGACGTCTCGGCCTATCTCCACGGGATGCAGTCCCTACCATCTCGGCGTTTAAGCCCAGGGGGACCGGTAGTGTGGGAGAGATAACGGGGCATATTATCAAGGGGGTTTATCTCCGCTTTTTTGGCTTTAAAAGCCAAGAAAGCGGAGATAAAATTATCTCCGTATTACGTAGCTGTCGCTAACACCAGTTAGCGACCGCTAGTAGGAGATAGCGACCATCTTGGGCTCCACTTTGCATGTCAGTGATATTTATCACTAATGACATGCAAAGTGGGCATGCCAAGATGTTAGCGACTGGAAACAGTCGCTAACATCGCTATCTCCTATTACCAACTTTTGGAGATATTCGCGCTAAGCGCGAATATCTCCAAAAAGTAACACCTGTCCTGAGCAGTTCTTAGCCATGTCATCCAATGGGAGGTGGATAACATGGCTAAGAGCATTAGCTCGGTAATGCATGAATATCGCTGACTTTTCAGCGATATTAATGCATTGCGGCCGTTTTTTATCGCATTTGCGATAAACCTTGATAATAGCAAGGTTTATCTGCGATAATTTCTGACGATGCTTAGCGGTAAAAAATTTGTTGCTAAGCATCGTTAGGGATAAATATCGCTTAACTTTGGTAATATGCCCCAACGTCTGTTAACGTTCGATTCGAAGGAAATGAGGAAGTGTTGAAAAACATTGTCTGCGCCATCTTGCCTTTTTTCAAATGCCACACTTTTGTCGTGCACGGCAGCCATTTTAGATGCCTTGACCAGACCCACTCTCTGCACGCTGTCGATCCGTAGCATGGCTCCCCACCCTCGCAAGCATCTTCCCAAGGCACTGGTCACCCCCGCTCTCTGTCTTATGCATGGGCAATAAACCTCCCCCCATCTGCGCTGCTCTTCCCTGAGAATCACACCCTGTGCCCGCCCGACACCTCCCTTTCGCCCTATTCACTACTGCACCCTCTGACACTCCTCTTCCTCTGTGTCCGATTGTCCAGGCCGGTCCCAGGCTATCAGCTAGCCCTGCAGATGTAGTTTATGGCCCCAGCTGTAAAGAATCACCCCTCTTCAAAGGAGTTATAGTAGATCAAGGCCCACACCCGATGAGATCCGTCACACCACACGCATTCCTACTAAAATATATATATATATATCACCTACTGGCGGTCGCCAGAAGGTAGATATATATATATATATTTTACTGAAAACCATCCTTTATTGTGATTGGGGAGGGGACCGAGCCTGAAGCAGAAGATTCCAGGGATGACTCTTTGTACATCAAAGTTTTTACAATTATGTGTCACATTAAAAATATATAGCACTCCAACAAAGTAGTAGGAATATAAAACTTTAATAACTTATAAATATATACAACAAAACAAAAACAGTAAAAACATTTAAACAATGAAGAGACCGTGGTAATTTCTTTTGAATTATCCACTACATTTATTGAAATTGACAGCACCAATAATGAAATATTCTCACAAGGAGGAGATGACTTGAATGATTTTTTTGATCAATCTCTTGATGGCGAATTTATCGAATGTTTGGAGACCATAGAGTTACAAGAATCATCATTGCAGACTTTTCATGAGGAGATTCCTGATGAGATGATTGAAGAGGAAATTCCTGATGAGGACATGTTACTAGTTCTTTCAAATTATGAAAATTCAGAAGATGTTGCCTGGGTGCCGCACTGATTTGGGTATCCGGCGTGGGTCGTCAGTAGCGGTCTGTTGTGCGAATAGTTCCAAGGCAGCAGAACGCGCTGAAATCTGGATGGCACCAAGGTGATGTCCAGTAAGTTGCCGCCCACCAAATAACGTCGTGGGGCGCCGTGGGGGGGGGGGGGGAGGCAGTCCAAAGTTCCGTTAAAAGGGCAAAGGAAAGGATCGGTGGTTTGAACCATCAGTGAAAAAGGGGAGTGGGTGCAACAATTTTTCCTACCGGGTCACACTGTGCTTTCACCGGAATTGAGGTCTGCAGGATTCTAGTCATTCAAACTGAGGCTGGCGCCAGCATGGGAGCGCCGACGTCCCGCGGCTACAGTTTCGTCACTCCACGGGCGATCATGGCAGTCATTTCCCATCGGGGGTGTCTGCGGGGGTCGGGGACTCCCGTGGCTCCTCTAGAATCTTCAAGGTCGTGGAGGACTACGGTGGTGGAGTCAACCAGTGACCGGGCCATTTCTTTATGCTGGGCCCGCTCTTGCCAGGTCGACCGCCATTTTGAGAGTTCGGTAGCTAACGGCGATCGCGGGGTGAAATGAGCGGACGGGCTCCACCCTGCCGGGCGAGACGTTGCAGCATCGCCACAGTGGAAGAACCCTTTTCCGGGCGCCTGGAGCGCTGAGGGTGCAGCTGGGAAGCCTCCACCTGGGGAGGCGGGAGAGGCCTGTTCGCACCGTCTCTCCCACCCAGTGCACCCCACGGCGTCTCGCTTGACATTTGTTATGGCCGGACCAGGCGATGAGGACGAGGGGGGGGGGGGTCGGAGGCATGTGCAAGACATCCCCCCCAGTGTTGTCGCAGCCATTATAAAAGAAAGAAGAAATGTCTTTGGGCCGGACCTCCGGTGGATGGCGGCCGGACACCCTTTTCTCTGGCCCCATGAACGGGTTCCTTGGCTCATCCGGTGGGGCAGGCCTTGGCGTGTGGTGCCTCTCCTGGGCCTTTCGTGCAGTGCAGTGGCCTCTCCACTCCCAGGCCCTCCATGGATGCTGGCCCAGACTGGGAGAGAGAGGGTCTAACCTGCAATTCTCCAGGGTTACCGCCACCGCAGCCGGATCCCGTCGGCCTCGGCCTCTGGTTGATGGTGGCCGGACTGGGAGAGAGAGGGGAGGGTCGAGGACACAGACATTCCCCCCCTTGCAACTCTCCAGGGTGGTCGTAGCAATCCCCCTGGACGGGTGCCATTGGCCTCGGCCTCTCCTCCGGCTACACCCTACGTGATGATCTTCTGCCGACGGTTGGCAGCAGGACCCGCCTTATATGTGTTGCTTCGGGCTGGGCGTAGCCGGAAACCTGTTGCACTTTGGAAGTTTCCAGAATGGGGCGGATGTCTGCTGACTTGTATCTTTCCCAGTTTGCCGTTATTTGGCCGTGGCAGGCGGTGGGACAGACACGTTTTGGGGTAGTGAGGGGCGATGAAGCCTCGTTGCCTTGTGGCCGTTGCAATGTCACACTTGGTTTCTCTTACTGTTTTCAGGTTTCTTATTACGGGCTTACTTCTAACGTTTCTTGTTTCCAGGACAATAATAGGTTTTATCATTACGTATTGTTATCGTTTCTTTGTTTGTTATTTAATAAAAAGTTCATCAGTGGCCTACTGATTTTCGTTTTCCTATTCCTTTCTTTCCAGGTTGTTTCATGCTAAAGTTTCTGTTAACAGGATACAGTGATCACTTTGTCATTATTGCATATGTCCTTTTCACTAGGGGTGCTCTCTGGTCAGGCCAGATGACCTATCTCTAGTAAATGGTCCGGGTGAAACAGGTGCATCAATCAGTGGGGAGTAGATAGGCATGACAGATTACAACGGGGGACAAAGGTCCGCATTACCTACCCTTTCACTACTTGCAAAGATTTTCCTACGTTTATTTGCAAACAGGGAATACCTCCAAAAAGAACCAGTTCCCAAACAGTCAATGTTCGGGCAAACAATCAATCAATGAGGAACGAAATAGGCACGATGTGTTAAAGGTTTGCGTTACCTACCCTTCACTATCTGCAAAGGGAGAGAGAATATTCCTATTCTTCCCCGTTTGCAGGCAGAGAAGATCCTAAAGAGAACCAACTTCGAACAATTCAATGCTCGATTCAATCAATCAATCAATGGGGAGAAAAATAGGTATGACGGATTACAATGGGGACAAAAGTCTGCATTTACCTATCCTTCACTATCTGCAAAGACTAAACAGAGTATGGCGATTCTGTGCTTGTTTGCAAATGCTTGGATAACAATCAATCAAATGGAGAGAGAAGCAGGCACGACGGATTACAACGGGGGCAAAGGCCTGCCTTAACTAACCTTCACTATCTGGAAAGAGAGAGTACTCCTAATAGAAATGAGGGGGGGGGGCAGCATTGAAAGCAGATCAGTGTGCATAAACACGAAAATGTTTTTTCTTACTACGTACTTGACAATCGACAGCTTATGATATTTGCTATTAAAAAACCATTGAAATTCACTGAAAAAACCATAGGTTATAGACCATATATAGTTAGGAATTAGCATTTACAAAACCTTGAAAATTCACTGAAAAAACCATAGGTTATAGACCATATATAGTTAGGAATTAGCATTTAAAAAACCTTATTTTACTCACACAAAACCATTGAAATTCCATATATAGTTAGTAGTACTAACTATATATCGCGCACCCGCAATCCACTGCTGATCATGTCACATATTACATCATTCATGACATGGTCAGTGACATCACTGATGACATCACTGATGACATCTCAAATGACATCACTGATGACATCACTGATGACAACATCCAGTGACTGTATGTTTCTGTAAAGTTAAAATATGTCTTACATATGTATAAGTGTCTGGATGAAGGATTTAGTAGGTGCATGACTGACTGTATAAGTGACTGATTAAATGTGTCTCACTGAGTGCATCGGTTAGTGACTAAACTGTTTTAAATTGTGCATCACTGTGTCTGTTGTTTTGTAATCTGATGCATGTGTTGATCATTAGCTATATGACTAACTATATGGGTTATTGATTAGTTGCCCAAGTATTTGTATGGGAGACTGAGTGTGTGTGTGGGTGTCTGGGAGGTGTATGACTCTGTGCATAGATGTGTGAGCAGTTGATTCACTAGATGTATGGGTTCAAAAGTGCATGTGGAAACAGCTGTATGGGCGGTTGACTGTGTGCATGAGTGTATTGGTGAGTGAATGGATATCTCAGTGCTACATGTGAAAGTAAGTACATATGTAAAACACAGTACATGTGATAGTTGACATATATAAATAACTGTGCATAAGAGCCAGTGAATGTGTGAGTGGCTGTATGGATTATTGTGAACTTGTATCAGGGATTGTATAACAGAGTAAACATGTGTTATTATATGTTCCAATAAGTAAGGTGTGTATAACTATATAGTTGAGGAAATGGAGGTGTGATTGATTCTTTGCAAGACTGACTAGGTGTGTGTGTAACTCCATGGATGAGTGACAGTCTGTGAGTGTCTGTTTACACTGAGTGTATCTAAGGTTATATTAGAGTCTGAAGAGGTTCATTGTATCATCACATGAATGATGTCATCAGTGATGTGATCAGTAATGTCAAATGAGATGTCATCAGTGATGTCATCAGTGATGTCATTTGAGATGAGATTCTAGAACAGGACTGCTGTTGTGCCCACTGTCAGCATGCTGCCAATAAAAGTGTGCTCCTATCAGCTTCCTTGTGGCCTTTTCCAAAAGGGGTCCTGCACTGTGTTTGATGTGTAGCGGCTTTCCGGTCACGGAAAAGGCTCACCGCTGAACTGCGGGCCTGCAGACACGAAAGCGGTGTCTGTGCAGACTGGATGGATGGTGGGTGTGCGCCATGCAGGGTGGTGCCCACTACAACACGTTGACAGCATCAAAGCAGGACAGTTGACCACGGATTCCTGTATCTACCCACTTGGGATGTTAATAACTTTTAAATTATCGCAGTGATCAGCGCACCCACTGGGGATTCATTCACCGGCACTACAAGACCCAGAGGGCCGTGTTCACGGCCGCGCCTGTTAGGGCGGGGTTAAAGCATTCAAAAACTGAAAGGCGCTGATACTTCGTTTTGCCTGCACGCCACTGACGAAGGGAAAAGGTGATTCCCGAAACGCGTTTGGAGTGATTAGATTCTAGAACAGGACTGCTGTTGTGCCCACTGTCAGCATGCTGCCAATAAAAGTGTGCTCCTATCAGCTTCCTTGTGGCCTTTTCCAAAAGGGTTCCTGCACTGTGTTTGATGTGTAGCGGCTTTCCGGTCGCGGAAAAGGCTCACCGCTGAACTGCGGGCCTGCAGACACGAAAGCGGTGTCTGTGCAGACTGGATGGAAGGTGGGTGTGCGCCATGCAGGGTGGTGCCCACTACAACACGTTGACAGCATCGAAAGCAGGACAGTTGACCACGGATTCCTGTATCTACCCACTTGGGATGTTAATAACTTTTAAATTATCGCAGTGATCAGCGCACCCGCTGGGGATTCATTCACCGGCACTACAAGACCCAGAGGGCCGTGTTCACGGCCGCGCCTGTTAGGGCGGGGTTAAAGCATTCAAAAACTGAAAGGCGCTGACACTTCGTTTTGCCTGCACGCCACTGACGAAGGGAAAAGGTGATTCCCGAAACGCGTTTGGAGTGATTAGATTCTCGAACAGGACTGCTGTTGTGCCCACTGTCAGCATGCTGCCAATAAAAGTGTGCTCCTATCAGCTTCCTTGTGGCCTTTTCCAAAAGGGTTCCTGCACTGTGTTTGATATATATATATATATATATATATATATATTAGCCAGTGAGCAAGATAACACAGTGATAACACAGTGATCAACCTGACAGATCTGACATTGTCTAGGGCGGAAGAGCAACTTCTTTCTTTAGGACTTTCATACTGTCCACGGATTGATGTTTTTAAATTTATCAGGAAAATTAAATTGCAGAAATATTTCTTGTTACATCCTGATACTTCAATTTTGCGTGCTGAATCTGAGGTTGAAACATCTAAAGTCGAATCTCTTCAGGTAAAACATTTGCAGGGTCTGCAGACATTACTGTCTCTAGTTGATGAAAACACCTCGCAAACTGATTTGACTGTGAGTCAAGCTATTAAGGTTAACTGTTCTCCCCCCACCACCTTTCGAGGTAAATCCACATTCTTGCCCTTGATGCCTAAAGATGCATTGGATGTCTTTAGTGATAGGATCATAACAGAATTAAAGGCACTTAATATATCGGTACAGAAAAAGAAAAAACAAGTTGATTTCAACAACACACAATATACCAAACTTGTGAAAAAAAAATCAGGGAAACAATATGGTTGTAGTGAAGAGTGCCGACAAAGGGGGAAATACAGTGTTATGGGCCAAAATTGATTACATCTCTGAAGCGGCCCATCAATTATGTGACCCCCTGTGTTATACAAAATGCACTAAATTTGTGATGCTTAAAAGCCATGAAAAAAACAGAAAAGACATCAATCTCTGGTATAGAACTGGCTTATTAACAAAAGATGAATCCAAGTTTCTAAATGTATCACATCCCATCACCCCACTCTTTTATTTGTTACCCAAAATTCATAAATACACTTGTCCTGTTCCTGGTCGCCCTATTATTTCTGCTCAGGTTAAGAGAACATTTCTAAATATGTGGATTTTTTTCTTCAATCACATATGTTTTCCCTTCCATCTTTTTTGAAAGACACTACGGATTTTTTGGTTAAGGTCAGTCAAATCACATGGTGTCCTGATTTTTGTTTCCTGGTGATGGACATTGAGGCACTTTATACTAGCATCAACCATCTCCAGGGCCTTGAAGCAGTCAAATATTTTCTGGATGGACGAGAGGCAGGATTCAGAGATCACAACCTCATGCTTTTGGACATGATACGTCTATGCCTCTACAACAACTATTTCCAATTTGGAAAAGATTTTTACCACCAGGAACGCGGGGTGGCCATGGGTTCATGCTTCTCCCCCAGCTATTCATGTCTTCATGTTGGCTGGTGGGAGAGGCATGTTCTTGGGGTCACTCATGCACATTGGCTTCCTCACCTAGCGCACTATTGGCGCTTTATTGACGATATTTTTATCGTCTGGAGGGGCACCAAGGAACAAGCTGCTTCATTTGTCACCGATATCAATGTCAATGACAGGAATCTCAAGTTCACTGCCAATATTACATCTGATTGTGCAGAATTCTTGGATGTTCAGGTCTACATTGATCATGATACCATACAAACTAAACTTCACAGGAAGAGCACTGCGGGTAATTCCATCTTGCATGCCCGCAGTGCTCATCCTTTACACACAATTAACAGCATTCCTTTGGGTGAATTTATCCGGATTAAACGCATCTGTAGTAGTCCTGACATTTTGAACCAATGTCTAATGGAATCCAGTTCCAGATTCCTTAGACGCGGCTATAGTAAAGCCATTTTAGATCAGGCTATGACCAAAGTATGTGCGCGCCCCCGTGAGGAACTCTTAATTTAAAAAAATAAGGAGATCCTTGAATCTATAGAACAGGGCTCTGTTCGGTTTATCACCACCTATTGCTCTCAAACATCTAAGATCAGTAACATCATTCGATCAGAGTGGCCAATTGTACTAACTGATGTTATTCTTGCCCCATTTTTACCTAAATCGCCAGCCATCACTTTCAGGAGGGCTCCTTCAATGAAAGATTCATTGGTTAGAACCCAACCTGAACTTCCACCCAAAACGAATTGGCTTAACAAACCTGGTTTTTTTAGGTGCACTTCATGTCGTGCCTGTACATTTGCGGTCAACGGCACACATTATGTTTCTGCTTTTAATGATAGGTTGATTCCAATAAAATAACATCTGACATGTCGCAGTGATTTTGTAATTTACAAGCTAACTTGCACATGTTCTCTTTCCTATATTGGCAGTACAAAATTACCTGCACATCAACGGATCTTGCAACACATCCGGGCTATAGTTAACTCAGATATGAACTACCCAGTGGCTCGCCACTTCAAAGCGGTACACGACAGTAAATTAAAAGATCTTACATACACCTTATTGTGTTCCATAGCCAACCCAAGCAGAGGTGGTGATCGTGAAAAATTGTTGCGCCAAAAGGAGGCATCTTTCATTCTGTTGCTTGATACCCGGTCCCCTAACGGGTTAAATGCTTTTGATGAATTACATCATTTTCTATAAATTGTGTGTACCTTGCCTTGACCTTGTCTGTTTTGGATTATTTCATTGAGATATGATACATTTGAGTGTTGAATTTTGTCTTTCTTGTTTACTTTTGTAGTTTTTCAATCCAAGTCTTCTGCAGCCAGAATACTGTATTTCATTTGATTATGAAATTGTTCTAAAGCACTTGCACTTTAGCACGTAGGCACTTTTCTTGACACCTAAACATGTATTGTGTTTATGATAGTGATCATTGACAACTTTCTCAGGGAGAAGTTAAAATAATCCTTTTTGACCAGAGTGTAATAGAATGTTGATGCACTTGCATTTGATTTTTTGAGCACATTGTTTATTTTCCATTTGTGATGATTTACGAGTGCTTTCCATTCTGGTTAACTTTGATAGACTGTCACAATGTCGACAAAATGAATTTACAAAATCTATTTTACTCCCTTTGAGTGACTGTCAGATCAAATCATGAGACGCTATTTTTACATGCCATTAGAGCACTAAGCTCTTAACATTGTCTTTTTGTACAACGATTAGCATCACAATTGATTGGTACTATTGCTTTAATTATGATTTGTTGGCCTATTTGCTGTGTTGCAACCCTTGCGTCCTGTTTCTTTAGGCGCTTGGGCTTTTAAAGTGAATTTATTGCACCGCCTACTCCTGACGCGTCATGTGATCAAGCTCCGCCTGCGGAGCGAAACGCGTCAGGGAGGGCACTCGCTCTTGCACTTTATGAAAATAAAAATGGATTGCTGGCACTAAGATTTCGTGATGTGGCTTCATTGGTGTTTTTCACTGGACTAAACACCTGGCACTGGAGTGGAGGTCTACGCCTGGTGTAACCGCTATCTCTGGCGGTCAGGTTTCTACGTTTAATATATATATATATATATACATATATATATATATATATATATATGTACAGAATAAAGTTGTTTGAATTTGAATTTGACTATTGGATGTGAATTATAACTTTTGGTACAACAATAAGTGTGTTTAGAGACATTGTCCTGCCCGAAATCAGCCAAACTAGAAGCTTCTGAGTAGGAAGAAAAGTCTGCAAAAATGGCAATTTAGATCACTGTGAGGTATTCAAAAGAGGTTATTCAACATGACACATTTTTTGTACAGTCCAAAAAATCAATTTTCTGATAAAAATTCGATGACCTGTTGATCTTTCTCCAGATGGTCAGTAAGGTAATGGTGATTATTGAATGTTTAATCTTTTGACTGTAAGTTACTGTTGGATGTGAATTATCACTTTTGGAAGTAAAAAAAGTATGTTTAGAGTCATTTTTCTGCCCAAAATCTGTCCAAATATAAGCTTCTGAGAAGGTGGAAAGTCTGTTAAAATTGCAATTTTGGTCACTATGAGGCTTTAAAAGTGGTTATTTAACATTAGGTATGATGCAATTGAAATTTTGAAACATTTTTTGTACAGCCCCCAAAATCAATTTTCGTATGAAAAACGATGACCTGTCGAACTTTCTCCAGATGGTCAGTAATGCTGATTTTCTAATGTTTAATCTTTTGACTATTAATGACTGTTGGATGTAAATTATTGCTTTTGGAACTAAAATAGGTCTGTAAAAAGAGCAATTTTGGGCAGTGTGAGGTTTTAAAAAGTGGTTCTTCAACATGAGGCATGATGCAATTGAAATTTTGAATAATTTGTACAGTTCAAAAAAATCAATTTCTGATCAAATACGATGGCCTGTCGAACTTTCTCCAGATGGTCAGTAATGCTGATGTTTTAATGTTTAATCTTTTGACTGTAAATGACTGTTGGATGTGAATTATCACTTTGGAATTAGAAAAAGGTTATTAGGAGTAATTTATCTGCCCTAAATCAGTCAAAATAGAATCTTCTGAGGAGAAGGAAAATGTTGTAAAAATGGCAAATTTGGTCACTGTGAGGCGTAAAAAAGTGGTGATTCAAGATTAGGCATGATCCAATTGACATTTTGAATAATTATTTGTATAGTTCACACAATCAATTTTCTGATGAAAGACGATGACCCCGGAGCTGTCGAACTTTCTCCAGAAAGTCAGTAATGGTGATTTTTGAATGTTTAATCTTTGGATATAAATGCCTGTTGGATGTGAATTATCAATTTTGGAACTAAAATAAATGTGTTTAGAGTCACTTCCCTGTGCAAAATCAGTCAAAATAGAGTCTTCTGAGTAGGAGGAAAGTCTATAAAAATGGCAATTTTGGTCACTCTCAGTCCTTAAAAAGTGGCTATTCAACATGAGGCACAATCCAATTGACATTTGTAATAATTTTTTGTACAGTTCACACAATCAATTTTCTGATGAAAGACGATGACCCCAAAGCTGTCGAACTTTCTCCAGATAGTCAGTAATGGTGATTTTTGAATGTTTAATTTTTTGACTGTAAATGACTGTTAGATATGAATTATCACTTTTGGAAATAAAATAACTGTGTTTAGAGTCTTTTCTTTACCCGTAATCAGTAAAAATAGAAGCTTCTGAGTAGGAGGAACATTCTGTAAAAATGGCAATTTTGATCACTGTGAGGCTTTCAACATGAGGCACAATCCAATTGACATTTTGAATCATTTTTGTACAGTCCAAAATTCTATTTTTGGATGAAAAACAATGACCCTGGACCTTACGAACTTTCTCCAGATCATCAGTAATGGTGTTTTTTTAATGTTTAATCTTTAGACTTAAATATCTGTTGGATGTCAATTATTACTTTTGGAACTGAAATAAGTGTGATTAGAGTCATTTTCATTGGCGAAATCGTGCAAAATACAAGATTGTCATTTGGATGAAACGTCTATAAAAATGGCAATTTTAGTCACTGTGAGGCCTTAAAAAGTCGATATTCAACATGACGCATGATCCAATTGACATTTTTTATCATTTTTCGTAAAGTCAAAAATATCACTTTTTTGATGAAAAACTATGACTCAGGACTTTACAAACTTTTTCCAGATGGTCAGTAATTGTGATTTTTGAATGTTTAATTTTTTGACTGTAAATGACTGTTAGATATGAATTATCACTTTTGGAAATAAAATAACTGTGTTTAGAGTCTTTTCTTGACCCGAATCCAGTAAAAATAGAAGCTTCTGAGGACAAGGAAAAGTCTATAAAAATGGCAATTTTGGGCAAACTGAGTCCTTAAAAAGTGTTTATTCAACATGAGGTGCGATCCAATTGACATTTTGAATGATTTTTTGTACAGTCCCAAAAAATCAATTTTCTGATGAAAAATGATGACCCTGGACCTTACAAACTTTCTCCATATGGTCAGTAATGGTGATTTTTGAATGTTAATATCTTGACTGTAAATGACAGTTGGATGGTAATTATCACATTTGGAACCAAAATAAGTATGTTTAGAGTCATTTTGAATCCCCAAATCGAGCAAAATACAAGCTTCTCATTCGGAGGAAAAGTCTATAAGAATTGCATTTTTGGTCACTGTGAGGCCTTAAAAAGTGGTTATTCAAAATGAGGCATGATCCAATTGACATTTGTAATCATTTTTGTACAGTCAAAAATATCACTTTTTTGATGAAAAACTATGACTCCGGACTTTACAAACTTTCTCCAGATGGTCAGTAATTGTGATTTTTGAATGTTTAATTTTTTGACTGTAAATGACTGTTAGATATGAATGATCACTTTTGGAAATAAAATAACTGTGTTTAGAGTCTTTTCTTTACCTGAAACCAGTAAAAATAGAAGCTTCTGAGGACGAGGAAAAGTCTATAAAAATGGCAATTTTGGGCAAACTCAGTCCTTAAAAAGTGGTTATTCAACATGAGGTGCGATCCAATTGACATTTTGAATGATTTTTTGTACAGTCCAAAAAAATCAATTTTCTGATGAAAAATGATGACCCCGAACATTACAAACTTTCCGCAGATGGTCGGTAATGGTGAATTTTGAATATTTAATCTTTTGATCGACTTTGCAGAGGTAGAGCGCTCTGTTGTTGCCGTACTGCGTGACCCCCGTGACCCTCGACGTACAGCGTATCAACGAGGCGAGAGCCTTGAGCCTGGAGGTGAGACGCGAGGTGAACCTGAGTGTGCTAAAAGAAAATCCTTTACATGTGCTAAAAGAAAACCCCTTCATTACTTGTTAGGACGCTGCCGCTGCCCGCCACCCGGCCCCAAGAAGATTGAGTATCGCGCCGCTCGAGGGTAAGCCGGAGTGTGAGCTTGAGCCCCCGCCTGAGCCTGGGGCCCCGCTTGAGCCTCTGCCCGGCGAGGCGGTTGGAGACAGGAAGAAACAGCGCGGTAGGAGTCAGGAGGAAGCAGAACAATACGACTTCGCATAACTTCACAACCTCATAAACCTCGCAGTAGCTACGTAGCGCAGTTACTTAAGGAGGAATTCTGAACACTGTATTGGAAACTAGGGCCCCTCCAAGAGAAGAAGTGTGGAAGGGCTCGGGCACGGGTGCAAGTACAAGCTTAAGCCACAACAGTGGTAAGTGATAAAAAAGTTGTTATTTTCTTTCATAAGTTGTTATCATCCCTTCCCCCCCGTCCTGAGGACTGTGTTTGATAAGCAGGGGATAGGTCTTGGTGCAAGACTGTGTTGTTAATAAACTGCAAAAAAGCATAATTTGAAGTGCTTAAATGGCCCCCCCGGAAAAATAAAAGCACATTGGGCTCAGCACAGAACCAAAAGGTTATTGCAGGAGATCAAAAAACCACTGGACAGGATCTGACCTGCCCAGGGGCAGAGCCAAAACTTAAATGTGTACAAAGGAAAAAAGAGAAAGCTCTAAGGAACTACCACAAGGAGGAAGTAATGGAGGTATAGCATCAAACTCCCTTAAAGACTTTGCGGTAAAGCACATTAAAAGGGTCTTTTCTCCCGCTAAATCCCCGGCTACAGAAGAAGGGGAGGAATCATGGATAGGGGGCTCCTCTTTAATCTTTGATGAGCGTACGGTGGACTCTGTAAATCTGGTTAGTCAATCCATACAGTCTTTGATAGGTTACAAGGGGGAAATAATGTCACCTCAACTTTCTTCATCTCCGCGACTGTTACTACAGATGTCTGATGAAGCAGATAGCCTGGGCTCAAGGCAGAATGAAGAAGCAGCCCAAATCTCAGATGCAAGATTAAATGGAATAGGAAGTCTGGATTTACATGGAGCCAAGGGTTCAGTGCCTGTGGACAATAATGGTGAATCACCCACTACCAATCATGAAGTTTATGTATCAAGATTGCCGATGTTGGTAAAAAGAAGGGGTGACTATATAAGTTATGGTTTATCAAAATGAGTGAGATTTGCAGGAAGCGATGCCCACAGAAATGGTAACACAAGAGTAATGAAAAAGAGGAGGGAGCAGAAGGAACCAATAGGGGTACCCGAACAAGAACCAAAGTTTGAACCCCTTAAAATAGTGAGAGAAACAAGAATAACTAGAATAAGTGCTGAGAAATCGGCAAGGATGCCAGTAAAAAAGGAGAGCCGCAGTAGGAAACAAAACCACCAGGAAAAGGAGATACAAAATATAAATCATATGCCTCTCAATGTAGCAAGAATACCCGGTTTTATGGCTCCCCTTAAAGATAGGGTATACCGGGGAATCAACTTGGGGGAAAGGGTTAGAATTAACACTCTACTGCTCCTGAGGGGGCCTAGACTGGTAGGTGAGGAGGACAAAGGGAATAAGTGACTTTACTTTGAACAAGTGAAAATGGGAAGGGGAGGGAAAAAAATGAAGAAGAGCTCATATTTAAATAGATCCCACCTTCTTAACTTATTTGCCCATTGCCCAAACCTAAAAGGAATAGGATCAAATGATCTTCGACAGGTGGGATTTCAAGTATCTAGTGATGGTAAGGAGTTTACTAGGGTACCACTTTATTATGACCTGGTCAAATCTACAATAACAAATGCAGAGAGGGAGATACTTAAAGAAGGGATCAGGCTAGTGCCTAAAGAAGAGGTAGTGCTGGAATATAATGCTCCGCAACAGAAAACCTTCCTACGGTACCATGCAGTGCTAGGATAGAGACATGTGAAATTACTAGGAAGTGAAGTTGATCAAGGGCTGGAAAACTTCAATATAGTAATAAATAATTCAGACCTGATGGAAGCCTGGAAGAGTTGGAGCTATAGCACAAGCCCTGCAGGTCCTTCCCAGCGATATTTGGAGGGAACTGAAATTAATGGGCCACTAAGCAATGTAGAATAGGTAACGGGGCAGCTACATGGCATAAAACTGGTCTCTTGGAATATAAATGGTCTAGAAATCCAGCTAACGCAAGAATTTCTAAAAGATAATTTGTATACAAGAGACCTGGCTTTTTGGAAAGCCCGCTGTAGTTGAAGGGTTTCAATAAATCCATCGCCTGGCAATAAAATCAAGATCTGGTTGCTCTGCAGGTGGCTTATGGATTTTATTATCTACAAACTTAGTGAAGAAGGTATCCCAGTTATTTGTGACTTGTAAGTGGCTCTTGGGCTGTAGGATATCGACAAATTTTCTGACAAAAAATATGAAAATATGTTAAATCTAAATATCTACATGCAATCGGGCTCCCAGGAAGAATATGGGGTTGAATTGGTACATTTTAAGAATGATTTAGATTCATTTTGTGATAAGTATGGGACAGATTTAATTTCGTTGGTGGGAGATTTTAACCATAAATGAAACCCAAAATTGTTAGATCTTTGGTAGACAGATATTTTGGAGTCATATGATATAAAAATGCAAAGTTTTCTGAAAGTATAATACCGACTGATGCTGCTAATCCTGGAAATTACTTAGCAACAAAAAGTCTTTTCTGCTTAAATGGCAGGTAGCCCAAGATTGTCCGGCAAAGAAAACCTTTAAATATGGGACCCAAAATTGTCCTAGAGACTACGTTTTTATGCCGGCATGGAATTTTGAAATAGTAAAAGACTTTAGGATTAGTCCTACGGAATGTAGTGATCATAAATTAATAAAATTAGAGCTGGTAATATCCCCACAGTCTGCTTGCGCTAAAGTTATTTTACAAGAGATGGATTACCCGAAGCAGATAACTACTCGGTTAACCGACGTTTTTATAGAAAGGTTAACTAGACTGCAACAAAATGTTGAGTTAGGATGTGTGAGTGGCCAAAATTTATCATGGTATGTTGAGAAAATAAATCAAGTAGTTAAATGCATAAGTGTATAATTAAGAACAGATGCAAGGGCTCCCAAGTATGAACAAAAGACACAGGTTAAACAAGGAAATCGGTTCAATATAGATTGCTTAAATAAGAAAAGAGAATTAAGGAGAAAAGAGCGTAGTTTACGCAAAAAATTTGACCAGGCTAGGGCCGACAATCATGCCAAAATAAAGAGAGAATATATCTCACTACTCCATAATGCTAAAAGGGCCCACAAAGAAACATGTTGGGGAAAACTATTAGAGGCAATCAAATCTAAGAATATACACCAGTTCTGGAAGCTAATACAATCAGCTTCAGAATCTTCGGTTGCCCCAATGAATTGTGTAATGTAAGAGGGGGCTTGGGAAGATTATCTGCAAAAAACTATATTCCCCGGGGAGAGAAATTGGGGAGGAGAAATCAAGAGATTGGAGGGGCCTGGTAGAGGACCTAAAACCAGATTGCTCAACAGCTAATGTGCTTAGTACAATAAGGACCCTGAACTTAACAAGAGCAGCAGACCCGGACAACTTACCAGCCCTGATAATAAACTCAAAGTTGCCCTGGTGGGCAGAATTCTTCTCTAAAATGTTTTGAGTCATTATAGAATCAGGGAAGATTCCCACAAATTGGAAGGGTGCACTAATCAGGCCGATTCATAAGAAAGGGGATGTTTATGCCCCTAAGAATTACAGACTAATTAACTTGTTAGATATAGGAGAAAAGATTCTTGCAAAATAATACTAAGCAAGCTAAAAGATTGGGCAGAACAAGGCTCTATTGTGCTAGTTGAACAGGGAGGTTTTAAAGAAGGTCACTCCACTATAGATCATTGCTTTGCACTGTGGGCATTGGCCAGGAAATCGATAGAGCAAAATGGTAAACTGTTTTGTTGCTTTGTCGATTTCCGGGCAGCTTTTGATTCGGTGGACCGTAACAGTCTCTGGGAAGATCTGGAAAATGATGGAATACCTGATGGCATTTTGAATATTTTAAAAGAACTACACACTGGGAATTGGGCCCGGGTCATTCGAGATACACAGGGGTCACTAACCCACAAAATGTCAGTAAAGAATGGCCTTAGACAGGGGTGCATCTTGGCACCCTTGCTTTTTTTAATCTTTTTAGCAGATCTCCCCCAGTGCTAGAAATATAAAGAAGCGCAAGTCCGCGTATGAACAGAAACAAAGGGACCTGCCTTCTATACGCTGACAACCTTGGGGCCGATTCCGATCCTGTAAAAATCGCTCCGAATCGTCGTACGGAGCGTTTTTTCCCGTACGAATCGTACCCGTAACCGTCCCCGTACGTACAACGTAGTACGATTCACCCCCAATGCAGCCATCCATACAAATCGTACCAGGAACCGTATGAATGGAATTTCCATATGAATCGCCCTCGGAACCCTCTGTACGCGACGTTTGTACGGTTCGCGGCTGCTTTTTACGACCCGGCAAGTACGATTCGTGTCGGGTACGCACCGTACAACCCTTTTCCTACGGGAGCTGAAAACAGCCGTAAAAGCAGAGCTCACCCCGAAACAGGTACGGAACGTCCCCCCCGGGTACAGCGCATACCCCCCATGTTCTCAGGGGTACGCGATGTACCCCTGCGATCATTTGGGGTACGCACCGTACACCCAGCGTACATGGGGTACGCACCGTACACCATGTGTGCTGGGCATACGGCGCGTACCACATGTGCAATGGGTGTACGGCGCATACCCCCCATGTTCTCAGGGGTACGCGCTGTACCCCTGCGATCATGGGGGGTACGCGCTGTACTGTGTGTATGTGATTGTGCGCTTTTCCGTACGAATCGCCCTTACCTGACGTGGACCGTACAAATCGCGTCCTCAAGCCCCGGTCCGGATCGTACTCGTCGGGTCGTACGGCATGTTTACGAGTCATACGGATCACGGTTTCAGCCTCACAATACGTATGGATCGCGACTATTCGGACGGATTGACGGACTACGAATCGTACTACGCGACACGGACGGACGGGTATGATTCGTACGGCGATGGCTCCGAATCAAAATCGTACGGACGTTATTTTTCCAGGATCGGAATCGGCCCCCTTGTGATTCTCGATCAAACTGAAATGGGACTCCAAAGGAAATTAAATGTGTTTAAAAATTATTGTGACAAAAAGTTTGTAACTGTTAATATGGAAAAAACAAAGGTCTTATGTTTTGGGAAGAGCGTTAAAAATTTGAATTGGTTTATAGGACAAGAAAAACTAGAATTAGTTAGCGAATATAAATCCTGGGTGTCCCTTTTTGAATACGGTTGTGACCACCCTCTGATTTCTCTTACACCTACTATGGCCTTAAGCATCGTCATACTTCACTACTGTTTTGATTGCCCGTAGTAGCGGGCGTGGACCGGGTCCTCGGACCCGAAGTCCTCAATGATCTCACAGGGGTCCTATCGACCCCGCAACGAGATTGAGATTTTAGTTAGTTTCTTCTATTTGCTTATCCTTGTTCTTGCTTTTTTAGGGGGTTTTGGGTGGGTTTGGGGGATGGTGGAGGCGGATTTTTAACTCCTGTTTTTTTGGGAGCAGTGATGTTATAAGATGTTATCAACTGTCTGTAGCCTTACAGAACTGTTTGGGCGCATCCTCGAGAGGGGCTGGGAGGGATCACAATGGGCGTCAGAGGATAGTTGTCTCTTTCCTGCTGCTATGATGCTGATCACCATCGCAACCTGGAACGTCAAGGGCCTTAATTCTCCGCAGAAACGTATCAAAGTCTGGAAATACATTATAGATCATCATTTAGATGTGGTGGCACTGCAGTAGACTCACTTAGCTAGATTTGATAACTCTTGTCTTAAGCACAAACTCTTCCCACTAATTTATAGATCCTCGGCACACACGAAACACAGGGGGGTGGCCATAATGTTTTGCGCTGCTATCCAATTCCAACCCTTGGGGGTCCAAAGCGATAAAGACGGCTGTTGGGTCATGATCAAGGGCCCATTAAGGGGGCGACTTTGCACCTTTGTGGCTCTATATGCCCCCAATGCAGGCCAGACGACTTTCCTACACACATTTTTGGGGAAACTCACAGACTTTGCAGAAGGCCAACTGATTCTGATGGGCGATTTCAACTTAATCTCGCAGAAAGAGCTTGACAGCACCCATTTAGAGCGTGCAGACACGCGCTCCTTTTCGGGGGAACACAACAGCAAATGTGAAATCTAGGCCTTTTGGACATGTGGCACACGCTTTACCCGCAGACACAGGACTATACTTTGTTTCCCATGTGCACCGCACCTACTCCCGTTTAGACTACATCTTCATTAGCTATTGACTACAGGGCGATTTGCAAGAAGATCTTCCCTCTCTCGGTTTCTGACCATAGTTTGTATTCTGTATGCCTTCAGTGGCGGGGCAATGCGCCGGCTACGCCCAAATGGTACTTTCCTCCCTCCCTCGTTCGTGACAAGGAATTGTGTATCAAACTGAATTTTTTAACGTTAATCGACCAGAAGACACATCAGAGTACACGACCTGGGACACTTTAAAGGCTGTTCTCAGGGGAGAATGTATAACCCTTAATGCTATCCTGAACAAACAGCGTACTCGAGAGCGGGAATCCCTGGAAACTGAATTATCTACCCTCGAGCATTTACATAAGGTTAAACCCACGAGGCAGACACAACATCAACTTACAGCTATCCGAGGTAAACTGCGAGCCATTTATACTAATAGGGCGGAACTCATCCTTCTTAAACTGCGCCACCTCTCCTACACCCAGGGTAACAAAGTGGGTAGACACTTAGCCCGACAACTAAGGGACAAACGAGAGAAAGAGTACATTGGTGGCATTTTGGACCCCTCGGGGACGGTAGTGCATAAAGATAAAGATAAGTCTGCCATTTTTTGATATTTCTTTCAGGACCTATACACAGGGGATTCTTTAGATGAGATAGCTCAGCAAGAAGTTTCAGACGCTTGGAATGACCTACTCACTGCCCCCATCACATTAGATGACGTCACCTCAGCCATCAAAGCCTTGAAACCTAATAAAGCCCCTGGGCCTGATGGCTACATGGCTCTTTTTTTTAATAAGACTTTTGCCCGACCTTTCTCCCTATCTCGTCACCCTTTTTAACAAGATGGCGAAAGAAGGCGTGACCTCTGGTACGATGTCAGAAGACGTGATCTCAGTCATCCCCAAGCCGGGGAAAGATCCCCAATGCTGCGCCTCTTATAGGCCTATAGCCCTGTTAAACCTAGATGCGAAGCTTTACTCTTCAGTCATTGCCAAGCGTCTAAATGATCTCATGCCCACTCTTATCCATCCTGACCAGTCAGGCTTCATTAAAGGTCGCCAGACGCAAGACAACACTCGCAGAATCATACATCTCATCGAAATGGCTAACAAGCACCAAATCCCAGCGGTTTTGGTAGGTCTGGACTCCGAGAAGGCCTTTGATAGGGTCGACTGGGCTTTCCTCTTTCGCACACTCACGGCATTTGGCTTTGCACCCAAATTTCTTAACATTAGGGCTAATTATCATCTCCCTCTCTCTCCAGGGTGGTCGTCAATGGGGTGCCTTTGCCTACCTTTCCACACTCGAGAGGGACCCGACAGGGATGTCCCCTCTCCCCCTTACTTTTTGCTCTAAGCATCAAACCTCTGGTATTAGCTATCAGGAATAGTCCAGTTATCCGGGGAATTCTGTTCACAGGGGAACCCCATAAAATATCCGTCTTTGCGGATAATGTACTCTTGTCCTTGTCGGAGCCAGAAACTTCCCTTCCGGGTTGCAGTCGGAACTCGAACGCTATGACCTAGTTTCTGGGTTTAAAATTAATTCTAGTAAATCCTTCATACTGAATCTTACCCTCTCACCGGAGGCGGCCCTTAGAGTCAGATCCCTCACCTCTCTGGCTTGGGCTTCTACAGCTATTCAATATTTGGGGGTCCAAATGACATTGGATATCTACGGGCTTTATGCTGCTAATTTCCCTTCGCACCTCGTACGCATCCAAGCGGAGCTCGCAAAATGGAAGCCACTCTTCTTATCATGGCTAGGTTGCATTCATGCTGTAAAAATGACCCTCCTGCCCAAGCTTCTTTATCTTTTTCAAGCCTTACCTATTGAGCTGGAGCGTGTTTTTTTCAGTGAATGAAGACCATAATCTTGTGCTTTATTTGGCAGGGTGGCCGAGCCCGCTTCTCCTACTCTTTGCTTCGTCGCTCCCGCGCTGAAGGGGGGTTTGGTTTACCAGATATTCATCTATACTACAAGGCGGCCCAACTGAGGGTTTTAGTCGAATGGTCCCAACGAGATTCTGAGAAACACTGGCTACATATGGACCGTAGTGTGACGGGTTGGACTATTTGGGATTTGGTTTGGCGCCCTTGTAACGACAGACCCCCAAACACAAATATTAGTACCCCTACACGGACCACTCTTACAGTTTGGGACTCAATATCGGGCGACGATAGATGGACCTCTTTCCCGTCACCCTTTACCCCAATTCACCACAATCCAGCGTTTCCCCTGGCACAGCAAGAGGGGCCTTTTGAGGCATGGAAGAAGGGAGCTGTCTTGCTCTAACAAACTCATTTCACAACTTGGATCCCCTCACTTTCGACGACTGCAAAAGAGAATTTGATTTAGACAACAAAGAAAGGTACCACTATACACAACTGATGCACTGGGCTCTCACGCCTCAGAATCGGGAGGCTGCTACTCGACCCCTCCCAAAATTTGGAGCCTTCCTATCCAAAACCTCTTCTATAAAAGGGGTCATTTCCTTCATTTATAGTTTCCTGCTTAAGACTGCGCTCTCTCCGCGCCCTAGATACATGTCCATGTGGGAAGACTTGGTTCAGCGCCCAATTTCCGATGAGGAGTGCACCCACCTCTGGTCTGACATCTCCCGCTTTAATCATTCCACGGACCTCAGGGTAGCCCATCTCAAGACCATATTTGCACCCTTTCAAATTCCTGCAGATCTTCCCCACTTCTTCAGACAGATGCTGGAGGGGATGTGGGCTGCTGGGTGACTATTGACATATTTGGTGGGACTGCCCAACTATTCGCCCTTTCTGGGAAGACATTCTAGCTCAATTGAAAGACATGCTAGGCTACCCCATCCCCACCACTATAGCAGGGATCCTTCTGGGGCTTTGTGACCCCTCTCTTGAAAACCAGACCCGAGCTGACAAAATGATTATTTGGCTCTGCATAGGCACGGCTAAGGTTACCCTGGCGGCCGCATGGAAGAGGAGGGAGGCTCCGTTGATATCTCTTTGGCATTCTTGTCTCTGGACATTACTTTAGCCTGGAACGTATAGCTGACATCTTTTGAGACGACTATAAGAATTTTGAATTCAAATGGGGTCCCCAGGTTTCCTTCCTCTCTCGGGGCCTCCCCTCTGCTGTTTGCCCTCCTTCCATCAGCGCTCTCCATCTTTTTCAATTTTGATTACTGTACTAAAATCATCCAATCTCCTGGTTGTCTGCTTGTTGCCACCACCACAGGTAGGGTGGGTAAAGAGGGGGGTTGGGCTGTTTCTGTCATTGTCATATAAATGCGTGTCCCATGTTGGAACACACGCTATTGCGCTGGATTTCATTCCCCTATAGCACTCTGGATGTACACTCTGGAGAAGGTACTGTCATGGTCCCAAGATACGCTTAAAGCTATATTGCATGATGGTAATATTTTTCCCTTGTTCAGGAATTCGGAAACGCTCCGACTGTTTAGCAGCTGTAACTTTTATTTGGCTTCCTGAGTATGCACCGGAACTGATTAAGTTTGATTGATGCACTCAGCTTCTTCACCAAATTTCTTAGAGCCTTATGTTCCCCTGCGTGGGATCCCGTGGCGATACAGTTGTATTTTGTCTGTGGAATGTATACATCAAAATTCCTAATAAAAGTATCTTTGACAAAAAAGAAAAAGTGGATTCATCTTCGGGGTAGTAACCAAGGAAGAGATCAAATGGCAGGTCACACAGGGTCTAATATATTTGGAGGTATAGAGTCATAATATTGATGTTTACATATCAATATGCCATATTATCGATGTTTAAATATCGATGTGACACAATATCAACCTGCAAGAATATCGTCAACTGGAATATCGACATGCAGGTAAGAAATATTGTTTTTGTTAACATCGAAGTTAGTAATATCGTTAGTCAAAATATAATTGTTAATAACATCAAAATGTATTTTAGTATATTTGTTAAAAGCATAGTTTACTTTTCTACTGTATGTTTGAAATTTTTAGAAGTAATTAATTTTATGTTAAGTATTTTTTTCGTATTTTAGTTCCGTAGCGGATTGTGGGTTTATAGAGGAATAGGGTGGGAAGTAATTTAATTATAATATATTTAATAATCATTTTTAGAAGTTATTAATTTTACAAAAATTAAATAGAGCGTTTTAGTTCTGTAGTGGGTTCTGGGTTCATGGAGGAATAGGGTGGGAAGTAATTTAATTATGATTAACTAATTAATAATTTTATTAATTAATATTTATGTATTTACTATTTTATTTTGTTAATTGTCTTAATAAATGTGTTATTCATTAGTTATTAATTGGTTATTAATTATTAATTGGTAAATATGTTAATTGTCTAATTTTTTTATGAGCGGGTTGTGGGTTTATAGGGGAGTAGGGTGGGAAGTAATGTAATTTTAAATAATTATTAATTTTATTAATTAATATTTATGTATTTACTATTTTATTTTGTTAATTGTCCTAACAAATGTGTTATTCATTACTTATTAATTGGATATTAATTATTAATTGGTAAATATGTTAATTGTCTTATTTTTTAGGAGCTGGTTATGAGAGTAGGGTGGGAAGTAACTTATTTATAAATAATTAATTAATTATTTTTATTAATTAGCATTTGTGTATTTAATATGTTATATTGTTAATTGTGTTGAATAATGTATTATTACTTAATTAATAATTGGTTATTAAATGTTAATAATTAATTGGTAAATATGTAAATTGTGTCATTTTTTTAGGAGCGGGTTTTTGATTTATAGAGGAGTAGTGTGGGAAGTAATTAAGATGAAATATATTTTTAAATATGTTTTATATAATATTTAGTTATTGCTATTTCATAGTCTTAATAGTGTGAATTAATGTACTACCTATTGTTTTTAATTTGATTGTTCATTGTTATTAGTTAATTAATTGTTAAGCAATTCTGTTAATTGTGTCATGTTTTACAATATTGGTGGTCTCATTTATAGGGGGATTTGGTGAGAGGTAAAATATTTTTTATTATTTAAGTATTTGTTAATTAATGTTTATTATTTTGCTGGAGTGGGAATAGTAAATTATTCTCCTCTGCTATCCAACACTTTCCCTACTGTTGCAATTGTTGGAGTGGGAATAGTAATTTTATCCCCTCCGCTATCCAACACTTTCCCGACTGTTGCACTCATTCAAGTGGCAATAGTAATTTTATCCCCTACGCTATCCAACACTTTCCATACTGTTGCTCTCCGTGGAGTGGGAATAGTAAAGTATTACCCTCTGCTGTCCAACACTTTCACTACTGTTGCACTTGCTGGAGTGGGAATAGTAAATTTTTCCCCTCCACTATCCAACACTTTCCCTACTGTTGCACTCCCTGGAATGGGAATAGTTATTTTATCCCCTACGCTATGCAACACTTTCCCTACTTTTGCACTCCCTGGAGTGGGAATAGTAATTGTATCCCCTCCGTTAGCCAACACTTTCCCTACTGTTGCACTTTCTGGAGTGGGAATAGTAAATTATTCCCCTCCGCTATCTAAAACCTTTGTATAGTTACACTTGCTGAAGTGGGAATAATAAAGTTATCCCCTCTGCTATCCAACACTTTCTCTACTGTTGCACTTGTTGGAGTGGGAATTGAAATGTTATCCCCTACGCTATCCAACACTTTCCCTACTGTTGCACTCCGTGGAGTGGGAATAGTAAAATATTCCCCTCCACTATCCAACACTTTTCCTACTGTTGCACTTGTTGGAGTGGGAATAGTAAATTATTCCCCTCCGCTATCCAACACTTTCCCTACTGTTGCACTCTTTGAAGTGGGAATAGTAATTTTATCCCCTCTGCTACCCACCACTTTCCCTACTCTTGCACTACCTGGAGTGGGAAAAGTAATTTTATCCCCTCCGCTATCCAACACTTTCCCTACTGTTGCACTTGCTGTAGTGGGAATTTTAAATTATTCACCTACGCCATCCAACACGTTTCAATTGTTGCACCTGCTGGAGTCAGAATAGTAATTTTATCCCCTCCGCTATCCAACACTTTCCCTACTGTTGCACTTGCTGGAGTGGGAATTTTATCACCTCCACTATCCAACACTTTCCCTGCTGTTGCACTTCATGGAGTGAGAATAGTAAATGTTTCCTCCTCGCCATCCAACACTTTCCCTACAGTTGCATTTGCTGGAGTGGAAATAGTAAATTATTCCACTCTGCTATCAAACACTTTCCCTACTTTTGCATTCCCTGGAGTGGGAATAGTAATTTTATCCTCTACACTAACCAACATTTTCCCTACTTTTTAAGTTAATGTAGTGTAAAATGTTGTTTTAAAATTAAATAATTATTTTCATATTTTAATGTATTTTTTATATATATATATATATATATATATATATATATATATATATATATATATATATATATATATATATATATATATATATATATATGTTACCTACTGGCGGTCGCCAGTAGGTAGTTATAGTTAGGATTGATTTCCATAGGGAAATCGCAACATTCTATTGGTAATAACTTTGGCGCCGGTTGAGGAATCTGCCTGAAATTGTCCTCAACTTTGCCTCGCAGCGCTCCGCTCCTTCTCTGAAAGTTTGGGGGGGATCATCAAGCGGGGGCCGAGATAAAAGGGGGGTCCCAAAACGTGTTTTCCCCATGTTAATTTCCATAGGGCGGTCGGTCTCACTTTTAGCTCGAACGGCTGAATGGATTTTCACCAAACTTGGCAAAATTGTAGGGACTGGTAGCCCGATGTGCCTTTTCTATGTCTCAAGATATGTGCTCCAGAGGATTTTGAGTGATTTAGGTTCAAAAAAATTTATATATCTATGGCCGCGCCCCGGTACGCGCACCGGGGAGCGCTCCGGGCGCGCCACGCGACTTGCGCACGGGAAGCTGATTGGCTCTCGGGTGTCTGTAAATATTCCAAACAGTCCGGAGCAGCCGCCATCTTGTGTCTCGGTAGGATCGAGACACAAGAGGTGGTAAAAACAAAGGGGGAAATAATCAAAAGAGGGCAGGGTAGACCCCCCCTGAACCCCTAGGTTTGATGTGGGGGCCATAAAAGGGTCCCTCAGGTAAAAAACATTTTTTACTTTTTTTTCGATTTTCGCGGGGGGAGCGCCCGGTACGCGCACCGGGGAGCGTACCGGGGAGCGTACCATGGGGAATAAAGAATGACAGTTTTTTCAAAAATGTAGCATTTTTATATAAATTGGAGGTAGTTCTGAAAAGAACTGTTTTTTTATTCTTTTTGTTGTTTTATATTTTTTAATTGTTTTTTGAATTTTTTTTTACTTTTTTTGGCTTTTCTTAACAATTTTATATTTTTTTGTAGTTTTTCTGGGGTGAAACAAAACACAGGGAATTGCAAACAGCTCAACTGGAGCAAAAAAAAATAGAAAAAAATTAAGGTCGCTTGCTGCAGTGATGGTTGTCTGCAGCTGGATTGATTAAAGTGATGCTTTGCTCACCATATGAAATTGTTTTGTTGCAATATTTGCAAATAAATTTAAAATCTCCAAATTTAGTTTGGACATTAGGGACCATCTCCCTAGCCTCTGCATCCAATAGAGTGGGTTGATTGGAGGCGCTTGAAGAAGAAGGATGGGAAGGGTTCTTGGTCAGTTCCCTGACCTCTGCTGTCGAATAATTGTTCGGGTGCTTCCTCTGCATATGTCTTATCATCGTGTGGTTCCCAAAAGAATACTTCTTCTTTGGGTTCCCTCTTGACAGTTCTTGGCCACAGATAAGGCAAGTCACCTTAGCTGCATTCACCTTTTTTGCACCCCTTGGCATCTTGTAAAAGTTCCAAATAAAATGTTCCTTGGGTCTGTATGGGGGATTGTCCTCAGGCAGAAAGTCCCTCTCCACCTCCTCCTCTTCGTCCTCCTCTTCTTGTTGACCACCAATGTGGTCTTGTGGTGGTCCTTGTGGTGGTGGTGGAGGTGGTGGTGGTGCAGATGCACCTGCAGCTGCTACTAGTGAAGCCATTTCTCAAAGAATGAATGCAGGTCTTCTTCACTCAAAAGTGAAAATGAGGAAAAAAGGTGGGGTCTTTCAACATTTAGAAACCAAAAGTGTTCTGAACCAATCAAAAGTGTTATTTTCAGGTCACATAACCCGACGTGCTTACGCTACGCGCCCCGGGGCGCGCCTGGGGGTGCGTAGCGTAAGCGCGTCAGGACGTTGCGCGATCGTATGCGCTCGCTTGCTTCCGGGTGCGCTTACGCAGTGCGTCATATGACGCATCACGCGGTTACGCGAAACGTCACAATGTTGTTTTCGTTCGCGAGAATAGCGCTAACGGGACGCTCCCCAGTACGCGCCCCGGGGCGCGCCGTAACATTGCGCTTACCCGTGCGTTCACCGGTACGCGCCCCAGGGTTAAAAATAAATTATACAATATAAAATTTGTTTTAAAATTTATTATTTTTTTATACCTATAAAGATTTGCTATTAAAAAACCATTGAAATTCACTGAAAAAACCATAGGTTTCACACCAGTTATAGTTAGGAATTAGCATTAAAAAAACCTATTAAATTCACTGAAAAAACCATAGGTTTTACACCAGTTATAGTTAGCTAGAAGTTTTACTCGCATAAAACCATTGAAATTCCCACGTTATAGTTAGTTGGACTCACTATAACTTGCGCGTGCAATGCACTGCTGATGACGTCACATATTACATCACTCATGACATGGTCAGTGACATCACTCAGTGACAATGGACTGCAGAGTTAAAGTACGTAAACATTCAAAAACGAAGAAATGAGCGAAAGTGAAAAAGGAGCGGGGATTCAGGGAAATAATATGGTGAAGGGAGACTGAATGGGCAAACGGGCTCGGGTACGAACAACCAAGACACAAGGTGGCCATGTTGGAACAGAAAAAGGAATCTTCGAGGTGAAGGCAAAATGGTAAAAACAAGGTGGATATAGTCACAATACATCAAGCCTAAGAGAAAGAGAAAAAATGAGTGTAACATGGAACGAAAAAAAATACAATACCATGTGTGAAAAAGATCTTCTGAGATAAAATAAAGATGGTAGAAATAAGGCAAAGAAGTATCAGCAGATCATAGTGGATAAGGTGGACAAAAGGCAAGATGAATGTGCAGGTTACAATACGTAAAATCAAAGTAAAAGAGACAAAAAGTAAAGTGGAACATAGGAGGTAAGAAATAGGCAAATAGGAATAAAACTAAATAGAAAATTGGTTATGAGATAAGTGATAAAAAGTAGAAAACGACAAGTAAATGAATGAATGAATTGTATCTTGTATCGCGCTAACTTAGCCCAATGGGCGTCAAGGCGCCTAAATCAAATACAGAAACAAGCCGGATCAGACAGCAGTATCTCATTGGTACGCTCTGGTGAAAAACCAGGTTTTCAAGGCTTTTTTAAACAAATCGATGGAGGGTAAGATTTTTATTTCCAACGGAAGAGAGTTCCAGAGCTGGGGAGCGACAACAGAAAAAGCTCTTGCTCCCCATCTGGTCAGTCTAGCACGAGGCACTACCAATTGATTTAACCCGGCTGATCGCAGGCATCTCGTGGGTACATAACGGGTAAGCAAGGTACCAAGTGCGTCTACAGGGCCAGCCGCAAGTGCTCTATATGTGAGACATAGGAGCTTAAAGGAAATTCTAAACTGGACAGGGAGCCAGTGGAGATCTCTCCTAGCAGTGGTGGCAGATGAAGCTATACGAAGAGCCAAGACGAAGCGCGCAGCGGCGTTCTGTACAGTTTGCAATCGATGGATAAGGCCCTTGTTGGACTCCACATACAAAGAATTACAATAATCGAGTCTGGATCCAACAAGAGCAATTGCAATCTGTTTGCGCGCCTGGAAGGAGAGATAATGGAGGATTTTCCTTAGGATCTTGATAACACCCCAGCAGGTGGCCACGGTCCTATTCACTTGGAGCGTCATGGAAAGTGAGGTGTCAAAAATAACGCCTAGGTTTCTGGCCGATTGGGAGACAGTGGGGCAGATGCCAAGAGTTGAAGGCCACCACTCGCTCGACCACATGTCTTGGTCTTTACCAAAGACCAAGACCTCTGTCTTGTCGCCATTCAGCTTTAGGGAGTTGAGAATCATCCACTCCGCCACGCGTTGCATGCATGACCTAAAGCTGAATGCGGATGTACTGACAGAGTGAGCCAGTGACACCATGATCTGGGTGTCGTCGGCGTAAGACACCACCTCCATCCCCTGCGATCTTACTAGTCTTGCAAGTGGGGCCACATAAATGTTAAATAGGGTCGGACTAAGAGCCTACCCCTGTGGCACCCCTCATTGCAATTACTTGGCAGGGGAGAGAAAATCTCCACGCATAACTCTCTGTTCTCTGTCATGGAGAAAGGAGTTAAGAAGACTCAGGGCTGGTCCAGTGACCCCTGCCTCCTTAAGCCGAGATGTTAAAATGGCGGGAGACAGGGTGTCAAACGCAGCCGTGAGGTCTAATAGAACCAGTACTGTGGTTTGGCCAAGATCAACTTTGCGGCGAATATTATCCACCACAACAGTGAGAGCGGATTCAGTGCTATGATGTTTTCTGAATCCGTGCTGCGAGCTATCAAGGTATTCACTAGTCTCAAGAAAAATAGAAAGATATGTATTAAGATGCATTTCTAGCATTTTTGCCGGGGCTGGCAATAAAGAAATAGGCCTAAAGTTCTTAAGATTGTCCGGGTCCAGCAATGTTTTTTTAAGGAGAGGCTTAACTATGACATTCTTCCATACCTGCGGAAAAGAACCCTGGACAATAGCCCCATTCATAATTTCGAGCAGGGGCGGAAGGATACTATTTCTACATTCCTTTAACTTTTTTTAAAGGTACAGGATCCAGTGGAGAGGAGGATTTAGTCCTGTCTAAGAGGAGGTTAAGTCCTTCCAGTGAAAGAGTTGGAAATTGGGTGAGGGATACAGGAGAACCTTCAGCCAAGATATCAAGGTTGGCTATATTGAGAGGAACACCATCATCCAGGGAAAGTCGTTTAGCTTCTAAAGAAGTATGTATATCCGTGATTTTATTATAGAAGAAATCTGAGATGTTATTACAAAGATCTTGCGAACTCACCACTGGATCTGGAAGTTGGAGGAAGCATAACGAATCAGCAATTTTGAAAAGTTCTCTAGATGAAATTAGAGAACTTGTAAGGTTGGAGAAATACTCCTGCTTTTCCGTAATCACTCTCTGTTTGTATGTTTCTATGAACAGTTGTTTGAATCTGGAGGAAATCTTGGGATATGAAGGACCGGGGGTATAGTCCTACTGTTTTTTTGGGCATATTATACATTCTGTACAATATTCTCGGACCTGGTGCTACACCCCTGGCCAATAAAAGTGTTTGAGAATTGATTTTTCTGTATTTTCACCCCGGAAGTGGGCACCTAGTAGGTGGCTGTGGACCAGATATAGGACTTTCTCCCGATGCGACTCCAAAACCAATAACTGGGGATTCAATCCTCTCCCTCCCTTCCTATACAATAGACCTTTACTTCGGAAAAATTGGGGACCTACTTGATCAGGGTCTTCTTGTTCTGAGGACCTATTCCATGCTTTATGTAATGTGGGATTGTCTCTATGTGCAGCCCTAAAGTCCTAATCGTGTTCCCATACCTTGGTGGAGGCAGTTTGTGTTAATGAGACTGGGGCCCCACTGGCGCTTCTCTGTTCTTCTCTGTTTCTTGCTTTTACGTGATTTCCCCGGGCATAGTTCCTGATCTGGTGGTCATGAAAAGGGGGCGGTTTGCCTCCATTCCCTTTCCTCGAGGACGTTTTTCTAATATCAGCTGGTTCATGTGGGGATAGTCTGTCCCTAGTACAAAAGGCTCAGGCAACTGGGAAATGAGCCCTACCTTGAGGGGAACGGGCTCCAGGTCCAGGTTATGTTGAATATAAACCTCGGTGCTATTGTAGGGCTTCTGGTCCCCGTGTACACACTGGATGGTTGACTGTCTCTGACTTGCCCCCTCCTGGAATGATCTGGGGTTGGATGACACTTTGTAGGCATCCAGTGTCTATAAGGGCTACCCTTTTTTTCTCCATTCACCCTCATGGTTCTATGATATGGGAGAGACCCAAGAGGGACAGTGTTACAAACAAAAGACTTGGTGAGCCCCACATCCATGGGCTCTTCTTTTTGGGGGCAGACACGTGCGATGTGTCCATGTGCCCCACGGCTTGGAGTTCTCCTGAAAGAAGGGGACCCAAATATTGGCCCCATTTATCTTCTGAGCTAGCGGCTACATGAGCCATCTCCTCGAAATTAGCAAAGAAAAAATCTGGGTCCTCCCCGCTAACATATTTCTGTAATACCATTGAGGGAAGGGTTGGATGACCCCTCTGTTGTGTTACCGTTTCTGCCAGCTTCGTAATCACGATTTCCTGAGTTTGGCTCTGCTCTGTAAGGATTTGTGGAGTTTTTCCCGATCCTCTTCGGCTACTGTGAGGAACCTCTTCATGACTTGGCCCAGTTTCTCCTGGTTTTCAGCCATTCTCTTTAATATGGCCTCCATTTCTGGCGACCCCACTTCTGACACCACCTGTCGGAGTGAGGGTCGGAAATGAAAGCTAGGAGGCCGTATGGGATAAGCAAATTGTGATAAAGGTATTTATTGTAAATCACAGTTTAGACAGGCGGTTATTGAGAAGCGTTAGATGCAGTGTTGGGGTCTTGAGTTTCGGGTACAGTTCATCAAGATGAGCATATGAGTGGTTCGCCGTGAGTAGAGATCTTCCGTCTTCCAGGTATGGGATTCGTCCATGCCAATGGTGTTTCCCCAGGATACTCAAAGGTAAGACAAGAAACAAGTGTCAATACGTTTTTTGCTCTACAGCACTCCTCCTGATACCCTTCCCCGTTCCAAGTGTTAATAGTGCTGTACAGTGTAGATGATGGTGGGACACCTGAGGGAAGGGAGTGCAGGGACAAAAGGGTTGAGAAAAAAAAATAAGGGAGTAAAGAAACGAGCGGTTTGTTTTAGTCCTACCAGCGATAGTAATAAGCTTGAGGTCGAGGGTCTGTGCCGTTTCCATGCATAGAACGAAACTCAAGGCAAAAGGAAGACAATAATCCATCCGTAACACTCACAAAACAGAAATGGAATGCAGAGTTACTAAGAAGGAACTGTTCCATCACAGGTCCCTAAATAACCTACCCGGTTACTACCCGACTTCCGCCCCCTTCCTCCCACTCAAATTCCCCGATTACTGTCTACTCACCGCCATGGCGGCAAGCTCTTGTCTCCCGGGGGTATCCACCAGTACTCGCTCCACGTCTCGGGTTCTTCGGCAGCATTGGTGAGGTGTTCGGACTTTGGGGTTTCCTCTTCCAGCTTCACAGGGTGTGTAGGCATCCTGGCATCCTCTTGATTTTCTTCTTTGGCGTCCTCGGATCCTTCGTTCTTGATGACGTCCCGGTTCCCCATCCTCTTGCGAGAGGTCCTTTTACCACGTCTCCCTTGACCATAATTGGTCGTCGTCATCGAGGCTTTCCATATCATCCTCCAGAGGAGAGGGTGTGAGGAATTAATTAAGCCTGCTGACTCTGGCCTCATTCTCCTCTACAAGTGAGGGTCGAACCCCCGGTCGTGCGGCACTCAGACCCCATCCGGGTTCTTCCTGACAGGCTGTTTCTAAACCATTGCAGGGTCAAGGGTCATCCATAGTAACAATGAGACAACAGTATCAGTGTAAGTGCCAATTCACATTCTTCCAGGAACCTCGTCCAGTGCATGCCTACTCAGTTTTGCCACTGCTGCTGACATGGGACTGATATCTCTCAATTACAACCTCCACACTCAATCTGAAGTTGTGAGTCAGTTTCCGTCATAATTTCATGGCCTAGGCAAGCTCAGACAATGAAAGTGCAACTTCACATCAATGAGGATGTTTGCCCTGTTGCCCAGTGGCACCACAGGGTCAACTCAATTTCTACTTGCAAGATGCTGTTCAGAAAAAACTAGAAATGCTGTTGAAGCATCACACCATTAGTTGCTCTGCTGGTCCCACACCATGGGTTTTGCCTATAGTGGTGGTACCAAAAAAGGACAGTGGAGGTGAAGTGCACATCTGTGTTGATTTGCACCAGGCTAACAAAGAAATCAAGAGACAAAGACAACCCGGTCCACACATAGCAGACATGATCATGCAACTGAACTGCGCTAAAGTCTTCTCCCGAACAAGGGATACCATCAACTCAAGGTAGAAGGAAACTATAGGTACATCACTACTTTTTTGACTCATGTTAGCTTGTTCAGATACCAAACACTGACTTTTGGAGTGTTGACAGCTTCAAAAATATTTCAGAATGTTAAACAGCAAATTATTGAAGCTATCACATGTACTTTTAACTACAGAGATGACATACTGTTATTTGGGGCAATGAAAAAGAGCATGACAAAGCTCTCACGCAATTGTGCCAGTTACTTGCTGATACAGGCATCACTCTAAATGCAGCAAAGTGTGAGTTCCAAAAGACCAAACTCAAATTCTTTCGGCACATATTCTCTGATGACGCCTGAAGCAGATAAAGTTCAAGCACTATCAGCTACATGCCCCCCACAAGATGTCAACATCCTGCGATCCTTCTTAGGCATGGCCAGTTATTACTCAAGGTACAGTTGTGAATTTGCTACTGTGAGGGCCCCATTGAGAGACTTGGCAAAAGGAGATGTCCCTTTCTAGTGGTCTGCTGAGTGTGATCAAAGCTTCAAAAGAATAAAGTATGGAACTGAAAAATGCAACTGAGTTGGCTTATTTTGACCCCAAGTTACATACTGAGATCACAGTCGATGCGAATCCAGTGGGGCTAAGGAAATACTTGCTCAACATAATGGTCATCCAAATGCTCAGAGACACATTGTGGCCTATGCCAGTCGAAGCCTGTCTGACACAGAACATGCCTATTCTCAGCCAGAAAAGGAGAGTCTGGCTGTAGTGTGTGCCAGCGAATATTTTTATGTGTTTCTATACAGAAAATGTTTCACTATCATTACAGATCATCAGGTTCTGCTCGTTAGCTGTCCCCTCGCATTGAGAGGTAGGGGTTGCGACAGCAAGACTATGATTATGTAATTGTACACAAGCTGAGTAAAGATTAGAATCCTGCTGATTACTTTTCATGGATACTATTACAGCGGCACAGTTCAACATCCAAAACAGCTGAGGAATGCATTAACTTCATTGTGAACTCGAATACGACAGAAGTACTATCCATTGAGCATTGCTGCTACTAATGATGATCAGAATATGCTTAGCCTCAAAGACATCTTTTCAATGGCTGCAGTCACTTCTGGAAGAGGAGCTGTTTCTTTCGAAGGTCCTGAGACACTAAGGGTGTATGAGGCATGTATCCAGTTCGAGAGACCTCCACACTTCATAGCAGTGTTCGTCAGGAAGATAACCTGTTATGAACCACGCCACCATAAGTCAAGACAGTTCTTCCTTACAGGCTTTTGGACCAGGACCCAAGTAAGCATGGGCGTAAAATCTGTTCCGTTTGCGGAATTTGTGGATTTTCTGCAATTTCCAGGTCCGCGAATCTCACGAAATTGCAGAAAAATCCGGGAAATCGCGTTCGGGACGGATTTTCAAAAACTGAAGTACATGAAGCACTTACAGGGTTACAGCAGGTGCCCAAGTTGAAGCTAATTTCTTTGTGACCATTTACAAAATGGTTACAAAGAAATTAACTTCAACTTGGGCACCTGCTGTAACCCTGTAAGTGCTTCCTGAGCGCCGCCTCCAGAGTTGTTGCCTACTTGCAACTATTCTCTGACCCTGCTCTGACCCTCGAAGCAGGGTCAGAGAATAGTTACAAGTATGGCACAATGCTCCAGGCTGTCACAAAAATTAAACCACAGTGATGAACCAGAGGGTGGCAGTGATGAACCAGAGGGTGGCAGTGGTGAACCAGAGGGTGACAGTGGTGAACCAGAGGGTGCTTTGATGAACCAGATGGTGGCAGGGGATGAACCAGATGGTGGCAGGGGTGAACCAGAGGGTGTCAGTGGTGAACCAGAAGGTGGGAGTGGTGAACCAGAGGGTGGCATTGATGAACCATAGGGTGGCAGTGATGAACCAGAGGGTGGCAGTGATGAACCAGAGGGTGGCAGTTATGAACCAGAGGGTGGCAGTGGTGAACCAGAGGGTGGCAGTGATGAACCAGAGGGTGACAGTGGTGAACCATAGGGTGGCAGTGGTGAACCAGAGGGTGCTGTGATGAACCAGAGGGAGGCAGTGGTGAACCAGAGGGTGGCAGTGGTGAACCAGAGAGTGGCAGTGGTGAACCAGAGGGTGGCAGTGATGAACCAGAGGGTACCAGTGATGAACCAGAGGGTGGCAGGGGTGAACCAGAGAGTGCTGTGATGAAGCAGAGGGGGGCAGTGATGAACCAGAGGGTGGCAGTGGTGAACTAGAGGGTGGCAGTGATGAACCAGAGGGTGACAGTGATGATCCAGAGGGTGGCATTGGTGAACCAGAGGGTAGCAGTGATGAACCAGAGGGTGACAGTGATGATCCAGAGGGTGGCAGTGGTGAACCAGAGGGTGCTGTGATGAACCAGAGGGTGGCAGTGATGAACCAGAGGGTGGCAGTGGTGAACCAGAGGGTGGCAGTGATGAACCAGAGGGGGGCAGTGGTGAACCAGAGGGTGCTGTGATGAACCAGAGGATGGCAGTGATGAACCAGAGGGTGGCAGTCATGAACCAGAGGGTGGCAGTGATGAACCAGAGGGTGGCAGTGATGAACCAGAGGGTGGCAGTGATGAACCAGATGGTGGCACTGGTGAACCAGAGGGTGTTGTGATGAACCAGAGGGTGACAATGATGAACCAGAGGGTGACAGTGATGATCCAGAGGGTGGCAGTGGTGAACCAGAGGGTGGCAGTGATAAACCAGAGGGTGACAGTGATGATCCAGAGGGTGGCAGTGGTGAACCAGAGGGTGGCAGTGATGAACTAGAGGGTGGCAGTGATGAACCAGAGGGTGGCAGTGGTGAACCAGAGGGAGCTGTGATGAACCAGAGGGTGGCAGTGATGAACCAGAGGGTGGCAGTGGTGAACCAGACGGTGGCAGTGATGAACCAGAGGGTGACAGTGATGATCCAGAGGGTGGCAGTGGTGAACCAGAGGGTGCTGTGATGAACCAGAGGGTGGCAGTGATGAACCAGAGGTTGGCAGTGGTGAACCAGAGGGAGCTGTGATGAACCAGAGGGTGGCAGTGGTGAACCAGAGGGTGCTGTGATGAACCAGAGGATGGCAGTGATCAACCAGAGGGTGGCAGTTGTGAACCAGAGGGTGGCAGTGATGAACCAGAGGGTGGCAGTGATGAACCAGAGGGTGGCACTGGTGAACCAGAGGGTGGCAGTGATGAACCCGAGGGTGACAGTGATGAACCAGAGGGTGGCAGTGGTGAACCAGAGGGTGGCAGGGATGAACCAAAGGGTGACAGTGATGAACCAGAGGGTGGCAGTGGTGAACCAGAGGGTGGCAGTGATGAACCAGAGGGTGGCAGTGGTGAACCAGAGGGTGGCAGTGGTGAACCAGGGAGTGGCAGTGGTGAACCAGAGGGTGGCAGTGCTGAACCAGATGGTGGCAGTGATGAACTAGAGGGTGGCAGTGGTGAACCAGAGGGTGCTTTGATGAACCAGAGGGTGGCAGTGGTGAACCAGAGGGTGACAGTGGTGAACCAGAGGGTGGCAGTGGTGAAACAGAGGGTGCTGTGATGAACCAGAGGGTGGCAGTGATGAAGCAGAGGGTGACAGTGATGAACCAGAGGGTGACAGTGGTGAACCAGAGGGTGGCAGGTGTGAACCAGAGGGTGGCAGTGATGAACCAGAGGGTGGCAGTGGTGAACCAGAGGGTAGCAGTGATGAACCAGAGAGTGGCAGTGATGAACCAGAGGGTGGCGCTGCTAAACTGCCCGGGAGCCCTGTGGGTGTGAGCCCCTGCGCTGCTGAGCTGCCCAGGGGTTATGAGACCACGCGCTACTGAACTGCCCGGGGGCCCAGTGGGTGTGAGCCCCCGTGCTGCTGAACTGCCCCGGAGCCCTCTCAGTGTGAAAATCATTCGTGCTCAATTGCCTGGGAGCCCTCTGGGTGTGAGCACACATTGTGCTAAGTGTCCCCCTGCCCCCAGTACATATATACCCGTACCGCACAGCACCATTATGCTCTTGCACCATGAAGTCTGGTGCCTGGATGCTCCTGATCCGTGTAGGTGGTACCACCGTCTGGTGTAGTCAAAATGTAAAGTCATAACTTGCTACACAGCACCAATAAACATGTGTCCCCACTGGCACCGGTATGCGCATGTACCAGGCGTGGAGCACCCGCATGCCACTGCACCCTACTGCCCAGCGCCAGCATATGCCTGTACGGGGCAGTTTAGTATGAGATGGGACATTGTCCAGCAGCAGCAGCTGCATGCACCTGAACCCACTGAGCAGGATTAGAATGGCTTTGTACCAACACGCGCAGCAGAGCTATCTTGGACATCAGAAGGATTCTGGGGTCCTGTGCCAAACGTATTTTTGCATCCATGAGTTTCCCGAGCGCCATCCCCGTGTAGCTCCTGTGACCAGGAGACTGCTTTCTCCTCATCTGCTGCTCTGCTCGATCTCTGACCCTTTATGAACAAGATGCATGTGAACTCGCATAGAAGCCCCGCCCGTTTGGCCCCATCCACCACACACTAGCGGTATGAAACGTCTTCCCGCCCGTCCCCACTACAATGGCCAGCTCACTCAAGGGACCTTGACGCCTTTTGGCGCGCTGGCAAAGTTACAGGCACACGTGGTCACATATTTGTGCAAATGGCACAAAAATCCGCGAGTTCGCGGGAAAATTCGCGAACTCGCTGACTTTTTGTGCAATTTCGCACAAATTCGCGAACCGCGAATTCGCAAATTTCGCCCATACTTAGACCCAAGTTCCCGGGCCTAAGTCACAGCAGAGGTCTTTCAAGGTCGGTGCAGTCATAGTTTCAACCTGGTGAGACACAGAACAAACAACATCACCTAATCCTTTGCAGTAATCAAGGACCAAATCATTTGATGATGTTAATTAATGCTGTGGATAGCACTGCAGGTAATCACATTGCTCTCTGCATAATTATCTTGTGCGGAGATAGCACAGTCATTCAATGTGGTATGCTGCACAATCTCATCAAGTCCAAAGGCAGCACATCAGGACATTTCAAGGATGTTGAGGCACACACTTTGCAATTCTCATCTTTAAAGTCCCATTAATCTGCTCCACCATTCCTGATGCCTCCGGCCTGTAACTACAGTGCATTCACAGATCAACCTTTACAGCAGTACACAACAGCTTCATAATCTCATTATGGAAATGCGTCCCTGTATCCGACTCCAAGTGTGGGATAAGCTCTCTCAACAATAAATTTGCTTCCGTGATGCTAACACACCTTCTAGTTTGATAAGCTTCCTCTCACTGTGAAAAGATACACACAACAACCAGGATGTATCTCAATCCATTATACACAGGCATTTTGTCAAAGTCCAACTGTATTCAATTGAAAGGACCTCTCGACCTTCCAATATGACTTAAAGCAACCACAGTTTTCTTTCAAGAATTTATTTGTTGGCATGTGACACATCGATGACTAAGCATGGGCGGATCTAGCGGATCTCGCGTACGCGAATTTGCGAATTTATGGATTCGCAATCCGCAAAAATACGCGAACTCTCGCGGATTTTTACGGTTTTTGTGTTGGCGAGCGTTTGCGAGGATTTGTGGACCATTTCGCAATTGCGAACTTACTTTTCGGCTCGCAACGACCGCGACTATGTTGTTTCTACGTCTGGTTTATCATCACAGGTTCACAGCACCCTCTGTTTCACCACTGCCACCCTCTGGTACACCCATGCCTCCCTCTGGTACATCCTCACTGCCACCCATAAGGTTTGTTTATCACTGTAGGTTATGGGGGTGAAAAAAAGCAATCACACCTGCCCTGCTTCAACTGCCATGAATTAATTTGGGGTTGATTAATGTGTCAGTGATTTAGAAACTTCCAGTCTGGCTGGCACCTGCTTCCTTCCTTATCTGTAATTTGCTTTCTGTTGCAGTGAAAGCAAGCACACCTGCCCTTCTTCAACTGCCATGAATTAATTTGGGGGTGATTAATGTGTCAGTAATTTTGAAACTTCCAGTCTGGCTGGCACCTGCTTCCTTCCTTATCTGTAATTTGCTTTCTGTTGCAGTGCAATTTTTTTTCACAGGACCTTTATGGTCTACTTGTACCTATTCTATGAGCCTGCTGTTTGGGTCATAGCAGGGTCATAGAATAGTTGCAAATAGGCAACTGAACTCTGGAGGGGCCCCTCAGGAAGCACTAGAGTGAATGGTTACTAATGTTAAGTTTGAACTTTTGCACCTGGTGATTGCTTTCAGTTTAGCAAAAATCGTTTTTCTGCAATTTCGCGCAATTTGGGGGCGCAAATCAGTGCGAGATCGATTTCGGAAGCCGCGAATGCGTGCGAATACACTATTTTTTTTTTGCGGCGTGTATGTTCGCGTGATTTTTTTGCGTGTTCGCAAGGCGCTTGTAGTGATACGTTTGCAAACTTACCCACGCGGTCGTACACGGGCGCGGCCATCTTGTTTGCGTGACGTTATTCCGTTTCCGGCCGCTATGTGTAATCTCGCAAAGTGTGCTGCTCGCTAGTACAATTTCGCGCGTGCTCGCGAGGAAAATCTCGCACGAACTTACCCACGCGGTCGTGAATGGGCGCGGCCATCTTGTTTCTCATTCATTGCTATGGTTCTGGGCATGCTTTCTGTATCCTCTCTGAATCTCTGCCATCCTTTGCTTGTTTGAAGTTTATTTGATCTATTTTACTTATTATCTATCCCTCTATTTTTCTAGCTCTATATTTTTGTGTTTTCTGCTACTTTTAGTTAATTTTAAACTACTTTTTTAAACTCTTTTCTTTTCTTCTTCCCTATTCTATTTCTTCTTTATCATTTAACTTCATTTCTGCCCAGACCATGGTAAAGGGAGCCAGGAAGCACCCTGAGAAGGGGAAGGGTCCCGCACCCCGTGCCCGGCTCCCGTGCGAGCGTTTGAGGGGGGAGCAAGTGATGCCACGGGAGATCTTTAGCGCGGAGGAGGTGGGCGCACTAATCTTCTACGTCTAGCGCCGCCTCCCCAAGACCATCCTGGGAGACGGCAAGATCGCAACCGGCTGTGGCATCCGGGAGCGCCGGAAGCGGTGGGAGAAGGTGTGCCGGGCCATGTTTAAGCTCTCTGGGGTCCGGCGCACCTATAACCAGGCCACCTACCGCTGGACGGATGCCAGGGACCGGGAACGGGACTTGCTGGACGCGCTCGGCGTAGAGGTCCCCGGGCTTGGTGAGTAGTAGTAGCTATTTCTAGCTATTTCATCACTACTCTGTTTTATCCGGCTCTGTTATTTGCAAATCTTTGTTCATTACCAAGAGCAATAATGCTGCCGATTACATTGTAGGTAAATTATATTTCAAAATCTTCTATGCATTTCAGGTGCACTGCTCTCCTTCTCAGTAGCCTTGCTTGCTACTATGCTTATTTGTTTTGTATTTTGTGTTCATTTCATTGGCCTGAGAAATTATGCATGAGTGTAGTGTAAAGAACTGCGTAATGCTAGACACTAAGGGTCATATTTTCAATTACCGGCGCATCCCTGCAAAGTAGCAGGGATGCGGCAGTAATTGTGCGCCATGCCACCACCACCACCCATGGGCCCAAAACGTCACAGAAGCCTTACGCATCTGTGCCGTAAAGGCGGCGCATTGCCGGAGTTGCGTGCCAACGATGGCGCAGCTCCAGCAATGCTCTGGGGTGCCCTATCTCCCCAATGCTGCATCAAGCCGTACGCCGGCTTCAAGCAGGCGCAGGGTTTCAATCACGCATCATTGTCCTAAAAGTGACTGATTGACATCTTGTAGATTTCCCTCAGCCACTTTTAGGATTCGTTCCTGCGCAGGAACGCCCTCCCTTGCGCCGGAGGAATGGAGGAATGTGAGCCGCAAGGGACTTCTAAATCAGCCCCAACAGACTGAAGTCCAGTACTTCCTTTTAGACACATGGCTATAAGAAGAAATAGTGGTGGTGGTCGGTGGATTGATAGTTTGAGTATTCACTGATCTGCAAGCAGGATGGACTTTGTCTGTCACTTCGCGTGCTGCGGGCTGCTGCCTGCCAGGCCTAGGCAAACCTTTTTAGTAGTCTGTTTAGTGAGTTACATAGGAACTTTCAAAGTCAACGGTCCGCAAATCAGGCAATACGAATAACGTAGTATACCACATGAGATAGGTCAATATATCCTGTGGAATAGTTGTCTATCTATTTGCTATTTCTCCAAAATATTTTGTTATTGTTCTTTTGAAATGTTTGATTTGGTTGACAAATCTCATCCATGTTTTCTGGTCTTTCTTTCTTTCATGTTGTACATCAGCTCCCCCCAAGGGCAAGAGGACACAGGAGGAGGAGGAGGAGGGTGCTGTTCAGGAGGATGCAGGCCAGGATCGGGCAGGCGAGGGCTCCTTTGCTGGCCCCAGTAAGTTTTAATTTTAATATAGAGTACCTATTTTTTCCTAGCGTTCCTCATTCGATTTTTTCTAAATCGTCTTTGATCTTGTAGACTGGATCTAAATTCTTATCCTGCCTCGACTATGACTCCCTGTGGTATTACTAGATTATTCTTATTAGTCTGTCTGTGTAGCTAACTAAGATTGCACATTTGGCAATTCCATTGGACTCCCATTCTAGTCAGCAATAGCTCTATGCACTGAGTGCAGTCCTCTGGGATTGTCCATAATGTCTTTTCAAGTCTTCTAAATGTTTATGCTTTGACAATTGCCAACAATAAAAAGGTGAATGACCACCAAGAAAGAATAAGATACTACTTTACTTTTGGTTTGGATAGGAGGACAATCCATTCTACTACTGTTGCAGGGACAAATCTGCACAAACCGAACTATGAACACTAAATAGTGCATTGTTTATCAATTATAATAGGCGCAGGTAGACTTTCTTTCCACATACCTCAGTGATATCAGACTTTGAAGAACCCCCCAATCTCCTTAATGACTAGATAGTGTGGCAGAGTCATTTAGCTCCCAAAGTCACCGATGATTGATCCCCAATGATCATTAGATTATCCAACGCAGGACAAGAGTACGGAGTCAGAGTCAAGAAGTGCCAGAGGCACTCATGCTTGCAAAAATTCCAAAACCTTTAGCTCATCCACTCTAGTCTGGAGGACCAAAAACCACAGAGTCTATTTAAGTTTAAAAGCTTTATTAAAAGTAAACACATTTATTAAAATCAAATTTGTCATAAAAGTAAACGTTTAACTGAAAATGGAAAAGTGCTTAGTGCTAACGATTAATTGGACACATTTCTTGTGGAAAAAGGGACATTTTTACTTTAGAGTAGACAGTTACAAATTATTACATTGTATTTCGTTTTTTTAACATTTGTTTATTCCTCCTAGACCAAATATTATATAGTAGTGAGTGGTGTATTGTAACATTCTTAAATGTACTTTGTAGGTGGAACATCTGGTGGCGGGGCCAGCGCGGAGGTGGTGTTGTTGGGTGAGGACTCTGGGGAGGAGGCGGTGCAAGTGCCGGACGTTCCTGTGAGGGTTCGCACGGTGGTGGCGGGAAGAGGTAAGCTATATATTCCTTACTTATTGAGATTGAAGACTGCATAGTGTGCTTTCTGCACGGGTGTATTATAAATCAACCAGGTTGTAGCCTCCTCTAAATGTACTTCGACTTAGCTGTGAAGTTTTTGGTGAGAAGAATCCCAATAAGATCTTAGATGAACTTGATGGATGGGATGAACGAAAAGCGAAAGAAGGGTGTAAGTAAGTGTGGAAGGACGAGAAATTTTATGATGGCTGGCAAAGAAGAATGATATGTGTTTGCTTGGCCCCCGAGGTGGCTGGGAAGGAAAGAATATGGTATGGTGCATGGCTGGGTCAGTGATGAAGCAAGGATGGGTGGAAGGAAAACAGCCTGGGTGGGTGAAACAGAAACTGTATGTGTGCATATACTTTGAATGGATGGATGCCTGGAGCATGGTATTATCTGACTCTTAGATAGCACATGTGTATCTAGAGAGAGTAGATGGTCACTGGATGAACTAAGTGTTACCTTGAAGAGCATGTAACACCGCACCCGCACGTCCGTTCCAGTGTTGGGAAGGCAAGGAAAATAAATTGTAAATTTGTCCAATACTACCATGAATAGTAGCAGTAGTTTGTATTGCAACTGCAAGCACAGCATATATCCGGTTATTACGGTGGACACTCCGTACCTCTCTTAATAACTTAAGTCTAGTAGTAGTACGTCATTCATGTGTGGGTGTATCACTGTTCACTCAATAATAAGCAAAGCACCTAAAGTCATCCCATATGTCATCAAATACATCCCATGTGAAGTGATAGATAATCAAATTATTTAGCTTCTTCATTTTCCTTTTCTAGTACTCATTTGCACTGTAGGGTGAAAGGTAAATTAATTAAGCAGTAGCCCTTGTAACAGAGTATTCTCAGTGCCACCCCTAATAGAAAAGTAATAGCTTCACCACCTGCATGTACTGAACCGGTACAGTAACGCAAGTCTGTCTCACTCATCATGGTGTGCGTCTGTTTTTCTCGGGTGCAAGTTCACTGCGCTGGCATTCTGCCGGCTTGCATAAGATAACGTACCAATTTTCCTAAACAAGAGAGAAGAAGAAGAATAAGACTGGTGTACTGTCATAGTCGACTGTAATGGAAGTCCATAGTGGTCGTAGAATTTGTTCATTAAACTCCCACTAATGTTAGAGCAAGGATGCAGAAGTGGGAGGTTAGATAGATACTGTCCTCAATAGTTATGTACTGTGCTTTCAATTTGCTACTTGTACTGTGACAACTTTCGGCTCAATCACTTTGTGTTATTAATGTTAAGGAGCATTGGTTACAGACTATGTCTTTCTTTCTTCATATAGTTGCTCCTTCCAAATCGACATCACGGAGGGAGCAGGCTCGAATGGCCCGGCAACGGAGGCTGGATGCCACTGTCGCCGAATATCGGCGGCTGGTGGCCCTGGAGGAGGAGGACACGCAGTCAACCGGTGGAACCACAACATCCTCCACTGGGACAGCTGCATCATCCTCCGTGCCCCCACGGGCTGCCAGCCAGCGCAGTGCTACAGCGGTATGGAGCCGGGCTAACAAAGCCAACCGCCAAGCAGCAAAAAGACCAGCTGCCCCCCACAGGAGTTGCAAGGCACGCCAGCGCCGCCTAGGAGTCAGAATGTCCTACCTGGAGCAGGAGGTCCTTAGGTACAAGAACTTGGTGGAGGGCCTCCGCTTCGACCATGCCACCCTCCGCAAGGAGTATGATGCCCTGGCCGCAAAATTCACCAGCACCCTCCAGTAGTGGAGTGTCCCTTGCCCTTTTTTTAGAGACTTTTGGGGGGTGGGATTTGGGAGTTGGGTTCTTTTTGGGACTTTTCAAAGACAATCGTTGGGGTTAGGGAGGGTCTTGAGGGAGATTATTTTGTTAGGGCTACATAAATATACTTTTTTAAACTTTATCTGACCATACCTGTTTTTTACTGCTTTTCAGTCTGGTGGGTGGGGGTTAAACAGTAAGTTTGTTTTCCTGAAGAGTCCTAGGACTTTAGTAGTACTACCGTCAATCTCTCGTCTACTCCTAATACTCCATTATACTACCTCCCACCAAACGCTTATCTTACCTGTAATTTGTGTTAGAAATTAGGGCTAGGCCCAGGGCTGGCTCCACGGGAAATGGGGATTAAGTTTGGCAATCCTGGGCGGATGAAATTTCCTCGCTGCGGTGGTACTAGTGGTGTGACACAGTGGCAGTTGCATGCCTACGGAAAAAAAGAAAGCGAAACCTGGTTTGTCCTTACTGTAGCATTACAACGGTTATGGTACGATAGAGAATATAGCAGGTGACAGTACACTAGAACAGTGCCACAATGTAGCCTAACAAATGGTAAAGTATTGCAAGTATAACTAGTACTTGCGTTGAATTTATTTGACATTGGCTCCTACTACTACAAGAAATAGTACTGAAGCTGAGTAAGTCTAGAATATATCCTCGTATTCCTTCACCAGCCTGTTGCTATGACCTTATCCTCCCCAGCAAGTGTGTGGAATTATTGATGTCATTTAGTCAGACATCAAGCAAAACCACACAGCCCGGGGGAAGAGGGTTAGGGTTTGGAAAATGGATGGGAATGGGGGTTTCTTTTTGGGTAGGTTTTGTTGAGAGAAGAAAAAAAAAGCACAGCATAGACAAACAATAATTGAAGATAAAGAAATCTTTGGGTACAAACTAAAGCTAACCACATGCAGTCACACCCATAGAAGAAAACAATGGATACTGTATCTGTATTCTGTATGTTGTTGGAGTTGTCCTGTTGAATTTGGTAAGTAACTTGCATGCAGCAAACAATTCCTCTTATTAGCGGCACTCCTCCATTCCAGCTGACGCTTCGTCCATCAATGTTGGTGACCAGTGACCACTGACAGAAGACACCCTGTCCACTGCCTGCCTGGCGGATGTTGACTGAAACCCGGCCTGTAATTATTGAACGGAAAACAGGAAGTGCTATTACAATACCACTGATAAATAAATATAAGGTATGTACGCTGTGTGGTGCAAAAAGTCACAGTTTGATTTTCCTAATAGACAGTACAATATTTTTTAAATTGCGTAATCTGTCTGAGTCACCTTTTTAAGGATAAATAAGTATGGCCAAATTAATTTAGCGGATCTTTCCCCTCAAGCTAGGTGTACTGTAAACTGTGTTTTAGAACAAAATTAGACCTTCCCAGCAATGCTCCCACCAAGACCCTTACTAAAGCCAGTCGCAAAAATGTAGAAGACCCCCAATCAGATCTCAAAAAACGAGGCCTAGCAGAAAAATGGTGACAAAACGTACTTTGAAAATAAAAGTAGGCCCAAATACACCCTTACCCACCGTGGATTGTATTCAAACCACTTGCAAGCAAGCAAAAGTATCCATAGCCAGCATCGCTCCAAGAGTGCTCTAAGACCCCAGAAGAACTCAGTTGCAAAAATCTAGAACACCCCGAAACACATTCAATCCTGCTGTTAGGGCTAACCCTAACGAACCCTAAGTTACAAAAAGTGCCAAAAGGCTTTTCCTTATGGATTTTGTCCAAAGCACTTCTATCCGGTATTAGACCTTCCCAGGAATGCCCCAAGAGACCCGCCAACCCACCCGCAAAAAAGCACGCGACAACACCCCCAAACAGCCAAAAAGCAAAATCTCATACTTACAATATCTCTCGGCCTTCGGTCCAAACGCGCTGTGCAGCTAGGTCATCATCATCATAACTCCTGTTTTCCACCACGGATTTCCTGAAAAGCAAATGCAATCAAGATTAGACTGTCGCAGCAGTGCTTCGACAGAGACCCCGCAACCCACCCACAAACACCAGGAAGCCCCCTAAACAGGCCCCCGAAAACGCTACATTGAGCAAGATGTCAGAAGAAATAGCAAAAAAAAGGCTTTTCCTTATGGATTTTGTCCAAACCACTTCTATCCGGTATTAGACCTTCCCAGGAATGCCCCAAGAGACCCGCCAACCCACCCGCAAAAAAGCACGCGACAACACCCCCAAACAGCCAAAAAGCAAAATCTCATACTTACAATATCTCTCGTGCCTTCGGTCCAAACGCGCTGTGCAGCTAGGTCATCATCATCATAACTCCTGTTTTCCACCACGGATTTCCTGAAAAGCAAATGCAATCAAGATTAGACTGTCGCAGCAGTGCTTCGACAGAGACCCCGCAACCCACCCACAAACACCAGGAAGCCCCCCAAACAGGCCCCCGAAAACGCTACATTGAGCAAGATGTCAGAAGAAATAGCAAAAAAAAGGCTTTTCCTTATGGATTTTGTCCAAACCACTTCTATCCGGTATTAGACCTTCCCAGGAATGCCCCAAGAGACCCGCCAACCCACCCGCAAAAAAGCACGCGACAACACCCCCAAACAGCCAAAAAGCAAAATATCATACTTACAATATCTCTCGGCCTTCGGTCCAAACGCGCTGTGCAGCTAGGTCATCATCATCATAACTCCTGTTTTCCACCACGGATTTCCTGAAAAGCAAATGCAATCAAGATTAGACTGTCGCAGCAGTGCTTCGACAGAGACCCCGCAACCCACCCACAAATACCAGGAAGCCCCCCAAACAGGCCCCCGAAAACGCTACATTGAGCAAGATGTCAGAAGAAATAGCAAAAAAAAGGCTTTTCCTTATGGATTTTGTCCAAACCACTTCTATCCGGTATTAGACCTTCCCAGGAATGCCCCAAGAGACCCGCCAACCCACCCGCAAAAAAGCACGCGACAACAACCCCAAACAGCCAAAAAGCAAAATCTCATACTTACAATATCTCTCGGCCTTCGGTCCAAACGCGCTGTGCAGCTAGGTCATCATCATCATAACTCCTGTTTTCCACCACGGATTTCCTGAAAAGCAAATGCAATCAAGATTAGACTGTCGCAGCAGTGCTTCGACATAGACCCCGCAACCCACCCACAAACACCAGGAAGCCCCCTAAACAGGCCCCCGAAAACGCTACATTGAGCAAGATGTCAGAAGAAATAGCAAAAAAAAGGCTTTTCCTTATGGATTTTGTCCAAACCACTTCTGTCCGGTATTAGACCTTCCCAGGAATGCCCCAAGAGACCCGCCAACCCACCCGCAAAAAAGCACGCGACAACACCCCCAAACAGCCAAAAAGCAAAATCTCATACTTACAATATCTCTCGTGCCTTCGGTCCAAACGCGCTGTGCAGCTAGGTCATCATCATCATAACTCCTGTTTTCCACCACGGATTTCCTGAAAAGCAAATGCAATCAAGATTAGACTGTCGCAGCAGTGCTTCGACAGAGACCCCGCAACCCACCCACAAACACCAGGAAGCCCCCCAAACAGGCCCCCGAAAACGCTACATTGAGCAAGATGTCAGAAGAAATAGCAAAAAAAAGGCTTTTCCTTATGGATTTTGTCCAAACCACTTCTATCCGGTATTAGACCTTCCCAGGAATGCCCCAAGAGACCTGCCAACCCACCCGCAAAAAAGCACGCGACAACACCCCCAAACAGCCAAAAAGCAAAATATCATACTTACAATATCTCTCGGCCTTCGGTCCAAACGCGCTGTGCTGCTAGGTCATCATCATCATAACTCCTGTTTTCCACCACGGATTTCCTGAAAAGCAAATGCAATCAAGATTAGACTGTCGCAGCAGTGCTTCGACAGAGACCCCGCAAACCACCCACAAACACCAGGAAGCCCCCCAAACAGGCCCCCGAAAACGCTACATTGAGCAAGATGTCAGAAGAAATAGCAAAAAAAAGGCTTTTCCTTATGGATTTTGTCCAAACCACTTCTATCCGGTATTAGACCTTCCCAGGAATGCCCCAAGAGACCCGCCAACCCACCCGCAAAAAAGCACGCAACAACAACCCCAAACAGCCAAAAAGCAAAATCTCATACTTACAATATCTCTCGGCCTTCGGTCCAAACGCGCTGTGCAGCTAGGTCATCATCATCATAACTCCTGTTTTCCACCACGGATTTCCTGAAAAGCAAATGCAATCAAGATTAGACTGTCGCAGCAGTGCTTCGACATAGACCCCGCAACCCACCCACAAACACCAGGAAGCCCCCCAAACAGGCCCCCGAAAACGCTACATTGAGCAAGATGTCAGAAGAAATAGCAAAAAAAAGGCTTTTCCTTATGGATTTTGTCCAAACCACTTCTATCCGGTATTAGACCTTCCCAGGAATGCCCCAAGAGACCCGCCAACCCACCCGCAAAAAAGCACGCGACAACACCCCCAAACAGCCAAAAAGCAAAATCTCATACTTACAATATCTCTCGGCCTTCGGTCCAAACGCGCTGTGCAGCTAGGTCATCATCATCATAACTCCTGTTTTCCACCACGGATTTCCTGAAAAGCAAATGCAATCAAGATTAGACTGTCGCAGCAGTGCTCCCAGACCCCAAAACTCACCCACAAACACCCGGAACCCCGCCAAAGAGCACCTCAAAGGCAAGCAAGTCAGCAAAAACTGCAAGAAATTTCCGCCTCATATTTGGTCCCAAAAACTTTTATCCGTTATTAGAGCTTCACAGCAATGGGCCCAGAGCCGTCAACTCACCCGCAAAGAAGTAGAACACCCCCACAAGTGCTGAGTCTTTCTTCATTGGGCGTAATCCAGCCCTCTGCTTTGAGGGAAATAGGAGGAGGAGGACAGAGGAGCATGTTCTTCTGAACTTGTGAACCTGAGGAATGTAGACTGCGGCACCTTCAAATCAATAAGCAAACAAGTGAAGACAGTTCTGCTGATGGGCTTGTTTTTGGGATTAGGTGATTAAGGTTTGAATTAAATTAACTGTGCAAAACAAAGAAAGACAGACACACAGGAATAAAAGTGAATAAGGACGAAAAAGAAAGTTATTGATTCATTGTCTCATTTTCAGGGCTCGGTGTCAGGGAATAAGAAGAAGAATTTGTCATCATACTCTGCGAATTCAGACAGGATGAGGTCAGCGTCACCGAACAGAGAACAAATCCCCTCATCTACGTTGCCGTCCTCCTCGTCTTCATGCGGCGTGCTTTCTCGTACTTTGTAATCTGGTGGTATGAGGTGCTGATTCATCTTGATCATTGTTAGCCTCTCCACATTTTTGGGCGAGAGGCGGCTCCGTTTGGGAGTTACAATGCCACCAGCAGCACTGAAAACACGTTCAGAAGACACACTTGCGAGTGGGAAAGACAAATAGTTTATAGCCAGGTTGGAGAGCTGTGGCCACAATTGTTTTTTCCCATGCCAATACTGCAATGGCTCATCATTAAGAAAGACCTCTGTTGAGTCATTCAGATAGTCCTGCACCATCGACTCAAGGTCCTCAACGGTTCCTCCACTTTGCTTACTTTTTGCTGTGCCTGTGACCTTTTTCCGAGAACCATACCCAAGCAAAGTTAGCCAATCCTCTTCAGCAGCCACTGTTACTCTTGTGTGTGGTGCAGATGATCCGGTTGCCGGTGTCTTTAATGGCTGAGAGGTCACTTGTGCCACAGCCACAGGTGCAGAAGTGGATTTTTTTGACTGGGGATGGCCTGCTGATGCTGATGCTGATGTACTGCCTTCTCCTTCAATATCCTGCCGTTCTTTTTCAAACCTCTTGGCTGACCAGGCTAGCCAACGTTTGTACTTTTTAACATCTTCATCAGCAAAAGGAAAGAATGCTTGGCCTGCCAGCACCTTTTTGTAGCGTGGATCCAGAATAGTAGCACAAATGTAATGCTGTTCTGAGTTGATCTTTTTAAGACGTTCATCACCACGTAGGCGCTCTAATAATTTCTCCGACAAAAGAAAAGAGTCTTTTTTTTTCCATCTTTTTCTAACTCAGAAGACACCGCCTGCAGTTGGTGCTCCAGCATGCACAACAATGGGATAGCTTTTCCCAAATTACAGTCCTCCTGGCTGACTGCACGCGTGAAGAACTCAAAAGGACGAAGCATGTCTGTCAGGCTTTTAACTATGTCCCATTGCGCCGCACCCATCCGCAGGTCCTTCTGAGCTGTACCCTCTTTTAAGAAACAGTGATCGAGTACCCTATGCTGCTCATACAGACGCTCAAGCATGTAGAAGGTTGAGTTCCAACGTGTTGCCACCTCCTGGATGAGTGCTTTCACTGGCATTCGACGTTCAAGTAGCAGGCTCCTCAGATGCTTCCGGGCCTTAAAAGAATGGCTGAAATGGTTGCACATTTTGCGGCAGGTGGCCATTACCTCGAACGCTGGACTGTCTTTATCACTCAAGAATTTTTGAACTACCAGGTTGATACAGTGCGCCAAACACGGCACTCTGAAATATTCACCCAGCGCCATGGCCTTAACTACATTGGCGCCATTATCCGTGGAAACATAACCAATCTGGCGTTTTTTTGGGGACAGCCAGTGAAAGACCTTTTTGTTAAACTCATCCAAAATGTTTTGTGCTGTGTGACTTTTCTCCAAGCCAAACATGGCTAGTGTTGCATGTTTACGAGCAGCTTTAAAAACTTGGTCCGGGTCAACACCTGCGTTTAGCTTTGCTTTAACACCTGAAAAAGAGACCCAGTGTGCAGTGATGCACATGTAATCAGCGCCTGCGCCACTGGTCCACATGTCTGTTGTCAGATGTATTGTGTGAACAGCACTCTTCTGCAAAGCTGCCCCAATCGCCTCCAGCACATCTTCATGTAGTGCTGGAACCGCAACTCTGGCAAAATAGAACCGGCTAGGAACCTTCCATTTAGGGCAGAGCGTTGCCACTAATTCTAGAAAACCTACCGCTTCTACAAAAGAAAAAGGGAGAAGATCCACAGCTAGCATTTTAGCCAGCTTAGTGTTATACAGACGCGTCAGTGGGTGGTTGCGTTCATATGGCGCGTCTGAAGAAAACATGGTTCTAATGTTGCCCTGGACCAAGCATTTACGGGATGATAATGACTTCGTTGACCCAATTATGCTCGCTGGTGAACTTTTGCGCGTTGGTGTCTCACTCGCTCCAACACTCTTAGTGTGCCTCACACGGGGTGTGCTGCTGACAGGGGTACTGGGTGTAAGTGAAGTGTTTGACACGTCTTCTTCCTCCTCGTCATCATCAGATGCAACACCAACGTTTTCTTGACTTCCAATTCGGGCTTCCTTGATCGCATCTAGGTGCGCAAACCATTGGACAGTGTGCTGTCTCTCAAGATGACCTCTCTGGCCTCCGGTACCATAGTTGGTACCTGACTTACCACGACTAACTGCAAGCTTACAAAGGGTACAAATGGCGAACTTTTCCCTTTTTGAGCAAACAGTAAAGAAGTCCCAAACTGGGGACTTGAAGTGTCTGTGGGGCCTGGAGGAGGCGGCGATACTGGTGGTGGTGGTCATGCTGCTAATGCCAGATGAAGTGGATGATCTGGATTGCCCAACTTTTGTACGTTGTGCACTTTCACCACCACTAATTAAGGTCGAGGTGGATGGAGGTCCCTTCTTGTGAGAAAGAAATATGGAAGCGGTACGAGTTGGTGTACTTAACTCCAATGATTGTGGTGTTTCCACTGCCTCCTCGTCGACAACATCATCATCATCACGCTCAGCAGCTTTTCGGGCTAGGGTCAAAATGTCTGTTTGCTGCATGCCCGCTGGGGCTGCAGTGACCTTTATGATGACTGGGTCGTCGTTGTCAGAGTCTTCATCAGCAGCAGTATCCGCCACTTCTTGTTGAGCCTCAACATGACACTCCATAACTCTGAGACTTTGGACGAGCTTCCCTTTACGCTTAACTACCTTTGTCAGATCATGTGCCTCACTCTCGGACGGCAGTGGTGCTGGTTCCCAATTTTGATCCGTATCATCAGAAGGAGGTGTGCTTGAAGAAGATGTAGACAGCACCCTTGATCTCTTCCTTGCTAGGGGTGTGGAAGACAATGAATGATCATCAGGAGGAGTGTCTTCCTCAAATGATACCTCGCCTTGATTGTCGATTTTCTGATGTGCCCCTACTTCGGGAGGAACAACTATTGTGGGCACTTGTGACCCTCCATGCACCTCTGCTTGCGCATCTCCTTGCGCTGCCTCTCCTTCCACATGTACTTGGGCTTGTACTTGCACATGTGGTTTTTGTTGCGGCTGTGGTTGTTCAACACTCGTCAGATGAGTTACAACAACCTGTGTTGATTGAGGGACATTGCTGCTACTTTCTTGCGATGAGCCAACATCACTGGTCGATGGTGATTGAACAACTAGACTAAGTGCCTCTGCAGCACTGAAGGGCTTGGACTTAAGTTGGCGTGGTGGTGGTGGTGGCACTGAGCCCAATGGAGCGGGGGTGCTGCTCCCAGCTTGGTCCCCAGCAGATCCAGCTGCTGCTGCAGGCATACTTTTTTTTTTACTCCCAAAAAAAGGGGCGGCCGGCACACCAGTCTCCTTGGTAACTTGCTTCTTCTGCTCCTTACTGGCAACTTTCTTGCTAGAGCAGCTACGGGTAACTTTTTTTGGGGCCATCTTCTTCAGAACAGCAGGCAGCAGTTGCACGAGTTGCAGAGTTGTCTGTGTCCAGACGTGACGTCGCGTGACGTTAGGCTGCACACACACACCGCTGCAGGACTTCTTCCTGGCACTGGTGGTTCTCTAGAGTCTTGTGCACCTAAAAGCAATGGAAGAAAGAGGAACATCAGTTCAGTTATACACCCCAAAAAATGGAAAAACACAGAAAAATAAGCACAATCCCATGCCATCCATGATGTTTACATTCAAGACATCACACAGAAAGACTAGGCCCATTCAACACTGAGTCACTACCCCTGGGGATAATGGATGAAAAGTAGGCAAAATAAGTGCAGGCCTCAGACACTGCCTCTCTTCAAAATGGCCCCTTGCACCCCAAGCACATGTTGCCTGTACCAGACAGCACTCAAGATGGCCACCACCACCACCCACATGGCCAGTCCACATCAACAGTACACCCCAAAAAAACAGAAAAACACCCACAAATCACCACAATCCAATGCCATCCAGGATGTTTACCTTAAAGAGAGTGAGACCCCACAGGCACACTCAGTCCATGCACCACTACCCCTGGGCAAAAGGCCACACCAGCAGCCCCAAAAAAACGACAAAAAACACAAAAAACAGCACAATCCCAGCCCATCCATGGCCTCAATGGTGTTTAAATTCAAGAGGACACCCCACAGAAAGACTGGGCCCATGCAACACTCACCACCCCTGGGCAAAGGGCCCCACCAGCAGCCCCAAGAAACGACAAAAACCACAAAATTCAGCACAATCCTAGCCCATCCATGCCCTCAATGGTGTTTAAATTCAAGAAGACACCACACAGAAAGACTAGGCCCATGCAACACTCACTACCCCTGGGGATAATGGATGAAAAGTAGGCAAAATAAGTGCAGGCCTCAGACACTGCCTCTTTTCAAAATGGCCCCTTGCACCCCAAGCACATGTTGCCTGTACCAGCCAGCACTCAAGATGGCCACCACCACCACCCACATGGCCAGTCCACATCAACAGTACACCCCAGAAAAAACAGAAAAACACCCAAAAATCACCACAATCCAATGCCATCCAGGATGTTTACCTTAAAGAGAGTGAGACCCCACAGGCACACTCAGTCCATGCACCACTACCCCTGGGAAAAAGGCCACACCAGCAGCCCCAAAAAAACGACAAAAAACACAAAAAACAGCACAATCCCAGCCCATCCATGGCCTCAATGGTGTTTAAATTCAAGAGGACACCCCACAGAAAGACTGGGCCCATGCAACACTCACCACCCCTGGGCAAAGGGCCCCACCAGCAGCCCCAAAAAACGACAAAAACCACAAAATTCAGCACAATCCTAGCCCATCCATGCCCTCAATGGTGTTTAAATTCAAGAAGACACCCCACAGAAAGACTAGGCCCATGCAACACTCACTACCCCTGGGGATAATGGATGAAAAGTAGGCAAAAGAAGTGCAGGCCTCAGACACTGCCTCTCTTCAAAATGGCCCCTTGCACCCCAAGCACATGTTGCCTGTACCAGCCAGCACTCAAGATGGCCACCACCACCACCCACATGGCCAGTCCACATCAACAGTACACCCCAAAAAAAAAGAAAAACACCCAAAAATCACCACAATCCAATGCCATTCAGGATGTTTACCTTAAAGAGAGTGAGACCCCAGAGGCACACTCAGTCCATGCACCACTACCCCTGGGCAAAAGGCCACACCAGCAGCCCCCAAAAAACGACAAAAACACAAAAAACAGCACAATCCCAGCCTATCCATGGCCTCAATGGTGTTTAAATTCAAGAGGACACCCCACAGAAAGACTGGGCCCATGCAACACTCACCACCCCTGGGCAAAGGGCCCCACCAGCAGCCCCAAAAAACGACAAAAACCACAAAATTCAGCACAATCCTAGCCCATCCATGCCCTCAATGGTGTTTAAATTCAAGAAGACACCCCACAGAAAGACTAGGCCCATGCAACACTCACTACCCCTGGGGATAATGGATGAAAATTAGGCAAAATAAGTGCAGGCCTCAGACACTGCCTCTCTTCAAAATGGCCCCTTGCACCCCAAGCACATGTTGCCTGTACCAGCCAGCACTCAAGATGGCCACCACCACCACCCACATGGCCAGTCCACATCAACAGTACACCCCAACAAAACAGAAAAACACCCAAAAATCACCACAATCCAATGCCATCCAGGATGTTTACATTAAAGAGAGTGAGACCACACCACAGGCACACTCAGTTCAAGCACCACTACCCCTGGGCAAAAGGCCACACCAGCAGCCCCAAAAAAACGACAAAAACACAAAAATCAGCACAATCCCAGCCCATCCATGGCCTCAATGGTGTTTACATTCAAGAAGACACCCCACAGAAAGACTAGGCCCATGCAACACTCACCACCCCTGGGCAAAGGGCCCCACCAGCAGCCCCCAAAAAATGACAAAAACAACAAAAATCAGCACAATCCCAGCCCATCCATGGCCTCAATGGTGTTTAAATTCAACAAAACAGTTGTATCATGCACCCATAACCAACACTGGTCCTACTGGATACTGTGGCTACCCACAATATATTTTATTTAATGTTCTGAAAAAGTTCCAAAATTGTAGTTACAGCAACTGTAATGCCCCAAACAAACTTACTTGTGAAAGTTGATTTCTAATCCAAAAGTGATCCAAAGAAAGTCAAAAAGGCCTCAAATCCAAATATCCAGCAGCACCCACAAAAAGTAATCCTTCCAGGTCAAGGTCCAAATGAAAGTGACCAGCACATGAAGAAAGCACTGGGAGGAGCCTGCTGGACAGGAACAGGAAGTTGGAGACTGTGGGGCACTTCCTTCCCCCCCCCCCAAAAATGGACTCCTTGCAAAAAAAAAGGCCATGCAAATGTCAACCTGAGGAGTAAATCTGATAAAAATCATCATTGTCTGAAGGTTTATCCTGTTTGCTGGTGGATTTCTTGTGCAGAATTGCAAAATCTCTATTTTGCGAGATCGTTCCTTTCCGCCGCAACTACGTGTTCGCAATTGCGAACTCTCGCGAGGCGTGCTGTGCAAGGTGGCAAGCAGCGATTACGTATTCGCGGGCGCCAAACTCCCGCGGGATCCTGCAGCAAGATCCAAAATGGCGCAGCACTAGCAAAATATGATCGAGAAAAACAACTCGGCAAACGCTGAATGACGGAAAGTGAACGCCGTGCACCACGCCGCGCGCCGCAATATTGTATCACCAAGCAAAAAATCCGCCGCGAGCGAATTCACGGATTTTCGACAAATTCGCGAGAGTTTACGGATTGCGAATTTGCCGAAAATCCGAAAAATCCGCGATCGGAGCGGATTTTACGCCCATGCTTATCGATGACACACTGCGTCAGCAATCACTGGAATCTCTGGTTGAACCACGTTTGCCTGAACAACCTCACCAAGGCATCTCACCGTCTGTGAGCAGCTCCATGAATTTGACTCGCCATAGGACTCAGCAAACAATCCAGCAACACTGCTCTACCATCAGTTGAAACCCAAACATCATCTTCCCACTTTTCACATCCTGCTCTGATCCAACCAGCTTGTTCCTGATCTTATGCTTCCCCTTGCAGATGCCTGACCTCATCCCAGGTATCTGCAACAGCCAGCATCATGCAGAGTTTGGTCCGCTCTGTGCTCTCACCAGAATATTTCCCATTAAAGTTGCATACATGGGTGGCGTCCGCGTATATGTTACCCACTGTCACACAATCTACCCCCTTCCTGTGCACAGCACATTTAACAACGGCCACTTCTTTCGGTCGTTGCAAGGCTTCCAATAGTTGTCTCACATATTCCCCCTTTCTTATGAGAGAGCCTGATGATGTTAAGAACCCTCTCTGTTACCATAGCTGTCCAAAGCCATGAACTACACCGGAACTGTACTGGCTATCGTTATAAATGGTAACTCGGATCTGCTCAGAGACAAGGCATGCATGCGTTAAAGCAATGAATTTGGCTACTTGTGCGGAGTATACTCCTGTAAACAAGCAGCTCCTACAACTCTAGAAATGGTGCAGACAGCAAAAGCTGCTCTCAGGTAACACTAATTGTCCCTTAAACATGAAACAATAACAAAAAGGATTTGGTCCGAGTCAGACAATGGATCATCGGCAATGTCGGACCTCAGTTTGGTACAAATTTCAGTAACATCCAGTCAGTCATGGTCCTCACAATCTTCCCCACCAGCATTTGGAATAGGTAACAAGGTAGCAGGATTTAACACAGAACATCGCTTCAATGTAAAATTTTCAGCTGCCAACAAATTTTGTTCATACCTTGTTAACCTATTATTTGTCAAATGCTGTGTTTTCGTTCTTGTCATCAGAAGCTCAACTGAGTGTGTGTCAAGACCACCCACCTGAAGATCCAGATCTTCCCTTTGGGAGGATAGAACCCAAAACGTCCTGGGACCCTTCTCAGCCATGTTTTAGATTTTACACTGAGCTGTGAGTGGCACCTAGGGGAAGGGGGTTGGGATGAGAGAGAAAAGAAAAGAGACACTGGAACACTGGAAAACCTCGATGTTACTGGTTTCCTGGCTGGAAGTAATGTGGAGTTATCCAAACGTGGGTCGGACAATTTTAGGGTTTCTACAAAACAAACAAAAAATGTTATAATCAACCTTCTGTATTGTCTTTGTCATGGAGGTACTTCTAAGATGTAGTACTCATGTTTAATACATGCCTATCATGGTTGAGTGTTTAATTATTTCAATATACTGGGACAAAATGTCGAATTACGTCTTGCATATTATTAAATCAATCTTTATAACATTGTGGCACTATGCTGTTGGCAGTAATAAAAACTATTATGTTCGAATACACAAGCTCCAAAGTTTGATGAGGAACGATTGTTTGATTCTATCACTTACACATTTTGGGTGGTTTTCATGATTGCTTCTATCCGGTCTTGTGATACCTTCCTCTTGCATTTCTTAATGCAATGACCTAAAGACTTCAGTTAGGCAAGACTGAAGCTTGTTCGGCGACACCTTGTGTCCATTTTCAGCTAAGTGGTTCAGTACGGCAATAGTATTGTCCCTGCAAGTCTCTTCTGTCTCCAATGCAATTAGGAGTTCATCTATGTACTGTACTAGCACTGAATTATGGGGCAATATCAAGCTCTCAAGGTTATATTTCAGAACTTGATTGGAGATAGCTGGACTTTCAGTATACCCTTGAGGGATACAACACCATGTTAAGACACGGTTCTCCAGATGGAAAGCAAATAAAAATTGGCTTTCCTCATGCAGTGGTATGGAGAAAAATGCTTGCCACAAATCACTCTCAGTAAACCAAACAGCTTTGCAAGGGATCTGAAATAGGATCACAGATGGATTCAGTACCACGGGACAGAATGGAATCACAATTGTAATTATTTTAATAAAATCCTGAACTATGCAATACTTTCTGCGTTGGTTCTCAATCCCATGATAGCTGAGGTGCACTGGTTTCCTATGATCTCTTTCTATATACCCTGCGCAATCATGGAATCAATCACAGGTGTAATCCCTGCCACAGTCTCTGGGGTCAGATTGTATTGGGGCGTTGAGGGAAATTCTGCAGTTGGCTTGATTTGTATACGGACAGGCTCAACTCCTCGAATCAGCCCTATTTATTCCTCTATGAAGTCCCACACCACTGGAGAAACAGTGCCTCTCAAATTTATCAGCATGTCTTCCACTTTCAGTATGGGAAACTTGTCTACTCAGTGATTCTGATTTGCTAACTTGAACACGATGTCATCATTGTTTGTTTGCAGGTCAATTCCCTTGGGGGTGCAACAGATGGTGCAGTTCAGTGTACATAAGAGATCACGCCCTAACAAGCAGACTAGACTCGAATCGCATACCACAAATTGATGCTGATCCTGAAAGATTCCTATTTTCACTGGTACCTCTTCTGTCAAAGGGTTTGTTATTCTCTTATTGGCAACTCCTACAACTTGGATCAATTTTCCCGAGAGGGGTAGGTTTGGGACTACTGCAAAGCTCACAGTAGAACAGGTAGCACCAATATCAATCAAGAATGTAATAGGATGACCACCTATGTCTACCTCCACATACTGTCTACTCTGGTCTACCTTCCAGACTGCTCCAAGGGTACAGCCTTCCTCCCCCCTCAGGCACCATCATTATGACAGGTCCTGTTAAAATCCATCTAACACGTCTAAAGGGCATTTGGTGGTAGGCTCAATAACTCTGCGGAATTCCTGGAGGTTGTGGCACTTGCACTAATTGCTTTTGACTCCCATTGTGGGATCTTGGCCTTATCAGGGTGTTTACCACATCTGGCACTTGCAATAACTCTCTCTCTTGCATCTGATTTGCTGGAATTAATCGACACTCACGCTTCCAATGTCCGATTTTGTGGCACAAATGCGAAGCAGTCATTTTTTTAGCGTGGCAATGTCTATTCCTTTAATGTGGTCAATAGGGATACCTTTCCCTCTCCCCTGTCCCGGGTTATTCGGGACTTTCTGAACCCCTCCTTGAACATTCCTCTGATTTTACCTATTGTTTCCTCATTTGTCTGCATCTGATCTACTCTTTGCGCATTCCGCATTTGAACCAGCATCAACTTTTCCTTTATCCTCCTGTGCCTGGAATCTACCTCATCACTGCAATATCTGGCATACTGTAAAATGTTATCCACTGAATTATTCTACCAGCAAATCAAATGTTGCTGGATCATAAGGCTAGTCTCTGCTCTTAATCCCATCACAAATTCGGAAACAAACTGTCCCATGTCTTTAGGGTCAAGAGCATCCTACCCAATGTTTTGCTTGAGGGCTTGTAAAAAACGTTCATAGTAAGCATGTATTGATTCTTTAGGTTGCTGGGTTGCTCGATTTATTTTAACCCAGTCAATAGCTTGTGGGCCATTTTGTACTGCAACCATGTAATCAATTGTTCGAACTTTTTCATAACCAAAGGTGAAGGACCGTGGGTTATAGGATCCCTCTCTGGTTTAGCCTAAGGCCAATCAATAGCAATTTTACAAGCAGACTATGTCACTAGGAACCTCTATGTCAAACAATGTGTTTCACAACACCTTTGAGATCTTGACAAAGCGATCGACTTGTTTGTACCATTCAGCAGGCTTCTACCTCAATATAGGAAAATTATTCATGAATGTGGATAGATCGCCCCTACTCCGAGGAACATGCACATACCCTCAACTAGGCACCTCTCGCAATGGATAAACCTCAACTCCTGATGTTCCCCCCGTGGAGGTGGTGTTTCTCCTGTCACCTTTCTAATGCTCTTCTTCTTGGACTACCCTTCCTCCCATTTGTCAAGCATACTCCAAGCACATATCCCTATAATCAGCTCTCGAATGTGTGTTTTCTGGCCTGTTACTTTCTTCTCTTCCAATTCCTGGTCACTGTATTTTAACTTATGGTTTACCTTCAGCATCTTTGTTTTAGACAAATCTATATCATATTTCTGAGCCAGTTCCAACAATTTCTCATGTGCTTGTCTCGCCTTGCGGGTGACATCCTTTGCTACAAACAATAACTAATCTGGCTCATAGGGCTCTATCCTCTCTAAAGGCAAGTTCCCACTAATGGCTTAATCCACCTCAGCCTTCAATCTTACCACATCTAACAATACTGCCTTTACTGCAGATTTGATTGTGCCCTGACTCAACGTGTTAGTCTGTCCATCCCTATCGCTATTTTGATTTTTCAGCCAATTCTCTAAATTTGTAGTATCTATGAGATGCTGGTTTCCAGAGGTTCTCTGACCTGCACTTGCTTCTAGTGTTAACCCTACTGGTCCCCTCACTGGAGCTTCCCACATCCTCAAATCTGAGTTTGAGTTTGCTAAAGACACGGATCATATGGTACAAGAACCAATAAGTGTTCTCGAAGGATCCGCAGTCGCTGGCAAGGGGGTACTAGATTCCACAGGCACCAAGGATGGACTGTTTCCGTTCACAGTCCCATTCCCTCCTAAACTGATTCTCTCCTCCAAACCAGACTGTTGTTGACTAAGGCTTCCCACTGAGTTTCTGTCATACGCAGAGACTACAGGTCCGATGGTGACCGGTACCGTGAGAGCTTCCAGTCACCATGAAGCAGTGTTGACTCTGCTTGACTCTGCACCTCCCAAAACAGATATTCCTGTTTCTCCTACTCCTGTTGAAATCCTTCCCACTATCCCTGCACTAGAGCCGGTCTAGGATGGATGAGGGCCCTCTTCCCATATTCCCTGCATTCAACAGTTCTCACCTTCCCTCCTCTGAATGTGGGTTGTAAGGTGGAGGATGCTATGATAATAACCTAGCCAACAAAATGCTGTCAATATCACTCCCATCATTTCCATTTTCTCCTCCATTCCTATCCTGAGAATTTCCCTCTCTCACCAACATCGGGTACAACCTCTCGCCCTCAATGGTGTCTACCCTCCATCATTTAAGCCATGCTTCCCATCATGCATCTTGATATGCCTTCATTGCCTTCTTCATCTTCCCTTGAAATCTCTGCTGGTTCTTTGCATGTGCTGCTCGCATCCACACATCTAATGCCTCAAACTGTGTTGGTCTAGGCAAAGGCTGCAGCGCAGAAATCACTCCTCTCAACTGCTACAACAACTCCAATCGAACTAAACCATACGTGGAAATGCCAAAAACCCTTTTTCAGTGATCGTATGCAAATGTTGAAGCCAAACTATAGTATGGAGTCCAACGGTTGTCGCCAAATAATGTGCTGGCGTAGCCTCAGGCGGTGCTTCTACACCCACTTAAGTAACAAGTCCCCGATCTCCCCTGAACAAATCGGGAAATACCCTAAAACATTGCATGATTAGATCAATGTTTCTCCTTGATAGACAAAATTTCCTCAATCACAACTTCCTGATGACTACTAACCAATTCCAGCGATGTGTTACACCAACCAACCTATCGCAGCACAGCAGGCACCTTCACTCCTGGCAGCAGTTAACCTACGTTCAATCATAACTCCGTATTGTCTGCCTTCTACAAGATCGACAGAATCCAATGATCCAAGAACATTCACACAAGGTGTCTCTCGGCCTTCACTGGTCACCCCAATTGATATAGTGCATCCCTGTACACAAGGTTTACCACACGATTTCCACATGTTCCATTCACACAAAGTCACACAAAGTTCCCTGTCTTAGTTGGAGCTGCCAATGACGTTTCACGACAACTCCTCAAATCTGCGGTCAGACAATAACAATAACTCAGTGTCTGTTACACCATTTAATATACTGTGGGATCTAGAGCCACTTCGGGATCTGAAGCTCAAACCTCAATCCTTTGACCACGTCTGACCAGAAACCACATTAAGTTGACTTTCACGCAAGCTAGAAGGCTAAGATGGCGGCAGCAATCCCCTAGTGCTCCGCACCGCAGCTCGCGCCTATAGCCATAAAAGTGCCCTAAATTCACCCAAAAATTTCGCCGGACCTAGTGCAGCCACGGTGAAGGCAGGGAGAGTTAGCAGACCCCGTCAGAATGCCCGGGGCTGAGTGGACGAGTCTGCAGGAGGCCCCGCTGTGTTGAAGAACGGGTTGCCAAAATGGCGGCATCTGACGCGGTATCCGATGCGTGTGTGGCTCTGAGGTGGGACGGCACGAGGCACGCACCCCCGCGAAGAGGCACCCCCTTCCCCCGCAGTGGCGACAGGCCTCGAGGCGCGTGGTGGGAGGGTGCAGGCAGCCAGAACAGGCCCCAAGCCAGTAAAAGCAAGAGGCGGCAGGCCAGGAGTCCCCGGTGATTGAGACCCATCACAGCGGCGGTCCCCCCAAAGGCCAGGGAGCTGGGGCAGGGACCTGGGGAGTGAGGATTGCAAGCAGAGTCATCGGCTGGTGGAGTGGTTGATGGGCCCTTACGGCGTGCTACCGGAGCGGTCCTGAGGTGGGGTGGGCCAGCAGAGTTAGATCGGCGCCCCCCGGAGGAGACCAGTGCGCCACCTTTGGGGTAATAACCTCGCCCCACACTACCTGCACAGTACTTCTTATCCCTGCCACTGGAGACACCCCTCCCCCGCAGTGGCGCCGGGCCTCGAGGTGCACGGGGGAAACAGCGACTGGCCGGGTGTTCCCCGTGGGGCCGAGTTGAGATCCCCCAGCCTGGCAAGAGCGGCGAGACATTGCGGTGATCCCCCGGTGGTGGGCCCGGTAGAGTGAGGCTAGAGTGCGGAGGAACTCATTGAGGACATGACCGGAGGGGCCCCTGCTGCGGAACACCGGGATCACAGCAGCTGAATCAACGATACCCCCTGGGTCAGTGGCCCGCGGGGCCCCCGGGGGCCAGAAGGGGGAGGACTATCAGCACAGTAGTAAAACGGCTCTCCACGGTACAACCTAGGAACGTCATAACACCATTGCTGATCGCTGCTCGGCCCCGCGGAGTCATCCCACTCCTGCGACGGGCCATGAGGAGCAAGGGGGAGTAACATTGAAAGTCACCAGGCTCAGAGCAATAGACGGGGCAGCAACTGGGAGTCGGAGCTGAAGGTGGAGTAAGGGAGGCCCGAGTCATTATTACGACCACCACTGACCGCAGGCGAGGGAGACTGTGGTTCCGTGGGCAGAGGACGCGATCCCCATGGGTCTACAATGGGCAACAAACACAGCACATGCCCCGGGACCTCCGAAGGCACTGTCCCCAATCCCCCATAACATGCCTTCAGGGGAAGACTCGGCAGGATCGGACACTATGTCATCGAAATGGATCACTGACTTAATATCAACGGCCAAAATATAGACTACCAAAAATATCGTCGAGAAATTATCGACACCCATAATATCGATTCCTAATACCTACTAAACAAACCACCAAAATATCGAGTACAAAATATAGTCAGTTATAAATATCGAAGGACAAAATATCGAAAGACAAAATATAGAAAGACATAATATCGTCAATCACAAAAATAAACAGCACTCTGCTAAAATATCGACAACTAAAATATAGTTGGTACAAACATCGAAAAATTTAAAATATCGACAATATAAAAATGTTCCTAAATATATATTTTTAATAAATATATATATATATATATATATATAAATATACACTACACGATAAATATCTCACTTATAAAACCAATTAAATAACTAACAATCAAATGTACACTGTAAAACCAAAAAATCCCAAATTCACATAAATTAAATAAATAATACATAAGATTATTACAACAAACAATTGTAAAATAAATATAACATATATCTTAAATTATAAAAACACTAAGTATGTTTTCACAATATTTAGTAACTTACTAGCACTTACTCTACAAAAAATATCCCAATTAACGAAAATAAATTCAAACCTGCCAATGAAATGCTCCCATTCTTCATTAAACCAATCAAACACTACAACTAATCAAGAACACAGTATAAAAGGAAAGACTTTCAACCGTTACTTCCTACTTTTAACTTTTAAGAAGAAGGTGACCGCTGCCCAACTTTCTCCCGAAAAAGCTACTCTTCCTAAGAAAAATATTACAGACATACACAAAGTAAGTTAACCTATTTTTAATTTTTACCAAGCTAAAAAGCTAAAAACCAATTTATTTCATCAAACACTGTATTTTACATTTGTTTCACACCACTTATATCTCCTATACAGACAGCTCCAACATACAGCACTAAAGCTATCATATCTTATTACAAAAAATAAACATTTTGTTGAATTTTCAAAGGAACAAACGACAATTATATAAAAGCAAAATTGTAATGCTAATGTTATTTGTATTCTACCTCCTTGACAGAACATTTATACACACCCAAAAACTTGAGTTTCCAAATAAAGAACAATACAACTTAATAATGTAAGTATATATTTTAATGATTACTAAAACATGCCAAGTACCTTTTTTAAATGATAAATTGTAATGCATATTTTATGTCTTTTCAATCTCCTTAACAGAAAATTTTTACAAAGCAAAAACATAATACTTTAGATTACAGAACTCTACAAATTGCCAAAGTAAGTATAACTGTTGAATATTAGCAATGCATTTTTATAACTAAATTATAATGCACATTTTATTTTTGTTCTATCTCCTTAACAGAAAATCTATACACAGCCAAAACCTACTCATTAAAAGTAAAGAACTCTACAAATTACCCACGTAAGTATATATTTAGAATAATACTAAACAACACAAACTCCTTTCTTTAATGCTAAATTGTAATATATATTTCATTTCTCTACTTTTTCCATATACCTACTGCCTTCTAATAATTTACTCCACAACTTTCCTAAGTAAGTATAAATTTAGAATAATAAACAAGAAACCTACTACATTTTTAAACACAAATTCTAATTCACATTTTATTGTTCTTCTATGTCCTAAACAGAAATTGGATACACACCCCAAAACCTACTCCTTCGAATTAAAGACATCTACAAAATATCTAAGTAAGTATATATTTAAAATACTATAAAAACAGAACTAATGTATTTTTTATAAAAAATGTTCATGCTTATATTTTTTTTTACTATCTCCTTAACAGATAATGTATACATACTCATAACCAGCTCCTTAAAAATAAAGACATTGACAATTTCCAAAGTAAGTATGTATTTTCAACAATGTAACAAATTAAAATGGTAACTGCAAAAGATTTTGGGGTCCATTAGTATGTCGGGCGGATTGCCTCCGCCAGGGTGGCGGTGACCACCGCCACCCTGGCGGAGGCAATCCGCCCGACAAGCACTCTCGTTTTCCCCTCCGCCAGATTAGGATGGCGAAGGGGACAGCGGCGGACGGAAAGACCACCCGCCGCTTTACCGCCGCGTTCGCCTTGCGACCGCGGCGGTAATAGATTAATATGGTGGCGGTGTCCAATGGACACCGCCAGCCATATTACCATGGCACAAAGTAGGGGCCTTTCCGCGGCGGCAATGCCGCCACGGAAAGGCAGGCAAAGATTGCTGCGGGGGCCCCCTGAGGGCCCCCAGGTTGCCATCACTGTCGGGGGGCACATGGGGGGTACCTATGGTACCCCCCCACATGTACATAGGCAAAGCGGCAGGCACCGCGCGGTGCCTGCCGCTTTGCATCTTGAAATGCGTCAGCATATGTTTTGCATTGTGGCGGGCGGTCCAGAGAGCACCGCCCGCCGCAATGCAGAACATATAGGATGTGCCCGCCACTGTAGCGGGGACATCCTAATACCCACAACGGGACCCCCGCCCTTATGGCGGGCGGTCCCGATCTCCATTAGGGTGGCAGGCGGACAAAGTCCGCCCGCCATCCTAATGGACCCCTTTGTCTTCTAAAACGATCTCAAAATTACATAAAAGAATACAAAAAGTTAAAATTATTTTTCTCCCACCAACAGAAAATACATCATCAAAATACAACTAAAAGCTGTTGAAAATATACAGAACCTTTCACATTGCACCAAAGATAAATAGTAAGTATAATAATTGAAAAATAAATACTTTTACAGATTTATTAACATCATTTATACTTAAATTATGTTTTTTCTACTCTTTCATAGCACAACCAAGACAAACATGACTGAAGGTGCAGAGTTTGTCATGTCTCAAAAAAAAACTTTTACTATGTTATATGGGGTATGTCTATAATCAAGAAAGACAGACAGGATTAAAAGTATTTTGGAAATGCACTAAATACTATTCCAATAAATGCTATGGCAGAGCTATAACAGAAGAAGCCAGAGTACTAAGTACAAGAGAACATAATCACCCCCCCCAATATCACAGAAATCAAAATAAGAGATGCCCTTGAAAGCATAAAAGAGGCAAGTACAAGCACTGAAAAACCTACAACACAAATATTAAAAGAGGAACTCTTAAAAGTTCCTCAGCACGCCTCAAGCCAACTACCCTCTATTGACTCCCTTAAAAAAGTAATTCAAAGACAAAAAAGAGTAACTCGTACAACTCTACCTAATCCTAAAACCCTACAAGAAGTTGTCATACCCCCTGAATTGAGTATAACTCACAATAAAGACCAATTCTTGCTTTATGACAACAAAGACCCTACAAACAGAATTATAATGTTTGCTACTAGTAACAATATTAGAAAATTACAAGACTGCCACCACTGGATGATGGATGGGACTTTTAAAACATGCCCAAAACCATTTTACCAACTATACACCATACATGGATTATACCATCATTCCAACATACCTTTCATATATTGCCTTTTACCAAACAAACAACAGAATACCTACATAGAGGTACTAAACACAATTAAACAGGAAACTAATAATTATTTTCCCCAGAAAATAATTATTGATTTCGAATTAGCCATGATTAATTCCATTCTAAAAACTTATCCACACACAGCAATACAAGGTTTTTATTATCATTTCAACCAAAGCATTTGGAGACACCTCCAAAAATCTACATTAAGCATCCAATATGTGAAAAAATTAATTGCTCTAGCATATGTCCCTGTCACTGATTTAGCGGAACATTATAATACATTGATAGATAGCCCATACTACAAAAAAAATTAGGAAAAACTATCACCTATCCTCGACTACTTTGAAGACACATGGGTGGGAAGGTTACACCGCTCAGGACATAGACGCCAACCCAAATTTCACATTGCTTGGTGGAATGTATATTTAAGCACACTTAACCAAGAAGCAAGAACTAACAACAGCGTAGAAGGATGGCACAATGCGTTCCAGGCAACCAGTAGCAGAGGAAAACCTACTGTCCAAAAACTACTAGAAGGTTTACAAAAAGAACAGAGCTACCAAGAACTACGCATACACCAATCAATAACTCAATTAGGACCTAAAGTAACAAAACAAAGTAAACAAATGTATAGACAACTTCAAAGTCAGGTTACCTTATATCCTTCTACAAAAGGTCTAGACTATCTTTCTCTCATAGCTAAAAGCCTCCTGTAAATTTCATCTACACACATAACACACATAAAAAGACTCAATATGATACAATAAAATAATTAAAACGACATAAATATATTTTAAAAAATATTATATAATTGTCATACATATTTATTTCTATCCAGTAAATATATAGACAATTGAATAATATTTTTAAAAATACAGAAAAAATACAACACAATTACTGAAACATTTCCCACCCAAATAAATGTAAAAAAAACAACTTACAATTCATGTAGCAGTCCAAAATGTAATCCATGAATTGGTAATCCACGAACTCCAGTGGTAATCTAATATCAATCCAAAGTATAGAAACCCTCAAAATCCCGAAAAATGGTAAAAATTGTAAAAAACACACCAGGAAATCCCGAAAAAAAAAGTGTGGTAACTTTATTAGCTAAAGAATAAATCACACACTTTTAATAAAAGAAAACGCTCTTCTCCAACATCAAATAGAAACCCTTCAAAACACGAAAATAAATTAAAAATAGTAAAAATCGCTCCAGGAAAACACGAGAAAACAAAGGGTGTACACCCAAAAAAAAAAAAAAACATATACACACTTTTAGTATAAAAAAAACGCATATCCATCTGCACCATCAATCGGAAACGCTTAAAACCCGAATTTAAATTTCAAAAATAAAGAAAAGATCCAGGAAACCCTGATAAAAGGAAACAGAGTGTAAAAATATGAGTTTAATAAACTACTACACTCTTCACTCTAAAAATAAAAACGCATCCTTCCCCGAAACGGAACAGCGAAAACCAGGAACCTGTAAACAAATATCAGAAACAAAACCACCCACACAATACACCCAAAACATTTCAAAAAACATATTAACATTGATATATCATCTATAAAATAACATAGCTTTAATGAAACAAACGCAAAACACTGGGCCTAACACACTCCGTTACGACACTTACGTTAAAAACAAGTAACACCTACAACAAACCGAAACCACAACTAAATAATTAAACTAATACTAAACACCTAACAAATACAATCAAACATTAGTAATCTCTAACAAATAGTACTTAAAAATAATCTTACCTTTCCCAACGCAATGCAGCATCCAACCGCGACCTTCTCCACTCCTGAATAAAGCACAGTAACATTACGCGGTTAGAAAGTAGTCCCTACAAAACAAAAACATTAACTTAAACATATTAAATACAATATTATACAAAATATAAAATAATAATACTATACTCTAAAAATCATAAATATTTTTGTGTGCCTTTATAAATTACTCTAAATTTAATTATCCTTTGTAAATTAATAATAAGAAATAATAATGTATTATAAATTAGTATTAATACTTTGTTTAATCTGTAAAAATACCCATAAAAATATATTAAAAATTACATATCAGTATATGTATAATGTACAATTTCATTTAACATTAAAAATCACTATATATTATTTGAACATTTGTAAATTAATAATAGTTATTAATCAAAACATTAATAATTATTATTAATAATATATTTGATATGTATAACTTAGAAAACAAAACATAAAAATTAGACTTCAATATGTATATAATTTGAAATTTTTTGTTACTTTAAAAATTACTATACTATTAATGTACCTTTGTATATTAATAATATTAATTAATACCAAATATTAATTATTATTATTAATAATTTATATCATGTATATAAATATTTGAAAAATACATATCAAGCATTATACCTGACTGTATGCATACAATTGTTTTTTATATAAATGTGAAAATTTCTTTACAATTAACTAACATTTGTAAATTAATAATACTAATTAAAAATGTATTAATTATTATTAATACATTCTATATATGTTAATGTTTATAATATATGAAAACAGAAAAATATTATAAATATACTTACTTCTTTTTTGTTTTTGTTCATATAATAATAAAAATATATAATTAATAAAATTAATATATATTCTATATTAATATTATTAATTAAATATTTAAATAAAAACATCAAGAAATATATGTAACACGTTAATATTTTTTTTCCAAATTCTAAATGTTATAAAATCTGTAAATGCAAACTAAACTGTATGTAAGAATACAAAATGCAATTTATTAAAAATATTTTTTTTTTAAATGTCAAATATTTATGATTAAAAATAAATGTAATGTAAAAACTTGGTTTTATCAAAAACTTTAACATAAAAAAACATTTTTTATTTATCCTATTTACTTTCACGAATATAGATAAATGATGTAAATAAAAAAATCCATACAATTTTTTTATATCAAACAATAACAATTTTTTTAAAAAGTTGTGATATCTCTTTTCATACTTATATATTTAAATGTTACATTGTATTTACAAACTTTGAAAAACCATTTTTGATTAAAGAACACAAATGTCTGATACATATTTTGCTCATTTAAACATAAAAAACATATAACTTACAATTCCCACTCAAAAGAACTGAAAATATGCTGGACAGTGACCCAATATAATTTACTATTCCAACTCCACTCAGGTAAAAGTCAGAGAAGGTGCTGGACAGTGACCAAATACAATTTACTATTTAAAATACAGTCAGATGAAAGTCAGGGAAGGTGCTAGACAGTGACCCAATATAATTTACTATTCCAACTCCAGTCAGGTGAAAGTCAGGGAAGGTGCTGGACACTGACCAAATACAATTTACTACTCCAACTCCAGTCAACTGAAAATCAGGGAAGGTGCTGGGCAGTGACACAATAGAATTTACTATTCCAACTCCAGCCAGGTGAAAGTCAGGGAAAGTGCTGGACAGTGACACAATATAATTTACTATTCCAACTCCGGTCAGGTGAAAGTCAGGGAAGGTGCTGAACACTGACCCAATACAATTTACTATTCCAACTCCAGTAAGGTGAAACTCAGGGAAGGTGCTGGACACTGACCAAATACAATTTACTACTCCAACTCCAGTCAACTGAAAGTCAGGGAAGGTGCTAGACAGTGACCCAATATAATTTACTATTCCAACTCCAGTCAGGTGAAAGTCAGGGAAGGTGCTGGACACTGACCCAATACAATTTACTATTCCAACTCCAGTGAGGTGAAACTCAGGGAAGGTGCTGGACACTGACCAAATACAATTTACTACTCCAACTCCAGTCAACTGAAAATCAGGGAAGGTGCTGGACAGTGACACAATACAATTTACTATTCCAACTCTAGCCAGGTGAAAGTCAGGGAAAGTGCTGGACAGTGACCCAATATAATTTACTATTCCAACTCCAGTCAGGTGAAAATCACAAAAGGTGCTGGACACTGACCCAATATAATTTACTATTCCAACTCATCAGGTGAAAGTCAGGGAAGGTGCTGGACAGTGACAAAATACAATTTACTATTCCAACTCCAGTCAAGTGAAAGTCATGGAAGGTGCTGGACAGTGACCCAAAATAATTTTATATTCCAACTCGAGTCAGGTGAACATCAGTGAAGGTGCTGGACACTGACCAAATACAATTTACTATTCCAACTCCAGTCAGGTGAAAGTCAGAGAAGATGCTGGACAGTGACCCAATATAATTTTATATTCCAACTCCAGTCAGGTGAAAGTCAAGGAAAGTGCTGGACACTGACAAAATACAATTTACTAATCCAACTCCAGTCAGGTGAAAATAAGGGAAGGTGTTGGACACTGACCCAATATAATTTACTATTCCAACTCCAGCCAGGTGAAAGTCAGAGAAGGTTCTGGATAGTCACCCAATATAATTTACTATTACAACTCCAGTCAAGTGAAAATAAAGGAAGGTGCTGGACACTGAGCACATAATACTTAATATTACATATCCAATCTAATGAAAGTCAGGAAAGGTGCAACACTGTAAGTCAATAAAAATAACTCTTACAATTTTCTACATATTTACAAAAATACATCCAACTTAAAATTTGACAATGAAATTCTAAATTTTTAATTTAATCAATCAATAACTATTAATTCTAAATTATGACTCATTATTGTAAAACAATCCCCACCCTTATCCCCTATTAACACAACATCCCACTACAAAATAAAGATTACTAATATTCACATTTTTACATTCAATTTAAAATTTCTAAATGTATTTAAATTTCAATTTAAAATTGGAATATTGAGCTTTTTTTACCAATTAATTTTAAACAATCACCACACTTATCCCCTATTAACCCTGCATCCCACTACAAAATATTTTTTTTATATTTTAAAAAAAAGAAATTAAATATTTTTTAAAAATATTTTTCTTAAAAAGATTATTACTAATTATTTTTTAACACTCTACACACATCTTCCCTATTAACCCAACATCACACTCATAAATAAAATTTTAAATATTTTTAAACTCTTAATTCAATTTCAAAATTAGAAATATTTTTGCTTTTTAATTGCATTTTCATAATTTAAAAATTAAGAAATATTATTTTTATACACTCCCCACCATTATCCCATATTAACACAACATCCCACTCCTAAGATTTTTGTTTTTTAAATTGAAATTTTATATTAAATTTCAAAAATTAAAATTTGTCAGAAATTATTATTAAAATTTCATATTTTTTAAATTCTAACTACTTATATTTATACACTCCCCACCCGTATACCCTATTAACCCAACATCCCACTCCTAAGCCAAATTTAATGAAAAATCAAAAATTAAATTTCTATTTATAAATTAGAATTTTTTTAAATATTTAAATACATTTTTTATATTTTTTTAATTCAAATTAGTTATTTTAATACACTCTCCACCCTTATCCCCTATTAACCCTACATCCCGCTCCTAAACATAACTTAATGAAATTCAAATTTTTTAATTTTAATTTATACATTTTAAATTTTTTGGGTTTTAAAATTACATTTTCATACTTTAAAAATGTTTTAAATATTATTTTAATACACTCCCCACCCTTATCCCCTATTAACCCAACATCCCTCTCCTAAACAAAATTTAAAAACAATTCAAAATTGTAATTTCGAATTCGAAACTTAAAATTGTTTCATTTTTAAAATTAAATTTTCATATTTTAAATTTAAAAAAATATATATTTTTATACACTCCCCACCCTTATCTGCTATTAACCCAACATCCCGCTCCTAAACAAAATTTAATAAAATTAAAAATTTTAATTCCTATTTCGAAATTTAAATGTTTTCATTTTTAAAATTAAAATTTCATATTTTAAAATTGTTTAAAGAATTATTTTAATACACTCCCCACCCTAACCCCTATTAACCCAACATCCCGCTCCTAAAGAACATTTATTCAAAATCGAAATTTTTATTACAATTTGGAAATTTGAAATTTTTTCGATTTTAAAATTAAAATTTCATTTTAATAGTTTTTATAAAATATTTTAATACACTCCCCACCCTTATCCCCTATTAAACCAACATCCCGCTCCTAAAAGACAGTATTAATTACTAAAAATATAACATACAAAATATGTATTTTATTTTTAATAACTATATCAATATTAGTAATAATTTAAAATATTACATATTATTAAAATTATATATATTTACGATATTTTATACTTTCAATATTATGTCTTACGATATTTTTAACAGTCTATATATTACAATTCGATATTTTTAACAACAGTAACAAAACGATATTTTGGTAAAACGATATTCTAAACTCGATATTATGTCCAATGATATTTATTACTTTATCTCATAAACGATATTTCTATTGTCGATATACTCACAGTCGATATTGTGGAAGTCTCGATATTCTGTCTTCGATATTAGGTCCAGTCGATATTCCAGTTTAGATATTTTGTCCATTTACCCATCGAAATTAGACAAAGTCTTGGCGGCAATCGAACATTTAAGAGTGACAATGGAGCATAAATTCGAGGAGCTGGCTACGGATCTTAATTTACTCCGGGACGACCACAGAAAATTGACGGATAAGGTGAAGTTGGGTGAAACGTCGCTGCAAAGTCTGAAACCACAAGTGCGACACCAGCAAGACACCCTTAAAGATCTACAAACTCGGGTGAAGATCCTAGAAAACAGAACGGATGATTTAGAAGGTAGATCACGGAGGAGTAATATCCGAATCATAAATCTGCCGGAGGGGGTGGAGGGAACTAACCCTCTCCACTATATCGCAAACTGGATAGCAACGTTCACACCAGCGGGAGAACTGACCCCTTTCTTCTCCATAGAGCGGGCACACCGAGTGCCGTCTCGTAAACTAGCACCGGGGTTCCCCCCCGAGACCATTCCTTTTGAAGTTGCTCCACTATCAGGACAGGGACACTATCCTTCGAGCTGCAAGGAAAAAGGGTGCACTCCGAGTGGAAGAAAAACAGGTTATGTTATTCCGAGACTATTCCAGGGCAGTGCAGCAACAAAGGTCCTCCTTCTTAGCAGTCAAGCGAACCCTGCGGCAGAAGAATGTCCAATATGCACTCCTATTCCCAGCCCGTATGAAGATCATACACGACGGAACCACACATTTTTTCTCGGACCCAGCGGTGGCCAGTGACTGGATTGAACAACATCTGATAACTGAGAACAACCGCGCTAGGACACCGGCCAGTCAGTCATCAGGCCGACAACGATGACAGCAGAAACAGGTCACACTCACCCAGCTAAGGGTGCGTTCAGACTCCTCCACCAAGAACTCTCCGGATCCCGCACAAATCATCACAGAACGCCGGAGGGCACTACAGGTGGCTGTAGAGGTGGGACTCCCGGGAGACAGCTCAGATGGCGAACGAGGCCCGCACATCTTCACATTGGAAGAAGAGAGTAGCGACGGACATGCTCTGAGGGACGGCTCGATGACTCCACCGCTAATGACCCCACACACAGTGGACACTTTGTTCTGACACTCTCAACCTGGCACGTCAGGCTGAAGCATTGGCTAACCTCTGAATCTGATACGCCCCCTACTCGAGGGGAGCCACAACATCAGGTTGGGGGCCAAACCCAGAGCCCGGATAACTGGACAATCACTCCTAGCATCAGGCTACACCACGTGGCGTCGATCGACTAGGACATAGTTAGGCACCAAACTGATGTAGTCAACGACCAGGCGGCAGCAGCGACAGCCGAAGACCACTTCCCCCCCATAACGAACTAGAGTTAGCACATGTTGTGCCGTTTAGACGTATCACCCCGAGGGATAGGTCCTTTTAGTTGGGATGGTTTCCCGTTAAGTTACAGTATTTTTTCCCAGTTACATAACCCTTCCACACACCCGGGGGAACGAGCACAGGATTCGCAGAGAGTAGTGACATGATTGGGGAGGATGGACGTTGGGGCGGTGGGGGGTTGCGGGAGGGGTGAGAGATGGTGCATTGTCTGAGACACAACCCCGATAACAGGAGACATGACAGGTAGGGTCCCTACTACGGACATAAAAGTGGTAACTTTAAATGTCAGGGGCATGCATACTGCAGGCAAACGATATACGATTTATGCATATATGAAGAGACAGCAAGCCCAAATAGTGCTCCTCCAGGAGACACACCTGATGGGGACAGTGGTGGATCGCATACGTAAGAAATGGCGTGGGATCATCTGTGCTACAACATATTTCACATTTGCCAGGGGAACCCTGATCTGGATCAGGCCCGGGATCCCATTTCGAGAACAGTCCAGAATGGTAGATAAAGAAGGTAGATACTCTCTGATAGCGGGCCAGCTTGAGGGCAGGTATCTACTGATAAGCAGCATCTATGCCCCTAATATAGAGCAAGAGCAGTACTGGACCCGCCTCACAGGGGTATTAGTACACTACACAACAATGCCATGGTTATTGGGAGGGGACTACAATTGCGTCCTAGACATCGGCCTGGATAGGTGTCACCCCCAGCCGACACGTTCCCCTGTACCGAAACAGGCAGAGCAGTTTAAACAATGGGTTTCCCAATGGACACTGGTAGATGCCTGGAGAGACAAGAATCCCAACACTAAGCTATACTCATTCTACTCCGCCCCACACAATCTTAGGGTACGGGTTGACCGATTTCTATGCTCGGCAACACTACTTCACCAAATACAGCACACTGACTACCTCGGCAGGGTGCTGTCTGACCACGATGCACATGCTATTCATAAAAAATGTTTTCTTTTTTTTTTTTAAATGGTTGGTTGACACCACGGTAGGGTCACTCCTTCTGTAACCACCTCGCGTTAGTCATCTGAATATTAGAAACCACTGGGTCACTCACTTGATCAATACACTTCAAACCCGGTTATTTTTAACAGTAATTTCTCATACCTTGATTCAATACGCTCCCTAGTGTTATTTGAACTTGAAATACAACCTATTACTATTTTAGGCAGCTGCCAAGGCGTCCATGTGTAGTATTTCGGATACCCACTGTTGCTGAAGAACCCAGTATACACAGTCCAGGTAGGTTCCCAATGCTAAACTGGATAACACGGTCCATTATCATCTACCACGTAGATACTAAGGTCTAATTTACATCATTTTTAGGCGCAGTGAGCCAACCACATCCAGTGTGCCTAGTCGGCTGACAGGCACTGGAAGGATAATCAACAGAAGAAATAGAATCAAGATGAGCACACGTTCAGGTGCCCCGTAAATCAATTAAGATCCCTCACTAACCCATGGAAAGCCCTGACCTTTGTCATTCTTATCCCTAGGCTGTCCATCCCTTTCCTAGTCCTGATGAAGACCCGCCTCAGATGCACGTAGTCAGCGCATCACCAACAGGGTCTAACTGTACAAAGTCTGATAGGAACAAAAGAATACATTTTGCCTACAATGACTATTGTATTGACAGTTGACAACCCCAAATATTTGTAATCTGTATGTATTTGTGTTTTTGTAACCTCTGTAATAGTCTTTCACACTTCATGTTGTATAGCACCATAATTGTCTTTTTTGTATTATGGACAGTACAATCAATGCTTGAAAAAGTCAAAAGTATTGAGAAAGTGTTGTAGTAAATATTTACTTTCTCAGTCATTTGGGGTCAGTGTTTAATGATTGATACTACTACGTCTGTACCCCGCCAGGGACATACGAGTTTAATTTCAGGTTGAAATACCTTTGTTAAGTACACTTTTTCCTCCCAACAGAACCATTATTGTTTGTTTAAAAAATGGGGAGTGGCAGAGGAGGCAACACTAAGGGAGGAATAGGTAAAGGGGACCTGGAAACATCGCCTCTCAATGGAATGAGCACAACTCCTATACCAATTCACACAGGAGACGGCGCATGGAAACTCACCCGGGGCTACCCCATCTCAGTCCCGCACTCCCCCTGTCCCCCATAGCGCAAGCGGATGCCATAACGCAATAGATATATCCAAGGGTGGGTCGTGCGAGCACTGGGACCCCTCTACGCTGGAGCCCCGACCGCCGATAGCAGATACTGCCATTGTCCTGTTACCGCCCTCCCCCCCCCCCAGAGTCCAATACCGCTGATCTCTCCTAGAAGAATGGCCATCACCATATAACAGTTCCTTATCACTATGTTTATATAGTCAGCTGCCCTCCGGGACCCCACCCCAGACCCCCCCACCCCTTTCTGTTGTTCATAGGTTCACGTTTACCCCCCCCCCCCATTACCAGAGAGTAGGCTCCTACACAATAGGAGCACATGCACAAGCACTAACCAGTGAGGTACACAAGAATAGAGAGGGGGGCAATACACCAGCCTTCACCACTGGGGAACCTCTCCTATATGATCATGCGACATGGGTCAGGTGGCTAAACCTTCAGGCAGCTCAACTGGGGCTCAAATTTTGTACTAACGATGTTGTTTCTTACCTGTACCATGAGATGTATAATGTGTGAGTCGCTCTATAACATGCTTAAATTGCCAGAATACCCGCGTACACCTGACATACGGTATTATTGGCAAAAATACAATGATGTAGCATGTGCAACTGAACGGGAAAAAACTCTCAATAAAGACATTTTAAACAAAAAACTTGACTCTCACACAAGCTCTGCCACACATCATACAATCACATCTGAGATATCATGTTCTAGATCCGCTCTAGAATCTCGAGCCAATGGTACTTTTTCTCAGCATGAAAGCATGAGGGGGAGAGAAATCATTAGTGGGTCAATCATTTCAATTTCAATTCCCTATGACTCTTAAGAATCACAGACTACCAAATAAGGATAGTTGATTTATTACAAGGCCAAAGATAACTGGACGTATAGGCATCTTAAGATGAGGGTGTAGAAATACATTGGAACTAAAAAGCCACATCTGTGGATGAAATGAAGATAATTAGTTCAAGAATTAGGATACAAAAGATTAGGGAACAAACCTCCAAGTTCCCCAGTATCAACGTTCATAGGAATAAAGCATTATTCTGTCCCTATACTAGCACTAATGAGACATCCCTAAATAAGCATTTTGCGGAGCAGGATCAGTTAAGGAGTCAGCGTTTGAAGCCTTCCTAAGAAGTCTCCCCACATTATTTGGGTCACCCAACATAAAGCTACAAAGACAGAGCTCGCTCTATGATGCTCTTTTTCTCGAGGCAAGGCAAAAGTTCTGGGGCTCTTTCCCCAGACACGATCCGTGCAGGTAACAGTGGTGGGGCGGTGGGGCTGGGTGGGGGGGATTTCGAGGGACGATGCAGAGGGAAAATGAAACAAATAATTGATTTTCCCTCGTTATCGTACATCTGAATCTCCCCAACCCAGCCCCACCGCCCTACCACTGTTACCTGCACGGACCGCTGCTGTCTTTCCCTCGTTACAATGAATCAGTAGCTCAGGTGGTGTCCCAGGATCCTTTACGAGTCACGCCATACAGTCAGGCCGCCTCTTCGTAGGGGCTTTTCCGTGGGCAGCAATGCTCCGGGGCTTGGTGAGATGACCTTGATTTAATATTTAAATGGGAGGTTTAGCCCTGTCAAAAGTGTTTATTTTTACAGGTCTAATTGCAGTTTTTACCTTGCTACACTCAGGCTACAATGGAGCCATGCTTTCAATGCCACTGTACTGGATGGCACAAATGGTGCTGCAGTCCGCTAGTGCCCTTTAAAATTTCAGGACTTTGATACACCTTGTACCCTACACTAATGACTTACAGGAAAATTGACTATGTCAGTTAAGGGTATGCTAATTCAACCATGTTAAAAAGGTACTATATTACTGGTAGAGGAGATGGGAAGCCGGTTGCTAACATATGGAAGTCAATCTGGATATTACACTTTACTGCCTAGATCACCCCCAGTTTGGCACAAACTAAATTCATTCTATTACACAGTGTTATAGTATCTGAGTAGATCGTATAAACATAACCTTATGTCATCTGATTTCTGTGAAATTGTCATAAAGAAGTTGGTGCTATAAGTCACATGTGTTTGACTGCACTCTTCTTAAGCAATTCTAGGATCTAAAGCTCCCTATTGAAAAGATATAGTATACGGATAGGCAGTCCAAGAAATGCTGGTCTGACATGTCAGTGTGGGAGATTTTTATTTGGCTGTTTGTGGGTCAGTTTTGTGATCTGCTGGGTAGTTTCTTATTGTTGATTTCCCTGATATGAAAGCAAACATTGCCTGCAGCAAGTTCAAATCCATGCAATCTTACATACATTTGCAATAGACATATACTGCATCTTTACAAATTCAAAACTACCCCTAAGTTGCAAACATGGGCCACTTTGTTTTAGCTATCTAATTCACTAACGGGGACCACTTTTATTCTGTCCCTGCCTGAAATTGTTTAGATATCTCCTAATCCTGTGCTGTATGTGGGGGCTCCAGTGGTAAATAAAAATGTTTGATGCACACATGATAGACATGATTATGTTTTACATGTAGTTCTGATAACATTTCTCTATCATAAATCACTCTACTTTCTATTACCATAGATTGTTAAGGTGGTACTAAATAACTAATTCTATAGTTATTTAGTAAAAACTGGACAGATATCTACATTGGATACAGCCACCTTAAAGTGTTTGATTATTGAACAGACAAAATGTCTACACTCATGTGGTTGATTAACTTGCATATATAGCATTCTGTTTTGTAACGTATAAGATGATTGTCACATATTTTTTCAGAACGGACTTTACACAAAGTCTTTCCTTCCCCCCTTTAGATGGCTTGTTACTTGTTACAAAAACGACCCTTTCTTACAGACCAAAGGTTCATAGACTGTTTTTTAAGTTCTTTCTTTCTTTCTTTCTTTCTTTCTTTCTTTCTTTCTTATCTTTACTATGGTTCTAATCCAATATATGTTATTTTGTTTCTATAAAAATGAATTATTTTTTAACAGAAAAAATGTATTGAGTTGTTGTTCTTAGTACAGCAATAAGTGAAAGTGAAAGTAGGGCATTCTGTTTTTATTTTTATGATCATTGGGTTCACTTAAAGGAGCTAACCAGTGTGGGGGGGGGACACTTCTCCTTATACAATCCTGCATCTGTCCCAAATATGATCTACTGGCACTCCAGCATTTGCTGTATTTGATAACTGCTTTCGATTTAATATCTATTGTGACATCGTTCCTCAGGTGCTCACTTTATACAATTCCAGGAGTGACTCACTAAGTATATTAAACACTTTATGAAACTAAGGTCGCTGATGTCGCTGAGATCCTTCATGTTGCTATTAGGTAGCAAGGCCTAGATTCTGTGTGCTTTATGTACTTA